>NC_084666.1:66314587-66620421 GCF_028389875.1 Rhea pennata
CTGAGGATATAAACCTTGCTATTAAATGGTGGAGAACTGACTTGCAGGGAGCTGACTTTAAGGAGATACAGATTCATTTCTTCAAAACTGTGCTGTGCTCTTATTTTATATAGCAAAATTTCTGTCATGAGCCAGAAAACTGCAAAGCTTTCATAGCTAGAAAGGTAGTCAGCTCTCTGCAACTCAAGTAGTATTAAGTAAGGGGTAAAGTGCTTGTGGCTGTTTTGGTGAGTTTAGCAGAATGGAGAACAGAGGACAAATTCCATTGTAAGAGCACTTGTTTTTAATCTCTGTTAAGCATAGTAAGAAGAGACACACTGATACTTCTTAAGCATTTTTATTGGTTTTATAAGAGTTCCAAAATCATTGCACGTGTCTGGAGCCTATATAAAAGGCGATGAAAAACAGTTTCTAATTATTCTCTGCTTTTGTGGTTGCTAACATCATGAGGTGGCAAGGACTTTTTTTTTTTTTAACACTAATATTTGGAAAGCAGAAATGTTTTCTTTGGTACTTATATTTTTCTTGGTGCTTATGGGGGGCTATCTGGTCATCTGTTTGGAGTCCTGCAGCAACAAACTGTATTTTGTAGCCTTTTGAATCCTTTAGTTTTTGTTTTGGAAGGCCAGCGTTCCCCCTCCCTCCCCATCCCCCTTGACAAACTCATCTAGCAATGACTTGTGTGAAGATAGGATTAAGTCTCAGAAGTTAACAAGGACAGGGTAGGAATTGCTACTTCTGAAATTCTTTATAGTTCTGGGGACATATAACTAGGAACATCATCAGGTTAGCCCTTTTTCTTTTTTAATTTATTTATAGCTCTTTTTTCTTTTAACATAAAATTTAGAAATCTAAGTTAATAATAATTTGTATTGTGTGAATATCTGTTTATGTTTTGGTGTGTTTCTGTTGATGCAGAAATGTCAATATTCATTGCATCTGGTGGCTTTTTCCTTTTCTTCCCGAAAGAGTACATAAGGAATACCCTTGAAGAGTAAACTGTGCTGCAACATGCCATATAAGTTATTTTACTTGTATTTAAGTGTAAAGAAACACATGCCTCCAGAAATATTTGAAGGCATTTAATCATCAGAACCATTTGTTGTTGTTATTTCATATGCTGTTATGGAAAATAACAAGAGTTAAACGAGAGCAAACTAGAAGCTTGTTAGATGCGTTTTGTGGTTGATGTTTCATGCTTGTTAACTCCAGGAATTGGTTTCAAAACCTCTTTAATAGAGGTGCCAGTGGGATTCTCCATTTTAGAGAATGTGTGACAGCAAGGTGAACTGCAAAGGGCAGTAACGTTGTACGGGTTTCCATCTAGCTGGTGGTAATGGGATAGTATTTCAAAAGACGAGGGAGTGAGTCTTTCCCAGGTGTTGCTTACATGCTTATTTGATGTCTGTTGGTTTACTGGCAGTCTGTTTTGGACTGTGTGTTTAAACCTGCATTTGTTCCTTAGCAAATGAAATGTCGGTAGGAGTGAAACCCAAGCAGCACCTCGCACCAAGTGCTGCAGATGGGTGTCTTCCTCAGTGCGCTCCCCCCTCCCCAGCTGCTCTCTGCCGCTGGGTGACAGCAAGCACCTGCAAATCTGTTTCTACCCCGGCATTTTCAGGGCCTGCTGTAGAGAAACTGGAGGGCCTTTGCTGAGCGGCTTAGTGCACGCACCTGCATTAGTCTGTCTGCACAGCGTGGAGCTTCGCATGGGTTAATTTATCTTATTTTTCAGAGGGATTCTGCAACAGCTCAGAGTTTCTTATTGCTGAAAGCTGGCTGCTCTTAATCTCTACTGTATCTTAGATGTCCACCCGTAGAGCAGATACACCGAGGCACAGTGGGAGCAGCTTGGCGTAACAAAGGACCTTTGGGGTGGAGGAGGTTACTTCCTACGAACCGTTTAGTTATGCAGTCCCGTGGGCCCTCCTCTGCCTACACCAGCTCCTCCTGGCTAGTACTTTCCTACATGCATTATGCCGCTGATGCGTTATGACTTCACTTGACATATCTGAAAACAGTTTTTCCTTTTAGATATTTCATTTCCTTTATTTCAAATCCATAAATATTGCTACTTGCAGTGTCTAAGATTCTTCTTGGGGATTTAGACATTCTCAGTGCAAGTTACTGTACCGAGCAAAATAAGACCACTCTTCTATGGTTAGCTTATTATGCTAGATTTTAGATTTAGATTTTATTTTAAGTTGTAGACTCCTGCTATTTAAACACAAGTTCACTTAAGTGTCTGTAGGGTTGAGTATGATTTTTTTTTTGCTCTTCTTTTTATCCTCTGTGCTGTCACTCTGCCAAAGTTAAGCCCTTGAGATGAAAGGTGAGAAGGATAATGATCTAATGACACTTGTTGAAAATTAGTTGTAAAAATAGGTTGTACTCTGCATGTCTGTCTTAATTCTTGTTCATGCCAAGGCAGCTTAAAAACAGGTTTTGTTTAGATTTTGTGATTTCTGATTTATGATGTTTCTTTTCAAGTGGGAATGCTATAAATCCTTTCCAAATAATGCATCTGACTATCAAACGTGTTCCCATGCCTGTAGTATTACCATCAGGCGCACGCCCTGCGTACACTTAATAAAGCAGGAGCTCTTTCCCCTGAAGGTGCAGAGAACAGAATTACATTTGAATGGAAAATCATATAAAACAGTATTGAAAAGGAGAGAAAGAAATAGCATGCATTTCTGAGGTGAAGGTTGAGTGTATCATATTGTAGGCTGTAAAACTAATGCAACTGTGGCTACTGAACGTAGCATGGAGCCTACCCTTGCACTCTGTTGACACTGTCCTTTACAGTTAAAATGAATTTGAAGTGCTGCCAACAGATACTACCTCACTGTATTGTAGAGTATCCACCTAATGTTTGACAGCTGTTCCTCACTCCGAGTACAGCTAACCCCACAAAAATCTTTCTGAAGAAGTACTCTGTAATTTATTTTAAAGCAGATTGAAGGAGGCAGATAACTCCTGGGAAGGACCATTGCCCACTGCAGACCCTCAACCTCTCTCTCCGCGGTACCTGGCCGTAGCTGCCGTAGGCCTGTCCTGGTCCCGGCTCCGCACAAGGCCGGGGCTCTGGCTCCGCACCGGCAGCTGCAGGGTCCGCAGTACTTCATCACCTGTCACTTTGCGGAATGAGGCTGCAGCGTAAATCTAGGTGAAAGTGGTGGTGATGCCCTAAGGCTGATAGGCCTTCTCGCTGACTCTCATGTAGGAAGTAGAACTAGTACTAAATCAAAGTCTGAGCTGATGCATCTGCTCTTGATGGGTAAACGGATAAAAATTGGAAGAGCCCAGCAGTTTAAAGGCCTGAAGAACTGACAAAACTTTAACGATGTCTTGTGGCCTTGTGTGCATTTTTGTATTGTGAAGCTGCTATTTTCTGCTTTGACTGCATGATGATTTTCAAGGGAAGCAATGACATGCCTGTCTTTTGTTTTCTTCTGAAATAAATCTCTCTCTAGTAATAATAAGAAAGCCATGAGGGAGAACTGCTTTTATCTGGGATGCAAAATATGTGTATGAAACATGTAAAAGGGTAGGATTAGACTGTTGATTGCAGAGGATATTTCCCCCCAAAAATACATTGAACTAGGCCTGAGACTTAACTGTAACTTTGAATATATGCTTGTTTTGTTTATTCAGTTCTTTTCAGAATGGAAGTTTTTTTTTTTCTTTTTTTCTTTTTTTTTCCTGGCTTATAATGTTCAAAAAATAATGCTGGAGCATAGTAGCAGATTATTAGATGATGGCTGTTGTGTCAGAATTCTTTGGAAATTTTTTCACATCTGCACTTCACTTATTCTTGGTCTGACACTTAAGCGTCCACTTAAGCGTGGACCTGTTTCTGTCCTGAGACTGTTAGAATTGCTTCCGACTGGCCCAGATTTGGTGCCTGCTGAGCTCTAGTACAGAGAGGGCTCCCGAAAGCAGCCCTCCCTCCCTTCCTGCCTGCTTTCCCTTCTTCACTAGCTCCTCCCTCTTTGTCGTGACATTTTGAAAAACTGGACTAAATAAAGTGGAGGAAAGAACAAAGCAAAGTAGGAAATAAGGCCACCATCAATAGGAATTAAGACCCTTGTAAAACAAGATATTTGGATCCATTTGAAGAGCGTTCCTGTATTTTGTTTCAAAAGCGTATGGATACTTCTGCCTGTTCATACTTGTTTTGTTTAATGTTGCCCATTCAGTAACTTCTGCTACTGCTATGTTAACCCATTCACTGTCTGCATTACTGGGTAGTCAGCTCAACAAGAAAAACCTGAACTGTGTGATTAAATCAGTGTATTTTTTTCTTCATTTGTATTTAGGCAGCCTTTCTCCTCCTCTAACGATTGTCAAAGTGTCAGATGGAAGCCTTTCCCTTACAGTACTGTGGTGTGTATCGCACTCGGGATGCGCCTGGATTGAGAGAACTTCCTTTTTTTTTTTTTTTTTTTTTTTTTTTAAGATGCAGAAAACGAACCTTCTGCGTTCTGACTCTCTACCCTATTTACTCTTCCAAGCTGCAACGGCACAGTAGGAAAATCGTGTGTATCTGGTTGTGCCGTTCCTTTAATACCTCTGGACTGTGTAATTATGAGGCCCCTAATTCTCGGGCTGCGTGAACAAAGCCACGCTTTGACATTGCCAGCTCGCATTGCTCAGAAACGCAACAAGGAAGAGCAGCTCCACGCACCTCCCTTGCTCAAGGCCGGGGCTGCTTAAATGACTCTGGCGTCAGACAACAGTTTTAATCGAGTCCGCTTGTCTTAAAGGGGACTGGGCTGAGTAGAAGGGTGCCCGTGATAGAGGTGAGCAGCCGTTGCTCGCAGCCGAGTGGCCCCGCTTCCACCGGCGCGTGGGAGGTCGTGGCGCAAGGCCGGGCGGGAGGCAGCTGTGCCTCTCCCTGTCCCGTCCCCGCTTGCCTTGCCCCGGCCCTTTCCGCCCTTCTCCCACCACTTACACGCTCTCTCTGGTTTGACTGATGTATCCTTTAGCAATTCCAAAACAGGAATTTGCAGTTTGTTGTGGTTTACTGAATTCAGATACAGTCTGAAGTTGTGTGCAGATGTGTACAAAGACTGACACAACGGCTTCATGCTGCTTAGCAGCGCCACTCAGTAATGGAAATCAGAATACTGTGCAGAACTGATTGAAAAAGTTGCTCTTGGGAGTAAAATGTTGAATTTTGAAATAGAAATTGCTTTTTAAGTTAACTAATCATTTAAGTTAACCAATCTTTTACTACTGCATTTTACTATGTAGAATTATTTCCTGATTTGCCAACAAACTAGAACAGAAAAAAATAATACGGACAATATTGCTGGTTCTCCTAGTAAATTCCTAGTTCAAAGAGGGAAGAGTAGAGCTTTGTAGCTTACTGCAAATTTGCATTGTCACTAATCGGATTTTAAATGTTGCAGTCTATTTCCTGTTGTAATAAGGATTTGGTGTTTCCTAATTAGAGCATAGTTCTTTAGAGCAGCATCCATGTTTAAGGGCTGTCTTGAAAAGAGCAGCAGTACTACAGTCCATTCAAAGGAGAGCTTACATGGTGGTTCTTTACCCTTTTACTTACAAAGAAAGTTTCCAGAAATACTGTTATTGCAAGTGGCAAATAAAACCTTTGATGGAAGCAAAACCTTAGTTTGAAGAAGTATTTTAACTTGTCAAGCATTAAATATTCCCACAAATCATAAATATGAATGGCCTACAGAAAAAAGACAGGATTAGGTCAATTGTTGGTGGCTGCAGCTTGTATCGCCTGCTCAGGAGTGCGAGTCTCACTATTGCATTTCACAAGAGCATATTTGTGCCTGAAAGAACACCATGATTAAAGACAAGTAAGATGATCATATTTTTAACTGTGAATACAAAAAAAAAAAAAAAAAAAAAAAAAAAAAAGAAAGAAAGAAAAAAAGGGCAGAAAACCTGCAGTAAGTGTTTATTATGATTTTTTTCCTCTTTAAAGCATCTCTGGAGTGCTTTGATTTCTCCTAAAGAGACAGTAGTTTCTAAATGAGGCCCTTGTGCGACCCGAGGGTAAAGATTTTCTTTTGAAGGCAGTGCTGAACCCTAGTAAGTACCTCGTGTGTAAGCTGCCCACTAGAGTTTTAAAATGGCAAAAAATATATTCTTCAGCAGAGCAAATGTGGTTAAGACAACTATTTGTATTCAGTTATAATAGAACAAGCCAGCAAGGAACTGTCTTAAGGCAAGCAGTTTAATGAATACTACGAATCCTTGATCCAAATGAAGTCACACTTTTTCCTTGCTGTTAGGTGATTGCTCACCAGGAACGCACAGTTTAACCAATCTGGTTTTAGTGTAGATACCATTAATACTGTAACTTAAGTGAAGTTCATTGTCTTCTAGCAACTGTTACAGGAAAAATGTGAAAACCACTTTTCCAGTTTTTGCAAGGCTGCTTTTTACGCATTGTGCTGAAGCCTTGCTAGACTGCAGAAGTCTGTGGAAGGCTGTTGCAGCTTTGTTCTTTCTTTTGCCTTGCTGCTGCCGCTGGCTTGTCTGCGCAGATAGGCCAACAAGGTGAACCAAAGGGAAGGTGCTCTGAGGGTCAGGGTGCTCCTTGTCTGGCTTGGGAGGGACAAGTCCAAGTGCCCCTACCCTGGAGGAGGAAGGTATCCAGGAAGGCGTCTTCTAGACCCGTTGGGATTCCAGGGTGCCTTGTTGCTGTGTCTTTGGTTTCTCACTCCGTGATGGAACAGGTGGTAGCAGTGTTGCCTGCAGCAGGTTTCTTGTCCTCTTTATCTTCTCAAAGGAATCATCAAAACAGCTCTGGCCCTTTTGTTTTGTCTTTTGTGTGTTCCACTTGCAGAGACTATTTTAAATAAGATTTTAATCCAAGCTGAAGTGGTGTTTCAAATGAACCAGAAGACTTTTTCATCTATTTAGCTCTTAAAATAGTCTTTGAAACTTAAATAATTCTTAAACAGAGTCCAAACATTTATCAAAGGTGACGTTGTCTCTTCTTCTTAACAGTAGTTGTAGAGGTTTCTCTGTTTTAGTCTTGGTAATATGCTGTTTCAGAGAACTAGTAGTTATCTTCTGTGTCAGTATTTCCATACTTTTTTGGTGGAAAAACTCAAATATTTCCTAGATGTGCATGCTTTTATATAAGAGAATGAATCTTTTTAGATCGTATTATAAAATTCTGTGTTGTTCTAGGCTGCAGGGAAACGGACAAATGGATTGAAAGCCCATTCTGCTTGATTTTTCCTAGCAGAACTCAACATTACTGCCTGTGATTTTGTAGATAGCCCTATGCTCTCTTAGACCATGAGAAGAAAGATACAGAGTTGTTTCCTTTTGTGGATGGTGAGCTTTTGGAACCTGGTTGTCAGTTTTCTGAAGATAAGAGCCAGTCTGTACTGACCCATTTTTAGACACCGTGATGTGTCCTGCATCTTTTGTATAAGAAGTTTCTGCTGTTGATTTGCCTTTTTTTTTCCTGTGTGGTTTTCAGCTTTCCAGCGGGCTATTTACAGTAGATATACTATTTTCAATCTTAAGTCTCTAATAAATTTTCTGTACAAAGTTCAGTAACACTTAAATATTTCAAATGGAAATAGATACTCAAGAAAATCATATAAATTTTTCAATTACAATATTAGGTATAAAAGTTTTAGAGTCTATGGAAACTTTGGCATGTAACAAATACGGGTTTAGGATCAAGGATGATTATTTTTAAATACTTGATCCGTTTCAAGTATTTAGTTTAAAGGCTAGAAAAGAATTTGCGAAGCAGTTTCTAAAGCTTCACTTAAGTGCAGGCAAGCTTGAACAAACATATGGATACATTATAATTTTATTATTTTATCTGTCTGTAATATTTATCCCCTGCAATCACTTCAAAAGCCATGCTATTGCAGTCCAGAGGGAGTAGCAAGCAGCCTGAAAAGTCACTGAAGTGCAAATAGAGCATTTATTTCTTAGCACGCGTTTTTCACTTGACAATAATGAATCTGTGAGAGAACTGTTTCCCTTGAATTACTGGGCTGGCAGGAGGCAAATCTGACCAGTCAGTTGTACTAACTGTTGCAAAAGAGAAGCAGTAGAAGAAACCTGTGCTTCGCATAGGAATGTGTAAGAAGGCAAAAGATCTTGTCTTGTGAAATCAAGACAGCATGTTCTTGGGAGTAAGACCTCGTGCTTGTTTGCTGTATCTTAAGACTGTAGTAGCCTGAAATGCATGTAAAAAACTCTCATAAAATTGTCATCTTGAAAATGTGTCAGTAACGGAAAAGGAAGCAATTCAGCTATCTTTCTCCTGTAAAGAAGCCAGTTAATTGAGCTGCCTGTGCATTATAGTGAATAAATGGAAGTAGACATATAAAGTAGAGAAATGAATGAGTAAATGATTGAGTAAATAAAGGAATAAAAAATTAGAAATGGGAGGGACTCTTTCTGTAGTGAAAGGCTGTTGAAGGCTTGCATGAGAACTGTGGCATTCTGACTTCTTACCAGCTGCTGGGGCCCGATCTTTCTTGCTTATGCCGTGCTAATGGCAACGTCTGTCTTAAAGCTCTCAGAGGCCAGTAACAACCAGTTCTCTTCAAAACTTCTCTTTTGATGTTTTAGCTACAATGATAAAAGCTAAGCATCTGAAAGCATCAACCAACACATGAAGTCTTACACACTTGATAGGAGCACAGGGTTTTGAGTGCTTTCTTATGGTTTTGCTTGGTATTGACCAGTTTAGTTCAGCCAAAACACATGCTGCGGAGGCCAGGTTGTAACCTGCCAGCCTGGGATGGGATTGCCTGGCCTCTAAGGGATGGCAGAAAGTGCTACTGCTGGCATTTCCTTGTGCGTTCAGTGTTAAGGAAGATTTGCAAACCCTCACAGGCTAATCACACTCTAGATGGAGACCTTTGAGTAAAAGAAATGTTCTGTAGCTGTGAGCTTTCCCAAGTATTTCCTTTTGCCAGAGATTTTTTTTTTTTTTAATCATGAATGCTTTCATGGTCCTTGTAGCTGTGTGCTGACTCCATAGCCGTATGAAGTGCTAGATGGAGAGATGAGAAAAGTAAAGGAAAACATTGTAACAAGTAAAGCAAGTTATAGTTAAGCTTGCAATTAGTATTGTAGTAGCTGTGAGGAATGTTTCCTGGAGTAAATTAAACTGATACTCTATTTTATCTTAGCCAAAAGCAGACAGTGTTCTTTTCTGAAAAATGAGTCATTCTCCAGAGCAAGAGAGGAAGAAGACAGCACAACTTAATGTGAAGGCCTTAGCTTCTTCAGTCACGGTGTTAATGAAGTGTTGTGTTTAAAAAAAAAAAAAAAAAAAAAAAAAAAGTCACTGGTATCACCTCTTTTTGCCCCATTAAAACATTATTTTGCTGTATGCTTTGACAGGATAGGATTACCTATGATATTCAAAGGACTTTGTGGCTTAAAATGCTGGTTACAAAGTATGTTTAGCTCTAGTTGCACTCTTGTGTTATGGAAATAAAGCCAGTATTAGCTCAGCAAGGCTGTGAACAAAAACTATCTCCTGCTAAATTATGAATTTGCATATATATCAGTACACTGGAAGTAATAGTTGTTCAGCAGTACTATAGCCTTAAATGCATAATCACGTCTTACAGAACTGGAATATTATGCTTGCATCTAGTAGTAGTTCACACATCAGCCTCCCAAGAGGAGCGAGCCTGTGGGACGTTTTATCAGAAGGTGTTGCAGTTCGTCAAAGAAAGTTTTTCTTGTCTGTCCTGTTTTAATTTTTCTGAAACTTAAGCGTTAAACCCAGCAGACATAAGAAGCTAGGATTTCCCCCAAGCTGGGGACTAGAATGGAAGTTTCACTTGTTTATACAGTGGCAGAGCTGAGAGGAGCATGTGACCTGTGTCAGCAGTGTTGATGGTAAATCTGGAGAAAGCAAGCTCAGGAAGAAATCCCCAAACTTTCAGGAACCTCCAAGAAACTCTACAGGCAACTGATATGATTTAAGAATGGTAAAATACGGAGTTATGTGTAAAACAGGTTTTTGTTGGTCAGTGTGACTTTACTAAATACAAATTTAGGAAGTAACATACTTACCTACTTCACAGCAGTTTGGAAATCCCTGTAACAAAAGGCAAGAGAGTGTGAGCTGAGTGGAGCAGGCTGCAAGTTGGGCTGCCAGCTGACTGGAAGTCAATGGCACTGGCTAAAAATGAAGCCGTGTGTTTTCAAGATCTTTAAGTCTCAGATCTATGTAAGTAGGAAAATATTGAAATTGTGTAACTATAAGGTGACCTGAGCACATTTAGCTTGGTGAGGAGAAGAGTGGTATGTAAAGCTAGGCACTTTAAAATCACATCACATATAAAGGTTTAATTCCTACTGGTATGGCAACCTTTTGATATAGCCATATGGTTATGGCTGTGCTCCTATGAGTAACGCACAGCTATAGTTGCAGTATAATGTTTTGCAAAAATCTGTATTTCACTTTTTAATGCAACTTCCATAATCTTGCATTAAAGGATGGTAATTCTTTCTTCTGATGTACAATGCAGTTACTTTCTGATGATTCGCTTCTTTTTCATTTAGTGTTGGATTTGCTCTATCAGAAAAGATCTGGTGTTTGCGTAGCTAAGCTCACCTCTTGTATTTTTCTGGTAAAAGCATCTGAAAAGTTTTTTGAATGTTGTTGCTTTCAGAAGGAATACATTGGATTTACAGATATTTCCTTTATTATACATGCGTCATTTAACATATGTATACGTTATTTTTTAAAACAATTTCTAAAAGGTCACATAAACACTGGGTTTCATATTTAGATTATGTATGTGTTCAGGATAAAAATTTAATCTAGAAACTCTCTAAATAGCTTAAAAAGCCCAAAAGCTTCACAGCACTCCAAAGTGGTGGAAATTTTCTATTTCATTGCCAAATGTACTTTCAAGTAGACTTGTGCAAAATAAACCATGTAACTCACAGAATCAACAGATTTCCTTTTTCCTTCAAGTTATACATTGACTGAAAATCTATATCTTGGATGTATGTGCCTTCTTGACATAAACTTTCACATAGTCATCACTGCACTGTGGTTAATAATTCATTCTGTATTCTTTGAAAACAGATAGTCTGGGAAGTCCTCTGGAAGAAATAATCACGTAGCTCCCATCAAAATTAATAAAAACTCTGTAGCTAGATCCTCTGAATTTCCTGAAGATCTTGTTCTTGCAAATATAAAATGCTACAAAAGCTGAGTGAGGGGGTTATTTATGGATGTTATCTCTGGTCTACACATAGTTTTTATTAAAATCCCAAGTCTTTGCGAAGATTTGTCACATATGGAGCTGTATTTAGGGGCGTTTTCGTGGTAAGCGTTTTATGGTTGCCCCTTGCATATTCATATAATTGGCTCAACTGAGGCCAGGCCAAGTCAGGGAAGTCTTTATCCCATGGCCGCAAAGAGCGGGGTTGTGCAGATCCTTACACATACCTACTTAATTCACATATCAAATTTAGCCTGATCAAATGCTAATGAAATCCTCTTTGGCTAAGTGGTAAGACATTTAAACATTTATTAACCTCCTGGTGGAATGCTTGCTCTGTAACTATAAAAAAAAAATTTTTGTAACAAAGCATCAGAAACCTGACAGCATGTCATATTTGGGATTACTAGTATCTTAAAGACCATAAAATTACCATAAAGACCAACTCTGTAAAATAGCATATTTCCCCCCCTTCTATTTCACCTTCACCTGATGTTCTCCTTGCAAACTACTTTCTCTTGGTGACATTTTTCTTACCTCTGTTTCTGCATAGCAGTGTGCTGCTGCCTCCTGGAACAGCTTTCCGTGTGGGCTGTAGGGTGGTCAGCTGGAAAACCGGGTTAAAATAGGAGGAACAGATTGTGTGTGTCCCCCTGACATAACTGGGGGGAAAACACAGTGATTTGTTTTATGCCTAATAGCAAAGGTTATTTAAAGAAACCTAATCAAGGCTGTGCTGTAACCAGTGTAACTGGAGGCTCTGTGTTCATTTTCATAATTGCCTCTGAGTGATGGAGGTTTTTTTCTGGACTCATTTTCTTCAGTTTTGTATTTAAACAATACACTTGCCAAGTCATTTTTTCCTAAAGATCATTTTAAGGAAGCTGTGTCAAAGATTTACACAGTTACTATGTAATTTTATTTTCACCAGTTTCAAATATATTTGAAATGAAGATGGACGAAGTAATGCAATCTCCCATAAAATGCGACATCCCTTTTTCTGGAATAGTGGTAGCTTCTGAAAACAGAGCAACTTCTTAACATAGTCATTTTGATTTAGAATCTGGATCTGAATTTTACCACCTACTCACAATCATATTTAGGCATATGCTCTCAGCAGGAAGAAATTAATGTGGTCATCTTTCCTTGCACTGGCTTTCCTAACTAATTGAAATATGAGCTCTTACCAGGACAGGAGTTACTATAGAGAGCTTTCTTTCAAAAGCATTTTCCTCAAAGGTTAATAGTTTCCCATCAAGCACAGCCCAGCTCCATTATACCCTGGATAGTGTCATTATGAGAGAATTTTTAAAAAGAATTTAATTTTACTTGAGTGCCTATATAAGAACTTGGTTATGGGCTTTAGATTCCCTAACATAAAGATGTCACCTGTGTGGTTGGACTTGGAACGTGGAAGCTGGCAAGTATTGGCTTTGCTTCCCCCGATACAGTCCCTGTCTTGGATTGAGCCTCTTAGCACATGAGCACCTCTATGGCAAAATGGTCGAGTTAAAATAGTCACTTGAGCCTGTTTAAGGCATGAGTGCAAAAGCTGAGATTAATCCTCAGTTTGTCTTTGCTTCTGGTTCTTTTCCTCCATGGCTCTGGATACAGGCTATTAAACCCAAATGCAGAATTTCTTTGAAGCTAGTTGTCCTTGCTTTTCTGGTCAGGCTGCATGCAAGTATCCGTTTCAGTTCCAGCAATTACTTACTAAGACCTCGAGAGTATGAGAAATAATATTTTTATTTTCCTTTAATGTCTGTTTCTGGGAAATATGAGCAGAGTGCAATAGAGCCACAGGTAATAAAACAAATGCATTGGTTCGTATCGAGTAAATGTTTGTCTCCCATTGATAAGAAAAACTGTTGTGCTGAAGGAAGAAGTCTGCGTTCTGTCTAATAGTTCTGATTCTTAATAAAGGGGCGAGTTGGGGTGGGAAGGAGCATAAAGCAATTCTACAGTGGCACAGTATGAGGCAACTGTGACAACAAATGTTATCCTCAGGTAAGAGAGGAAAAAATATATTACAAGGCAGTATCAAGATTTTGTAGTTGGGCTTTTGGATGCCAAGTATTCATGTAGCGAAGCTTAACCTGCTAATGTTGTTACCCACGCAGTCCTGTAAATTGCCGGCTGCCTGGAAGGTAATTTGCCTGCAGTACACGAGCAAAATAATGCTCTCAAGTGCTCCAGTAAGAACAAACAAGGAGGCCATCCGCACGGTGCCCTGGTAGGTAACAGAGGCTGCTGCTGACCTGCGGGAGAGAAATGCAGATCTTACTGAGTGACTTAACGCAACTGTTGCTATATCCATGAAAGACAAGTGACCCTTGTTCTTAATGTTGCTGGGCTTGGGGTTTGCACTGCCAAGAGAAACATTAATTGTAAAAAACCTGATCCAAGAGTTCACTGGTCCCCGAAAATGGACTACCAAATTAAATTGTGAAAGACAGGCTAGAAATTACTTTTTAATGGCAATTTGCTGCCTCTAGAAAAATATTATCCAGCAATATATTTACTAATAGAAGTCTCTTTGTTCAGATGAGTGAGAAAGCTGTAACACTGAATAATTCTAAAAACAAATCCGTGCTTTGTGATGGGCAATATTACAATACAAGCTGTGCAAACAGGAGATATTACTAGAGTAAAACAGACATTGAGTTTCACACTTCCCCCCCCCCCCCCTTGGACATTTTAGAGTGGTGTATTCTGTATAGAGCTTGAGCATATGTAAGCTTCTCCTCTTCAAAAGCCCCTTTTCCCATTTCACCCTGTTTCATCTTCCACACATTTCATTTGAAGCACTGCCTCTAAAGCCAGCCTACCCTTCCTGCCTGTGCAGGACCTTCCTCCTTTGCTGAAAGGGCTCTTATTTCTGGTGAGTTGAGTTGGATGAAGGAATATAAGGATGTGGTCCTCTCCCCCTCTAGCTGTCCCTGCCCTTGCACTCACGAAACTTGTGACCTTAAGTTATTAAGCCCTGCTAGGCCTTTTTTGTTCACATCTGTGCAACTGAGGATAAGAGAATTTCCCTACAGCTATAAATAACCTTGATCTAAGGATATGAGCTGGAAATCCTGACCCATGCACCAATGGAGTACTTTCCTCACAAGTAATTCTTTCGATGGGGTTATTTGTGGAATAAGCATTGCTCACTGATACTGAAGATGCGTTAACAAGAGATAATAGCCATGTGTTTGCTTTTCCGCTTGCTGTAGGAGGTGCTCAGGGCAGTGCTGACCTTGGGAGGTGGCAGGGGAAGAGCTGGTTATGGTTCTTCGATGTGTGGCAAGGAACGCTGTTTACTCCTGTCCTGTTTCGTTTCTCTCACCGAGACCTGATCTGGCATCTTCTGGTATGTGGGTGACGAGGGCCTTTCGCCATTGATCCACTGACTTTGCAAAAACTCTTTTCAAAAAACCAACAAAAAACCTCCCACACTCCTATTCTCCTACTGCTCTGCTACAGTACTTCAACCTAGAACTGAAAGTTTCCGTTTGCCACCTCGCTGCTGTGATGCCCATTTGTTCAGCTGGGATAGGACTGCAGGGGAAGGGAGGGCGTTTTTAGCGGCCTTGGTAGGTTTTCCAGCCATCGACAAAGGCTGTTTGCTTCAGATCCTGTTCTTTCCGAGGGTCTCTCGTGTATACAAAGCAGCTGCACTGCTTGCCAGGTTTAGGTATGTGGGTTTTTTTGTTTGAAGACATTGCAAATAATTTCATGAAACAAGTGGTAAAGTAATTTTGAGAAGCTATTTTTAAAACCTTTCTACTGAAGATATTTTTGTAGCTTCAATATCTGAAGGGTTTGCTACTGCAGTTTTTTGCTTCCTACTTCACCAGAGTATAAATGACTGCTACTTGCAGGTCTTTTCTGATGTGCTGTTTTCCCTTCCCTGCTCTATCTCACTCTGCCTTATCAAATCAGATGTCATTAATTTGTTTCAGCCTTAGGGGTGGTGGGAGAAAACCAACTCGCGTTACAAAGACCAAGCTTCGGTGGATCTTTACAGACATTTTAATTGTTCACAGAGCAAAATACAGTCCAGTGCTCTTATGCCCACATGGAAAGCGGTGCTGCATAGACACGCTTGGAGGTGCTTAGCGCAGCACAGGAAAGGGGGCAGCTCAGCAGCAGTGCTGTGTGTGAAGCTGGCAGGCTGCTTGGGGTTTCCCTGCTGCACCTGTATGTTACTTGGCTTCTGTTTCATCTTTGAAGCAAGCATCTTCCTGAAGATTCCTTTTTCTGAAATATTTTTCAGAAATATTTTCGTGAAATATTTCTCTTGATGAGAATATGTGATTGCAGTTTGTTGTTAATACCGATTCAACAATGGTAAAGTCATCAATTTTGCATTCAGTGATTGAAAGAAAGATGGATGAAAGCCCACTGTAATTATGTTGGATAACCAGATATGAATATGAGTGGGATCATTCTTCTTTTGGAAATACACTTAGTGTAACTAACATTTGTATGAAAGCCCGTTATGTTAAGTCTAGTAGATGTTTGCTTTAGATGATATGTTACCTACTGAGCTGTCTGAATGATTCTGACTTTCACTTGGGAGTTTAAGTAAGTAAGTAATGAAGTCTGCAAGTTCTTTAAGCATCTGTCTTATAAGCAGAGACAGAATTACATGACTATAAAGCAGTGTATGTAACTTAACCACAGTGTTTATGTCTTGAAGCATTTTTGAGAACAACCACAGCTCAAAATTTTTGAACTTTCTTCTTTTGCTTCCTATTTTTCCTTCCTCCTTGCTTTCCAAAAAGCAATGAAAAAAATTTCTACCTTTGGTAATTACGAAAATGTTGTGTGCCACAAAACCTGCAACTTTTTAACCACTGCATATGTTGTGGCGACATATGATATTCCTCAAAAACATGTATGCGGCACAGATTCCCTGAAAATTAAGTGTATGGTTTCAAGTGTTTTCCCTCCTATCAGTTGATTCAGTAAGCGCAGCCCGCCCCTCCAGAGCCCATGTAGTTGCTCCTTTTGTGTGTCTACCACCACTCCTTCCTCACTTGATTTCTTCATTTGCCCTGTGGTAACTTTTCACTAGTCCCCTGGAGAAATGGTTGGGGCGCACTCAGTAGCTGAGGCAGCCTCTTGGCTGTGTTATCCCATAGACCTGGAAAATGCAGTAGTTGTCGGACCATCCCTCCAGCCAGCTGGGAGGTGTTGGTTTACATGATGTGCTCGTCCCGGTGGCAGGAAGGCTCTGTTAGTACTGGGTAGCTTTGGGAAACATGGAAGCACGTGCTACATAGGGGAAACCTAGGCAGCTATGTTTACTGAACACCGTGAAGAAAACCCCGTTGCACTTTCCAGCCTGCATTCTGAAGTGAAGCTCCACAGGGCGTCCTTTTTCCTCTAGGTTTTGAAAGAGGTGCATGCTGCTATGCCGAAGCACAGTCTCCGAGCTATGCGCAGAGACATCCCTAGCTCAGTGGAGGAAAAGCACAGGTTTTCAAACAACGGGTCGTATTCCCTAGCACGTCTTAGTTTCATGTTTAAAAGCTGTCTTTGGTTCATTTTTGAGTAAGAAGAAAATCCTGTTAACTTCTGTAACTGTATAAGTTTGCAGGTGTGCCTTCTGAAGCAGATGACTGAGTGTTGCAGATGTGCTTCTAATCCCTGATGATATTTGAAGCTGGGAGCATAATCTCTTGATGCTCGATTTATTTGAAACGTACAAATGGAATTTTCCTATCAGACTACAGCATTCAGCCAATTAAGTATATACATGATAAATGAGAAAATAAGTGCAGCGTATGTGAATTGTTGCATACAGAAAATACTTGAATTCCCTGTGTTTGATATACTATGCTTATAGCTTCTGGTTTTAATATGCAGCTGACGTGGAAACTGCACAGTTGGAAAATTCTATGGATTGAGCTGTACATAGAAAAGAGAATTTAAGTAATCTGAAGAGCATTTTCAGACATTTTGTTTGTGGCAGCAATCATTGCAGTCTAAATCACTGCTCTACTGCTTTGTTTTCTATAAATAGGCTGGCAATACTACTGTTAAGCCTTGGACTTCCTTCGGTCTTAGTAGAATTTAACATAGTAGTTTCTATTTCACTGCTGCTTGTTCCTTTGATGTAATTCAGAGGCAGGTCCTCTAAGTGAAGCTACTTGAAACGAAGTTAATTTGCATTAGGGTGGCAGTTAAAAAAAGCTTCCTTCCTCCTGTGCCCAATTTTCATTTTTGTAATAAAGCAGGGTTTTTTTTCGACAGTTATAGTGAGTTATATTTGGTCTGCTTCTCTAATGTACAGCCCAATGGATTCTAGTTGGAAGTAGCTAAATTTGAAGTCAGGATTGATTAGGGGACCCATCATAAGTAGGGAAAAACTGTTCAGAAACACGATTTCTTCAGTCGTTACATGGGGAGTCCTGTGAATCTGAATCTGCGGGAGGGGCCTGTGTTTTCACTACGAACTTCAGTAGGAGTCCACAAGTGAAGAGTGCTTCTTAAAGCTTCTGGCTGCAGGAACGAACTCAGTAGGAGATCACTTGAAAACCCTTATAAAGGAATTCTTTATACAGGGTGGAGCGAGCTTCTGGAGCTTGCTGCCGTGGGAGGCGCTATAGGTAGGGAGTATCAGCTGCTTCAGAAGGGCACGTTCGCAGACGACAGGTCTGGTGCCTGAACTGCTCCCTGGAAGTGGTTAGGCAGTGGAAACGCTGCGTGAGAAATATTCCAGATTTGAGCTGTGTGAGGGCCAAGGAAAAGACGGTAGATCTATTGCTTTAAAAGCGGTTGATTTCAAACTACAGGTGGAGTCACACTGCATACAGTTCCTAGAAAATTGCCCTTCATTTCTGAACAGGAGCATGTATCAAAATGCATATGCAAACCATTCGCTGAAGGGAAGTTTTAGGTGTATATACCAGAACCTGGGAAATATAAGATTCTTAAGCTATTTCATGCAATTCCAGGCAAAACAGTGATTACATTATCTGTATTTGACATTATGGTCTTCAACAGTAATTCTGGGATCTGACCATAATAAATCTGAATGTTAACTCTTAACTCTGAATATTCTCTCCCAGTTTTATCTACTGATTTTATGCTTTTCTTTTGGAACTACTTGAATAGCTTGGGAAGGTTGGACTTGAGGGCTTTCCAGCTTTTTATTATTATTATAGCTCTTTTTCTTTTTTCTTCTTCTTTTTTTTTTTTTTTTTTTTGGGGGGGGGGGCTTTTTTCCTTCTCTCACCTGTGTTTTTCTGAGTATGTTTCTGGGTATGTTATCAAATTTAAGAAGAATAGGGTACTGTGTGTAAAATACCTGGAATTTACATCAACCATTGATTCAGAGGTCTGATTCAGAATTTTAACTGGTGGTTTGCAGGGTTCTGCATTTTTTGCCTTTTTATTTCTACCCTCTTCACTGTTTTGCTCACTCTGCTTTTCTGATTTGTGACAGATTTGTGGACTTACAGCATGCTAGGAGAAAGCTTTTGTACTTTGATTTCTTTGCAATGGTCTCAGTACACTTACACAAGCCTGTTCACACACATCCTCACCAAAAAAGTTCACATTCTGCTGCACTTTCATGAAAGTGCAAAAGTTATTTCCATTTAAAGTCTTTCAATCTTGTTCAACTTCACATTCTTGCAGTTGGAGCAATGGGGGCGGGCGATAATTGGTAGAACTGTACAGTTATATAACTAAAAGCTTTTCTGCTGGAAGTTAGGAGAGCAGATTGGTTTGGCCATCAATACGTGACACGTGTTTTTCATCTTCCCACAGTGTCCATGCAGAGGAGTACAGCTAAGCAGTGTCTATTGGTTTGGTAGATTAATAGGTTCAAATACAACATGATCACAATTTTTTTTGTGGGGTATAAATTTTTGTAGGGAAATATGTTTTATAATACTTGAGGAGTTAAGTAGTATTTATTTTGCATAATTAATGGAAGTGTAATTTCTTAGCCAGAAATTACAACTCCTGATGGCTTTCAACATGAAGGTGCTCATCTAAAATGCATGGAAATTAAATTGTATCAGCTAGGAAGAGAAGGTTATGCAATGCAATACAGCGGTGAGGAGAGTACTGCATGCTATTTTATGGGGAAAATACACTATCATAGGACAGTGCTTGGTTAGTCAGTATTCATGAATTGTGTCAGTAATTTCACATAAATAGGCATGAAAGCAGTGGCTGCAAGATGAATGTTTTTGCTGTATTTTATTGATTTTTAGTTTTTGTATGCTATGGCAATATTATAGTAATCTCATTATTAATGTATACATTTGAAAAAAGTGATTTAAATACCTGATTGCATAGAAGCATATAACATAATGTGACACCTGACTGTGCTGAAAGACGACAAAATATGGACAATGTTTGTCTTTCGAGTTTGTTGGATTTGGTGTTACAGCTGCTATGTAGTACTTGTATCTATATTGTAGAGACGTGACTTCAGTTTCTCCATGGCATGAAATAATTTTGAAGTTTGCTTACACATGGTAGAACAAGACCTTTGCCTGAGTTTGACTAAAAGCTCAAGTGAAGGTACTGCTTGAATACGAAGGCTGGAACCATTACGTCCAAGGGAGCATCCAAAGGCTACTGAATTTATCCTAGCAGGAAATAGGAGGTGATGATGCTGTTGCAGGATGAGGATAAGGATCTCTGACCCTTGGTTTGTTCAGTCTCTTGCACATCAGGATTTGTAGTCGCTGAAGGGAGAGCCAGTCTAAAAGAGGGAGGAATCAGAGTCAGCCAGCCTTCTGTGCAGGGTACGTTTGTCGAACAGGCCAAAGGGAAGGAAGCCACCTTCCTTTATGAGCTTATAAAAAGCCCAAAAATCCAGCGGTAACAAAACAGGTTTGTTGAAGTGTAGTGTATGTTTTTGTACCTTAGAAATAAAGCAGCATTGCTGAAAACGCTCAGAACTGCCTAAGGCTGGTTAATCTGTCCCATCTTCTCAGGCTAAATTTGTCCATTATATCCCCACTCTCCTGGGGGACCAAGCCACGCTCTTTCTCTTGAGATCTCTTCTCTCTTTTTGGTTTGAGGCCTTAAGGCTTTTTTAGTGTGTTCTTTCTTAAAGGTTGTTGCCTGGAAAGGCCTTGGTTTGGCCCTAAGTTGGGGGAGCTCTTCCCCCTGCCTCCCTTCTGGGCAGAGGAAACAAAATGAAGCAGGCTTTGACACAGCCTTGTTAGTTAAGCTTCCGTGCGGGACTCCAGAAGTGTTGCCCACCTTCATGCAGACGATTAAATTCACCCACCACTGAGTGTGCAGTTCCATGAGATAGCAGAGCTAGTCTGTTAGCTAAGACACAAAAAGAGGCCCCCTTCTTAGCCCTGCCTGCACATCTTCTTTGCTCTGCCTGTTGTGGTTGTACAGAGCTACTGTTTTTAGAGAAGTTGCTTTTTAGATTGACTTCAGTGAGGTAAAACAGAGCAGAACTGCATGGAGTCATATAGAGGAATAAAAGTTAAAGCATGAAAAATCAGTATTCTCGTGTGTAAGACGTACTTTGGGAAAGCAGCAAGCCACTTCTATGTCCAGTTTCTTCCAGCTCTGAAGAAACTGGAAGTCAAATTTGTCAGTTTGTCCAGGGGCTCATGTGGGACTGGCATACTTTACTTTCTGTGGAAGGCCTATTGGTGTTTATCTGGGTTTGAAATTGGGATCAATGGAAGAAGTAAAGTTGCTTGGACATATTCTCTTTTTCAAGATTTCTTTGATTTGTCATCTTACTATTGCCAGTATTGTGTGTCCTGCAGGGCAGTGGGAGGAATGAATAGATATCTGCAAAAAATAAACATAGGTCAAATTTGCCTAACAGCACTCCTCTAATTAGTTGGTAGCCTTTTGCACAGATATATGGATGCACATCATAGAAAAACAGCTTCTGAACAGCTGCCAGCTCTCACAGGTCATTTAACTAGAGGGTGATGCACAAAATTGTCATAATGTATTTCTTATAAAAGGGAGCGACTTCAGAATGCATGTGCCTAAGATGATCTTAGCGTAGTGAAACTGAATATTGCTCTTTATTTCTTCTAGTTTGTGGAGACATCCATGGACAATTCTTTGACTTGATGAAACTGTTTGAAGTGGGAGGTTCTCCTGCCAACACGCGGTATCTCTTCCTGGGGGACTATGTGGACAGAGGGTACTTCAGCATTGAAGTAAGTTCCCTATTTCTCTTTTCGGCTGTGAAACTGCTTGCAGCCTATTGTGTATGTTTAACAGCATAGTTCAACCAGTTCAGGACTACTGAAGCTCTTTGAGGATACCACCGTGAACAAGAGAAGTCCATATTAAATGTCACTGTTGGGGTTTTCATAAAGGTTGTTTGGTATCCAGCCAAATCCCACTGTGTGTCTGTGCTGGTGAGCTGCAGATCTTAGTTCTACTAGCGACCATCCAAATATAGCACAGAAGGCAGTCTGCTCTGCAGCACGTACGAGCTAAAGAGAAGAAGAGACGTGAGCTATTAGAAAAGAGTCAGGCAAAATGGATGGCTCACAAGTTTGACTGTTAGTTTTATTTGATCTAGTCTCCTGGGTGGGAAATCTTATGAAAATGGAAGGACTGGGGAGGAGGAAATCGGACCCCCCCCCCCAAAAAAAAAAAAAAGGCAGCGGAAAACCTGCTGTGCTGGAGATGAAGAATGAGTGTTGGCTAGCTATGGCTTGCAGGAGTGGATAATTTCTGGCCCTGATACAGCACTGGAATCCCCAGAGAAGAAGTGACACACGCGTGCCTGCTTGAGGGCGGTGAGACCTGGTGCAGGTCACCAGGATCGGGTTGTAGAAGGTGGAGGTCAAATGATGAGCATTCTGGGCTGCCTGCCTTGTGAAAGAAAGTCCATGAAGGAAAAGCGTCTTGTCTAACCTATCTGCCAGCCTTTGACTGGAACTGAGTCAAACGCAAAAAAAAAAAAAAAAAAAAAAAAAAAAAAAAAAAAAAAAAAACCAAAACATCTTTCCAATGCTCACAAAACAAACTGGATTTTTTTGTTCCATTCTGCTTTGCTGCTTGGCTTTGTGAACTGGCAGCTGAGATCCATGATTGTAAAGAAAATCAGTTTTGTTCATCCATGTTCACAGCTGAGCTAGTCAGAAAGTTTTGCAGCATCTTTTGAGCTATGACTTGGCTTTTTTTCTCTGAAAATTTCAGGCTTTAACTCTCTTTGACTTCAGGGAGAATGCCATTACATAGTAGAAGCAGTATAGGTCCTACAACAGGAGGTTGTGTATCTGTGTTGAGATGCACTAGCAGCATACAAGAACACAAGCTCCTGTTTTCATTTTTACATACAACACTGACGGCGGATCATGACGTCTTAGTACCTTGTTGTCATATTGGTATGTATATATGTGGTCACAAGCAGCTGAGCTATTTGTAGTGTACTTTTTGACATGCGTTAGTACACTGTCCTGGCAATTTTATATTTACAGTATAAAGAGAATGTCCTTATTTTTAAGGTTCTATAAAACCACTTTTTATTAGTTCATTTTAAAATTTATTTTAAATGAATGTTCAGATCTGGTAGAAATACATGGTTCAAATGCAAATGCTTTAAAAACTCAAGCACTGCAGAGTTAATTTATCTTCCTGCCATAAATCATGCTTTGACTGGTCTCATAAATTAATATAGTCAGAATTTAGTTCCACAACCCTTTAAGCCCCTCCAAGTCAACACTGTGTTAATGCTTTTCCTTGAGCCATGTGTGGCTGCCCTTTCCCTTCTCTGATCCATGCTGAGCTGTATCATTATTGTCTTGGATTCATATGCTGGACTGATGGGGGAGGCTGGAAATGTGGAGTTTGGCTGTACAGGCTTAACCTCCTGTGCAGCTGGATCTTGAAATACTATTTTCAGTTATGATAGCCTAGTTCAGGTCTCTTGCAGACTTGGATCGAGCCAATGTTGTATCTGGAAGATGAGAGTTTTTTCTTGACTTCTATATATGTTTTTATACAAGGCATATAATACAAAATGCAATAACTTGTTTGTGGGAGAGGGGAGACAGAAAAAATAAATTCCTTTAAGTTATTCATTTAATAATCTGCACATATATATTTAATAAATTATATTCTACATTTAGGTGTTCCATCCTTTTTCACTGAAGCAGTACTGGCATCTGTCAGCACAAAGGAAGTGTCTGAGTTATCACTTATTATCCCTTTTTGTATTTAAGGCTCTCAAATTAGTGCATCTTTGGTCAGATAACTGATTGATTGTCCCCACATGTCACCTTGATTAAAGAATGCCTTTAAAAGAAAAGGCAGGTTTCTGTGCTATAAGTGTATTTGGAACCAGAGCTGTGCATTCAGGCAATAACTACTTATTCCGTGTAGCACTGTAAGTAGTGACAAGGAAGGGAAAATGGTGAGGAATGCAATTTGGCAGGTTGCAGGCTGCTCCTCGTGGCAGAAGGGGCTCTGAGTATGTCTGGCAGGCACCAGCTCTGCCACTGGTTTGAGCTTGCTTAGGAGGCATGGTGCCTAGCCTGATCTCAACATGTATTTTCACTGCACCAGTCGCCCCGTGTGCTTTTGTTATCCATTTATCTACCACGCTCCCCTCTCTGCCAATATAGACATGAGACTATTGTAGCGCTGGCGTCTTTCCAAAAGAGTAAGTTAAGCAGGTGGTCCAAGGTACCAATCACCAGTAATATGAACTTTAAAAAAATTCCTTCAGATGCCGTGTGACACTAGTGTAAAACTCACACCACTGAGCCCAGACCGAGCTGAATGCTGACAGTGGGCGAGATAATCCCTGTCTGTGGGCTGCAGAGCTTTTGGGATTCTTCTGGATGAAAGGTAGTATATAATGTAAGCTATTATCATTAAGAACAGAAGAAGAAGAAATTGCATAAGGTAGGTGGAAGGCCTTTGATAATGCAGAGGGGAAAAGAGAAAAGTGTTTGTATAAGGCACTCAGTAGACATGACAGTCCTTGCCCTGTAGAGCTTTGCATCTAAAAGCTCGATCAATCCTTCTCACGTGTGCTCCGTTTTTACCAATCAGAGTTAGTTCTCTCCCTTGCTTGGAGAGAGGGTGTTTTATGCTTTTAAGATTAGGTCTAAATAAGGTGTTGCAGGATCAGGCACTACTAAAGAAGGTGCAACAGGCAGATGAATCAAATGCAAATGCCAGAACGCTAGATGGAATAAGACTAGGCACAGTTTCCTGGCCTGGACCACATCTTTATCCCTCTGCTGCACTCCCTTTTCCATTTGACCTTTTGGCAGGGCCGGAGCATTTTTTCTCTTAGAATAAGTCTTTTGCAAGTTGCAATGTCTGATGTGGTGCACTTGTTTCCCAGGCTCTGTAACTGATAACATTTCCAAGCTGTGCTTGTTCCAGGGTTTTGTCTCTAGGCTAGAAACCCCTCAGTTCTCACTTTCAAACAAGTAAATGGTCATGGATAAAAGTAACCCAAATGATCAAAACAGAAGGCTTTTTAAAAAATCAAAGGAATAGTTAGAGCATAAGTGATTCTGCAGGAGTGGATTTTAAGGAAAAATGGTATATCTTTACCTGAATCTGAAAAGTTTATTTTGAAAGTGAGATGCAAATGTGATGTGGTGGAGAGGAGCATATGTATAGATTGTTTTTCAGCAAATTATTTGAAAAGTGACAATCAGAGTAAATACAAAGTGTAATATTATATAAGTGAACTATTAGAATTTTCATGCTCAATCCCACCTGAATCATGCTGGTTGAAGTTTTAATCATATATTGCAAGGTACATTCTGATTGTTTTTGACAGAGCAAGTAGTTAAGATGCTGCAAATTAAACTGAAGTTCAAAACAAAACTGGACTTGTGTTTTGAGGTTCAAAACATGCGTACTTCTTCATTTCCCCAAATGCACACGTTGAAATTCCAGAAAAGAAAAACTGTTTTTGTGGTATTTTTCTAACAAGAGAAAAGTGAGATGTTTGGAGAAAGTCCGAACATCAGGAATCTGACTGTTGGACCTAGCATCAATTAGAAAAGCATCTGGGGCTTTTCTGTGAACTCCGTGAACTTCTAGGAAGTGTTAACTGGTCTCTTCCAAGAAAGTAATTGCACGTGGCAAATTCTTGTTAGTAAAATGTGGGTGAAGCAAATGCTGGTGAAGTTGTGTGTGTGTGTGTATCATCTCCCAAGTCCACATGCACTTTCTAGAACTTTATTAGAAAAATAAACACCTAGTTTTCTGCATTGCTGTAGTGTGTTAATGTTTCCCAGTAAACAGCTTGACTGTAAATATTTTTGGCAAAGTCAGTCACTTTATTCGTTTCTTGCAGAGAATACTAGTGTTTTAATTATCCTAAATTTCCTTGCCATTGTCTTCTCTCTGGCATTAGCAAATATGTTTCTTGTATCAACAATTTGCGAGTTGTAAGATCTCACTTCTGCTGAGGAATGCTTCTCAGAGCCCAAATATTCAACAGTGAGGCAATTCAGCTGCCTTCACAGCATGCCAAAACCTCCTTTTGGATGCAGGGAGAGACCACGGGCTAGTGCCAAGGAGGTAACCTGCACCATTTTCCCCTCACTGCTTCTCTCTCTCTCTCTCTCTCTCTCTCTCTCTCTCTCTCTCTCTCTCTCTCTCTCTCTCTCTCTCTCTCTCTCTCTCTCTCTGTGGGACCAAGGAGGAGAGCTAGGAGCTAGCACTTAGATGCAAGTTTTAGAAGTGCTAATTAGGAAAATAAAAACAAAAAGGAATTTACTTGTCAAGTTTTAGTTTTAAATTGAGATCCTTCCAAGCGCTGAAATGGGAGTAAATGTGGTCTGCACACTAGAAAAGAAAATAAGCCAAGTAGCAATGTTTTACATGTGATCATTTTAAATGAAGTCATCTGGGAGACTAACTAGAAGAGAGTGTTTCAATAATTAAAGTACCATGCAAGTGTCAAAACAAGATCCTTAGAGAATATTCAACAGATTTTTTTTTTTTTAAAAAAAAAAAAGATTCTCACATAATATATGAAAAACAGTTACTTCATGAGACGCTGATTTTCACAGTAGCAGGCTTTTTGTATGTGACCTCTAACATACGCGGGCACTGATTTTAAAAACACATAGATCAGGTAAAATAAATGCAGAGTGGCAAAAAGTCTGCTGAACCATAAGTTGTCATTGAAGAAACTCTGGGTGCTGTAAATGCTGCCTTATCTCTGCTCTGCAGCACAGCCTAAAGTGAAGAGATTTTTTCCTCATCCCCTGAAAGCTGGCAACCACTGAACAAAAGCCTGGCTGCAGCGAGGTCGATATGATTTTTTTTTAACCTAACTTTCAGTAGTGTCTGGAGTTTTCTTTCCTTGTGCTTGAGGGATGGTAGCTCAGGAACAGCAAAGATTCACATTGCTTGTAATTATTTTGGTTACGGATGCAGTGTATCTCTCTTTGTTCCTGAAATAAAAGGCAAAATAAATATCCGTACCAGGAGTGTGAATACAGTTGTATGTGTAAAGACGCATAGTTTCTGTTGGGATAGTTATTCATCTTTAGAAAGCTGCATCTCTACAAGATACTGTGATAGTGTAATTATTTCAGTGCAGCTGTAAGTAGTGCAGTTTTTCTCCGTAGGCAATGTCTGCGTTAGCTACAGCATGAATAAGCCCTGTTAATATACTGTGTCATAGTTTACAGGGCATCTGTAGCAACAGTATTAATGAGTGGCTCAAGTTACCCTTTCCAGTGTGAATTACCTTGAGCGTGTTCACAGGTAATTTCAGCTGCTGGGGAGCACCCAGCCCGGAAGGTTGTCTTTTGTTATTCATTCAAACCATGTAGCAAACGGGGAGCTATGGCTTTTCCTTCCCGCCACAGTCAGAAAAAGAGCACACAAAAGTTAGAGTACTGTGTCAGAGGTGTTGCTGTTGACGTGGATGCAGTCCTCCAGTGATGATCACTGGTTTTCAAGATTGCTTGTAACCTGAGATTCATGCAAGAGGTCTGGAGGTTTGGGTTTCCTTTTCAGAAAGTGCAGAGGTCTCAAATTGTAAGGAGGCTCAACTACAGCCTGCAACTATTGAGTTAAATCCATAGTCAGTCTTGACAATATGTACCTTTGGCTTACACAGCACTTAATTTCACAGAGCATTTTTCCTGATGGTGAGGATGCCTGGAGCCTCAGCAGGAAAGCAGCCTGACTGTGGGAGCTGGGAGGTAGTTTGCCTCTTTACTTGTAAACCTAACGTATCTGCTATTTCAGTAACAAAGATATTGAACACGTAAGCTAGTGATGCAGTCCGAGGCCTGGCATTTAAGAGACCTATCGTTTTTTCAATACTGTGAAGTATGAAATGAGACAGGCCAAAAATACCTTAGGGAAGCCCAGACTGTAAAGTCACTGCTGTGCATTTTTTGAAGGGTCAAAGCAGAGAAGATGAACAATGGTATTCTTGATGGAAAATCTTGGAGCAAAATAAAAAGGAGATCTTTAAATTTTGCTACTGGGAAGCAACATTACTAAATAATTGGATTTACAACACAGATAAATGACTGTAAGGCTGTAGACTTTGACTTAAAGAAAAAAAGTACAGTATGTAAAGAATAGTTAAAATATAAAGCCAGAATATCTGTGCATTATGATACTTGGACTTGGTTTTTTGTATGTAGATGACTGTATAAGCTGAAAAGCTATGAAAAATTGTCACACGCATTTGTTGTTTAGTTCACATGGAAAAAAAAGTGATCTCTAATTAAATCTTGTTCACTAGCATGATATTATGTCACTTGACTTATGATCAAAAAGAGAGGGAAAAAAAAGAAATTATCTAAACAAAGAAAACCTTAAATATGATACCACTTAAAATTAAGAAGTTTGGATGATGGACTTAAATATGGACATCACCTCATGGGAGCACAGATCTTTCTGGACTGCGGTGATCCTGCAAACATCTTCCTTATTGCCCTGTCTCTGCCTGCTTCTCCTGAGTGCTTCAAAGGAAGCCTAGGAAAAAAGCCTGATAAGCAAATGTAAGGTGATCTAGCCATGAGTACCTGATGCCAAAATGATAAAACTTGCAGGCTTTCCTCATTTTCCCTGCTTCCCCAGTCTGGACAATGTTGTAACTATCTAAAACCTTGCCAAGGTTTTATACCTTCACAAATGAAAGTAAAAAAGTTGCAAGGGAAATCTAAACCATGCCATTTTTTTCTTAATAAAGCGCTTCATCCAAGCACTCCTCATTCTGCTTTTTTAAATTATAAGGTGATTTGGCAGGAGTAGAAGCCCTAGGGTAACTTAGATTTAACTTTAAAAGTTGGAGCTTCTCTCACATGAATGGAGATGTCACTTTAAACTTCTTGTCTCACAACGTTTACGTCAAGTTTTTGCATGAAGCAACAGATTCAAGGAAGCTGAAGATTCTGGGAGTGCTTGGAAGCCAAAAAGTCATTGTCAAGCCCAGAGTTTCACTGCTATCACACTGAGAAGTTCAAGCGTCCTTTCCCGTTAAGGTGAAATCCTCAAAGTCCTCTCTCGGTACGAACTCTGGAAAATTGTCCCTAGGCACGCTCTTGGTGGTAGCCTTGGGCCGTCACAGATGATTCCTGGAGCCTAACGATGTAATTTCATGCTGGTTATGTCAGGGCAATTCCCCTGGCTCAGGCGGAGCCCCTGCGGGAGCAGGCTTGCCTGTGCTCCCAGGTCCCGGCGCGGCATGTCCCGGCCCTTCGGCTCCTTTTATCGGCCTCCGAATGCTCACAACAGAAGAACAGAAATTCCAGAATGCAGACAGACCATCCAGATGTTTGCATGCAATAAATTCAAGACAATCTGCAGTATTGTAAAATGCCTGCTGGCATGTAATTATCTACAGAAAGTGTGAGTTCTAGCACAAGCATAGCAATGTTTCCTTTCTTTTTTTTTTTTTTTTTATTAAGGATGAGAATCATTTAGCAAATGAAGAAACAGATACCAAACTGTTCAAAAGTGGTTAACAAAATTCTTCTATTTCTTCTTTTTAGCAAGAACTTCTGAATTGTAGAATGCTGTTTTAAGTACCTTCTGGGGATCCCAGCTGTTGATTATTAAAACAGATAAAGCATTTTGTCAATGAAATGAAGTGGGTCGTTGGGAAGACAGTTGCATATGCAAGTGGTAAAACTGAATATCTTGGTTTTTTTTTCCCCCGCTTAGGTAACAGTTATGCAGTTTACATGCATGTAAGAAAGAAAGAGATCAGGGAGAAAATGTTCAGAACAGTTTTCTAGCTCACGTTTTTTGTCATACCATGGACCTTTTGTTATTGCATTAAAACATGTGTTGAGCATACCAGCCTGGCAGCATTGGGAGGCTGAGCATGCAAAGGAGGTACACTATTGTCACGTGATATATGTATCTTGTTTCCCTTGACTTCTGTAGAGACATGGGTTTGTTAGCCAAGCGCCTGGCCAGTGTCATCTTGGATAAATGATAGTCCTAAATTTTGCAAGTTTGCTCGTTTGTCAAGAGCCTCGTAGTGCTTTGACATCATTGCTGTATGAGTGCAGTTTTCAAAAAAAAAAAAAATCAAATGATCAGATGGTCTCTAGAAGTTTGGGCAGAGGTTAGCACTGCTAGGTTTTCTATTTTTATCTTTAAAAAAAATCTATCTGAAAAGAAATGCTATCTCAAGTAGAAATCAACTTGAAAGGCAAAGGGCTTTGTAGCAGCTTTGTAGTAAATTCATTTAATATGAGAGCTCTGTTGCGTTCTTCTCAGTTGTTTATACAGAACAATGTAAAATGAATAACAAACGTGTTCATTGCAAGTATTCATGTAAAAAATTGTGTAATATTGGAAGCTAAGGTATTTCCTGAAGTATGAGTTAAATTGCTCTAGGGCAGCCTTTTCTTTTAGGCAGGAAATGCAGATCTTCCGGTGAAATCGCTTCCAGAGTGGCTTTCTGTCCAACCTGCCAGGCAGAATGTAGTCAGTTTATTTTAGAGATACACAGCGATGCTTCTTAACAGCCGTGACAACCAAAGGTGAATACGGAAATATAATTTAGCAAAAATGCAAACCTTTATTTAAAAATATTAATACTAGTTTCAGCCATTCCAGGTTAAAGAGCAGAGAAATGCTTGCCTGCAGTATATGAACAGTTGCTTTTAGAAATAGTGGTAATATGTTGTCATACGCGACACTTCCTTCTGCCTTTTTTTTTTTTTTTTTTTTGTCATAAGTGATTGCATTATGTAACTTTCTCTTTTTTGTTTCTGATTTGCAGTGTGTGCTGTATTTGTGGGCCTTGAAAATCCTTTATCCCAAAACACTGTTTTTACTTCGTGGGAATCATGAATGTAGACATTTAACAGAGTATTTCACATTTAAGCAAGAATGTAAGTCTACCTTGTGACCCTTTTTTCAACAACTAGAAGCTGTTATTCGGTGAGCGTTTGGTGTTTGTTTCCCATTGGGAATTCGTGGTGGCCTGGCCGCTGTTCCCCGGCGGGCAGTCCCCTAGCAGGGGCGCGCGGGCCGGCTCCAGGCAGAGGTGAGCGGAGACAGCGACCCCCCGAACGCTTGGTGCCGCGGGCGCTGGGCACTCTGGAGAGGGGCTCTGCCCCGTGGTGGCCAGGCTAGCCCGGGAAGCAGCGCCTGGTTACGGGAAGGCCACGGGAATACAGCATTTTCACGCTTATTCTGGAAGTTGGCTAAAATCTTTCGGTGTTCTCTTTCTGTAGGAATTCCTGTCAATGTTGAAGAAAGGCTACAGTGACACAGAAAAGCTCATTAGATGTGAACCTTGACTTGCACAATGAACAAAAATTTCTGTGTTACTGTAGGCTGCAGCTATTGCCATAAGTGTATGTTCCCTCTTTTAGCATCAGGGATAAAGCAAATGTTAATTGGCTCAAAGGCTTCATGGTTTACTGAGTTTAATATGTGTATTGGTAAATTAACATTTCAGCTTTATTGTACCACCTCATTCATTTTATAATGGCATTTCTGTAGATAATTAATTATAAGGGAGTGGGTTAAAGTTCTGTTTACTTTATAGAGAGATTCCTTTGATCTGTAATGTTGTAGATGATAACCATTCAACAGACATTTTAAGGCTTACTATATAAATTTCATAGCAGGCTATAACAGTATATTAAATTATTTAAGGTTTTTTAGAAAAATAAAACAAAAAATTCTGCAAAGCTTATTATATTTCCATTAAAATCTGAAGATATTTTCCAGCAGTAAATAGCAATAGTTTAAAAAATCTTCTTGGATGAAACAAGCTTTGGTACAGCCCTCTGTACAAGAGAGAGCACTTGAGAGCAGGATCAAGATATTAAACACCATCTAATTATTTTTTTCTATTCTGAAATGTTGATGGCACTTTCTGATACCGTCCTAATCTTTGAAAGGTAAAATCAAGTATTCAGAACGAGTATATGATGCCTGCATGGATGCCTTCGACTGCCTTCCCTTGGCTGCTCTGATGAACCAACAATTCCTGTGTGTACACGGTGGCTTGTCTCCAGAGATCAACACCTTAGATGACATCAGAAAAGTAAGTCTGAGTAGTGCTCCGGTTTAAGTGAGCAGTTAATCACCAACAACTAAAACCTGATTTCTGTCATTGTTGTTCCTTTGCGGAAGATGCTTTTATGTCACTTTGGCATTCATGTTGACATTATCACCTTTAAAAGGTCTTTCAAAATTGGAGAACATAAAAGGAAATGCTGCAATTAGTCATATTTTATTGAGGAGAAGAAATTACTAGCATTCAATAAAACACAATTATCATCTTTGTATGCTGGAAAAAATGTGTTAGGTTAATGAGTATTTAGGAGCAAATGAGTGTATAGAGCTAATTTATTGTAAGTAATATCTTCTAGCATATTATGAGCATACTTTCTAATGATTCCTTGTGCAATTTCTTGGACAGAAAAAAAAAATAAACTCTAGAAAAACTCACAATTCTTAAATATTTAATAAAGAACTGTAATAGGACTGTAACCAATACAGTCAAAATAACATTACTATTTGAAAAAGACTCAAGATCTCCATTCTCAGTTGGTCCTGCCACATTTTTAGTGGTACTGCATTTGTGTGTGTCCAACAAATTGTTTAAGTGAGACTTAGTAACTTAATACTTATATTTAACTCCTGTGTTCTGAAAAGAGTTTCTTATAAAACTTGTAACAATTTGGGGAACAGTGTCAAACAGTTTTTTTATCATAATCCAGTGTTGCTGCACATTATCATGTATTAATTTTTTTCAGATATTTTGATTAAAAAAAAACAACTCAGTTGATAGTTCTTAAGAGGCATTAAACCATTTATACTTAGTATTTCCAGCAGTAAAGATTTTCATTTTTCTTGCTTGCAGTTTGAGATTTGTAAATATGGATATGCATTTATTTTGAGCTTTAAAGTTGCTGAAAAATAAATTTCATTCAGAAATTAATTTGTATCCTCTTAAGAAAGTAATATGTTTAAAAAAAAAACGATAATGACATGTTTTGCTTAAAAGCAATTAGAGGAAGATATTATCTGCACTTCTAAATTGCTGAATGTAAAGTTTTGTTTGGGAGGTGAAGGTTCACTGTTTTATTAAACTAAAATATTCTGTGCCTAAAAATTAGCTGGGCTTGCAACAATGTAATGACAGATTAAAAATCTTCAGCACTCAGATTCTAGATTAGGGTCATTACCATCTTTGCTTTTTTTGTCTACTAGCAGGTTTATTCATCTTTAGCAATCATCAGGAAAATGTTTTGCATATTCATGAATTGTTATTTAATTGAGATGGATTATAGTTACAAAAGCATGAATTATTTAAAAGGCTGAAATAAGTTGGAAGTGTAGGTATGCTATGAATATTTTATGACAAAGATGCAAAGTTAAAATTGTAGAGGTCTGTTATTAAAACTTTTAATTGAGTGTTAAAAACATGCAAAATCACTTTTTTCTGTTTTAATATTAGCTTAAAAATGGTATGTTATTGAGTCACTACTTGATCTTTCTGGTCAGAGCAGAGAACATGACAGACTGCCAATGTGCCCATCTTAACGACAAGGTTTTAGATACTAAAGGATTCTTGCAGAGAAATATTGACTTCTAGTATTTCCCTACTTTATTACTCTCTATCTTTTTTGCAGTGTGATTCTCTATAATTTGAATTTTTTGATTAGTGGTCATCTAGAAAGAGGAATTTTTAACTGCTTAAATAAGGTTAAGGTTGCAGTTAATGAGAGCAAAAAGATTTTCATGGCAAGATGCTACAATGCAGAGATGTTGTCTTGCTACTTTAATTTTAAAAAGTATAATTAAATCAAAATGAGAATTTACTTCGAAATATTATGGTTTTTTTATTTTTTTTTATTATTTGCTCTATAAATTGAATGCCAGAACAGTTGACAAATAATGAAATGCAGAAATGCCCTCTTTTTCTCTCCTGTTGTCCACTCAGATTCTTGTAAAAACAGTAAAAAAGGAAAAAAAAAACCAAGAAAAACAACTTGCAAACAAAATTTACATAGGCTAGGAATAGACTGTATCCCTTCATTTGCAGATACATCTCTTCCGGTCCGTGTTAGCGGAGCGTGTTACTGTTACTCCAAACCCATAGCTTTAAAGCCGAGAGCAGCCCGAAGCTGACTTACAGAATGGTTTGGGTCCTGCTTTGGCAGCCCCGGGCATCCAAAGCAGCTGCTTTTGCTTCTGCGTTTCTGTGAGACGTAGTTGAAAGAAGTTAGTATTTCTCTGTCTCCTATTTCTCTTAGTTAGATCGATTCAAGGAACCACCTGCGTACGGACCCATGTGTGACATCCTGTGGTCAGATCCGTTAGAGGACTTTGGGAATGAGAAGACTCAGGAACACTTTACTCACAACACAGTCAGGGGTTGCTCGTACTTCTACAGGTGAATGTCCCTCCTTCGACCGCACGGGTGTGTGTGTGTGCGCGGCTTGTGAGCAGGCGGTGGGAGCGTGTGCCTGAGCACTGTGCTGCTTCTCAGAGCGTTGCCTTGGGGAGAGGGCTGGGTCTTTTCCCTGCAGCCTGGCTTTGTTTCCACGTGCTTCGTCTGGTTTGCTTGCCTCTTGCCTTCTCCCCGCAACCTGGAAACCCAAAATGACCTAATTTTATTCACCGAAGCCTGTGTCTTTTGTTTATTTCTAATCTTGTAAGTTAGAGAGTAGGAGTGGTCCTTTTTAAAAGTGGAATGTAACTAAATTTCTAGTTTGAGAATTTTAAGTTAATTTTGAATTAAAGACTAGTACTGGAAAACTTTTTCTTCAGGATAGGTAAGAATTTTGAAACATGGTACTAAAAGCCAGATTTGCATCCAAGAGATCTGATGACCTTGTGAGATTTGTGATGGATCTAAATTCACCGTGGCTCTTCTGAAAGATTAACATTTAATTTACTCAGGAAGCTTCACAAGCAGGAAACAAATTGAAATGAAAGTGTGATTTCCCCACACATACAAGCTTATTTTTTTTCCAGGTTTGTTAAACTTTTCCTCACATCTGAATAGTTCTTGCCAAGAAATTCAGGATTTGAATGGTATTGATTAAAAGGGACTTGGTAAGGGCTAAACTGGAGACAAGTGCCTGTACATTCTTGCAGACGCATGTATGGATTTAAACACAGAGGCATCAAATGGTAATTCAGTTCTGAAACGTTTTCTTTACGTTAATGTTATGTTAGTGAAATGTAACTCTTAAGAATATTCCTGAAGAACAAAAGTGACAGGGATACAGGAGCATCCAAAACAAATTCGTGTGTTTAATTTATGACCATTTAAAGGAAGGAGTCTTTTTTTGTTGTTGTTGTTCTTTTGCTTAGTGAAAATTCTCCGTGTTTTTGGCAGGGTTTCCAATGTCTGTCAGTGAGAAGAGCCAGAAGACTATCTCCGTTTCTTCTCCCATACATTAAAGCAATGTGTTTTCTTGGGCACTTTGGGCGCTGTTTAGAAACATGTAGAAAGTTAATCAATGACTTCAGCAAGCAACCAGGAGATACAGCCACTAGCAGAGACCTCCGTGTTGGTAACGTTAGCAGAAAGGCAGCAGATGGTTTGACTTTTAGAAATCAGTTTTCCTAGGCCTTTCTTTGAGCAGTAATTGCTGCAGCATGAGAGGGAGGGAGAGAGAAAAAAGGCACTTGCAGGGCAGCCCGTGCTGGCGACACTCACCTTTCGCGCAGAAGTAATGCTGCAGCCTTCAGATCAGTGGAGCCGGAACGCGCTCAATAGATGTGTTTGGTCTCATTATGAAAGAAAGTGTTAAACTGCTGCAAACAATTGATCTCTGCAGAAATGGGCTTATGACTGTGAGGGCTAAAATCCTTCCTTTTCCTTTGAATAGCACTGAGCATCACACTTGCTGCATGCCTAGGACTCCCAGGCACCACTCACTGCAAACAATGAGGAGAAGCAGTTTCCGTCCTGAACCTCTCTTCAAGTGAAAAACACTGGAGGCATGCTTAGCGCTTAGATATGGGAATTATTGCATACTGGAACAACTTCTGGTTTTAAGTGGTTTTTTGGAGCAGTGTTTCTCCATAGCGCCACAAAACTTCCCTAAAATATATATACAGTTTTCCCCTGAAAATGAGATAACTGATCTAACCGATGTCCTGTCCGGAGTCCTAGTCAGAAAAGCAGGTATTTCAGAAAAAACATGAAAAGCTGAAATAAATGTAAGATGCCTAATTGTCAGGTAACATAACAGGGAAATGAAACTGCTTAATGACACCACCAGATGACTGGCTTAGAGTCACTTTTGTCTAAGATCGTGTAAGAGCAAGTGTTACTCTTAAAGCAAGTATCTAATTGTTCTTAAAGTTCACTAATCTGCTTGCCTAATGATAATCCCTGGTGGTAAATTACCCACCAAAACTGTGTGGGACATCTAATTTTGCCTGCCTTTTCTAGTATATTTGTGAGAAAAGGAGTGAATCTTCTTAAAACAGCAAGTTCAGCTTGTAAAGAAATGGCTTAGATTATGCAGCCATTTTTCAATACTGTTCGTTGATTGAACGGATGTCGTTTTTCTCTTCATCGAATAAGAGTTGTTAGTTGTTTCCAAAATGGAAAGGTAAAAGATAGAAGTAGCCATTTTCTAGGAAGGTCAGGAAGATTTCAGAGATGCATGTGAGCTCAGGAAAATGATTTTGAGATGATTAGGAAAATGATTTTGAGATGATTAAGGTCCCTTAATTGCAGGAAATAATTGTAATAAATAATTTCCATTTTATAGGACATGTTCACTGTAACATCAAATTAAAGCGACTTTTCTGTGATACGAAGTTGTTTCCTGTAACAAAATACTATGAGAAGAATTACTGTGACGATAGTATGGTGTTCTATATACATGCTACATGTTAACAGGAGTTCCCAGCTCAGTATCCTGTTAAATCTTTTCTATTCATCCCCAACTTATTTGTTTGTGAAACATTGAGCCATTTATGAGTATGAGCTCAATATATTTGAGAAAGTATAATGAGCTTTTCACTACATTTATTAGGTGATCACTCAGGTATGGCTTATTGAATTTCAAACTGATCAAGCTTTTATTCAAGAAATTTCCTTTGGTGTGCAAGTTGTTGCAACTCTTACGGCTAGCACTGTGAAATGTCAGTTCTTGAAATCATAGGCCTAACTTGTCATTTGAAGAGGTAAAGAATAGGTAGCTTATTTTCAAGGGTGCTAAGAGTGAGCAATTAATAAATGTCTTTCAAATCCAGTAGCATTTCACAGTGTGGATTGTCAGAATTTGTAGACCCGTGAAAATAGCAGTAACGCAATGCAACGCAAGAAAAATAGATGTGAAATTTGAGTAATCATTGGAAATTTTTAAAGTCTTCTGCACCTCAAAGTGAACAAACAATAATTGTCGGACTTTGTTTCTCCTTTTTGAAATTTAAGCTTCTATGACCTTTACAGTCTTGGACATATTAGCCTCATGCAATTTCATGACAGAGTAAAAATAATTGATGGTCCTGTTGGTTCTGTAAATTAGTTCTTAATTATGAGATAAGTGAAATTTTTCTTTCATCCTTACCTACAGAAAATGAGGTTGTATTCAGGGAATGTTATGGAAAAAAGGGAAATAATTAGTTCCCATGATTCTTCTTCTTTCAGATTTTTCTGCTGTTCTGGCTAGTAAAGAAGTTTGCTCTTAGTTTAGTAGATTTGTATAGTTTTGAATTTATTTAATATATATTTATTTGTGCTTAGATAATTGCACTGGTCTTGTTAATGATCCATTTCACTTCTTATTTCATGGACTAGTAGTACAATAACTCTCAGGCATTTCTGTGAGAAGCACATCTAGCATGGCAAGATATGATGCTGCTCACCATCTCGAGAAAGGCTTCTTTTGCTGAACAGAAAGCTTGGAAAAGCCAGCAGGACTCTGTCAGAAATACTGCTAACCTGAGGAGAGACAGCCAGTGAGTGGGTGTAGACAATTATTAAGGCATGGGGGAAATCTGTTCTCTCTCAGCCCCGCTGGGATTGCGAATGACATTGTTCCTGTAAGATTTACTGCATGGGTGCAAAATTAAAACGTTGTTTCATCACATTCAGACAAAGTTACGATGAGCATGCACGGTCCTAGCCATGAAAATTGCAATTGGCTCCTTGCCCAACTTGTTTAATTTCCTTTGTGTTAAAGCTCTGGTAAAGAATTTTGGGAGCTTGGTTACACTACTGAGTTAATTAGTGGTGTCTTATCCTACATAAAATATATCAAGGGCTTCCTATCGGGAGTAAAGACATGTGCAAGCTTAGCATTTGCTTTCTGCGATCATTTATGCATGTAAGACTCAACTGATGGCTGTTAACAAGAGTGCAAGAGGGTTGTGAGCCTGGCCAAAGTCTTAGATGGCTGTAGAACTTGAGCAAATACTTGGGAATTAACTGCGGACGTTAAGTTTTGGCTTCCTGGGTTTTTCTAAGTGAGCTTAATACTGGTTCTTAAAGAATGCTGAGATTTGTAAAGCCATTTGACTTTTGGCTGCATTTTCATATTTTTCAAAAGCAACAAAAATAGACAGAAATGATCAACAGTGGCACAGAGTAGCTCACCTGTACCAACATCATTTGCTAGCTGTGGAGAAAAGGGAAGTGATTTGGTCTTACCAGTGCTCAGGAGTAGAAGAATTTGGGCCCTGCCAGCACGAGTTCAGTGGTTTGCTTGCACTCTCAAACGGAGCATAGTATGCAATGACTAGATAGCTCTGTGCTGAAAGGCTTTTCTGGGTTGGCAAGTATTTCACTTTAGGGGATGAGGCGTAGTTATCCGAACATTTCTTGCTGCAGTTTAAGCAGATGACTTTGCCTGCCTTTCCATGCTCTCTTCCCCAAGCCCAGCAGCCCTTTATTGCCCTCCCATTTTCCACTCAGTTGTGTTGGTAGAATTGCTCATGTGCTTCATCAGATCAGGGAACATACCCAGCTTTAACAGAATGACTCTGCAAAAAGGTGTATCTTTATTTGTTTGAATGCAATAGAGCTCCCTGCTCGGTTTCTCAGTGCAGCCCTAGGGACAGCACATTCAAGGGCAGGAAGAAAGCGTGGGGGAAAAGACGTTATGGGAGCTCCCTAGGAGAAGTGGAGCAGCAAAAAATCCAGAGGTGACTTTGGCCTTGGGAGACTGAAATGCAAGGTAAATGAGTTTTGCTGAAATGCCTATTTAAGTGTGCATATGATCTTAGAAAGGCTGTTGGGCTAAATTTTAATGTCTTGTTTTTTTTTTTTTTTTTAAAAAGTTCTTTTTCAGTGGTATGATGAAGGACATGAGAAAACTTAGATTTTTTTTTTTTTTTTGTAGAGGTTCACAGTAGAACCTCAGCTCTACCTCCAAGCCATGTGTTTATAAAAAATGCTTATTTTTCTACATATGCATCTTTTCCTCTGCTGTTTCCAGGGTTTGCTGTATTTGAAAAAAATTTAAGTACTTTCAATTGTTATCTGGTAACGCTGTACAAAAGTGTATATGATGGTACAACTTTGTAATTAAGCTTGTAACTCTGTTAAAACTGAGTATTAAGATATGTAGCTGACCAGTAATATTTTGCTGATAGTTTTCATGAATATAAAACTGAGAAACAGGATAATGATAATTACAGTGGGGAAGTTTTGTCATAATCTTTCCTTCAAAAATTTTCTCTTTCATATGTCGAAACTAGCTTTTATTATTAATCTTTCCATCAAAAGAGCAATTTGTGGAGATTTTAATGTAAACTATCAGGTTGAAGTTGTTCCTACAAAGTTGTTCCTACTCACCTGTCCAACTCTTCAGGTAAACATAATGCAGTTAAAGGTAGGATTGATCAAAGAGCAGAAAGATCACCAGAAACTTCTGCTGTTGTGCAGATATGATTGCTGCTACAGCTTCCAAATAAGTCGTCTGGGGAAAGAAATAACTAGTTATTTCTTGCCATTTCTTCCTACCTTCTAGAAAAGCAATGTGTAGATAACTCTTTTAATTTGGTGATGATTTCAAAACTCATGTACAGTGTATTTATCAAATGTACATGACTCCATGTTTTCTGCCTTGTGCACGTCAGGGTGTTTTGCTCGATGTTCACATTTCCCCTAACTGCAGAGCTAGCTGATGACTCCAGTGCTTGGCTGAAACCTTTAATTTAGACCTGATAGCTGACAGATCCCTATCCGGCCATGCCAGAGCTGGAGATCACCAGGCTCTTGGAGTGTAGGATCACACATCCCAAGCTGATGTGACCTAGAAGAGGCTGAGACAGAAGCCGTTACTATTCTTGTAGTTTGGAGAGGGTTCAGGAAGTTAAGGCCTTGAAGAATGAAGGAAGGCCCGTGCTCACAAGGTGCCTGTACTCATGCTGGGGTTGTCTTGAAGTGTAGGTACAGTTTTAGATGCAAAATAAACTCTGCTTAAAGAATGTATGTATATAGAATTGTTAATTTTCAAAATAGTTTAGTTTTGTCAGTGTCAATCAACATTTTTATTGAGATTCGTTTTTGAGAACTTATCTTTGTCTGTTTTCATGCGTGTGTTTTACGTACATACACACACACACACACACACACACACACACACATACGTGTTCCTGTGAGGAAGACTGGGTGTCCCCTGGCAAAACTGAAAAGCTGGCAGCAGGCAAAAAAATATATACAACTGTGTGTGTGTGCACTGTGGGCCCCAGTTTTTCTAGTTACTGCTGGAAGACCAATTTTACTTAATTTTAGCAATGTATTGTTTTTCTCTTCAAAACTTAATCATGCAAAATATGTAACTGAACATTTGTAGAAATGTATACGAGGAATTTCAATCAAAAAAGAATGCTAAAGTAGGGAATATCATAATCACATATTCCGTGGAGAGTAACATCTTTCTTGCTTCTCCCAGGGGAATCTTGTTGTCTCTGTGAGTCGCTGCTCCGCCGTGATTCAGCATGACGCACGGAGCGCGGGCAGCGGGCGAGGCGGTCGGGAGCGGCCTGTTGCGTGGGGGCTTCTTGTTTGTTTGTTTTCCCTCTTGGCCACCTGTTTTATTTCTGGCCAAACTGCAATCTGCGCTCTGCAGAGCGAGGCAAGGAGGGGGGGTGTTTCTGGAAGGGAGAAAATTATGAAAATTGGTTGGGAGTTTGCTGACAAGACGGTAACTTTGATTCGAAAGAACCAATTTGTCCAAGTTGAAATTCTTTTGTGCAAAAGTTGGTTTCTAATAACTTTTGCTAAGGTCCTTGGTTTTTTGGCGTCTTGTATGACTTCCTGTTGCTTTATCTGGAGAGATCCTGCCCTCCAAAGGACCAGAGCTTTGGGATGTCTCTTTTTACACCTCTGGATTTCTCTCTTCAGATTGTTGTAGACTATTCAGAAAGAAGGGGAGCATGATTAGAGGTACCTGCTTAATATAAAATTGCATTTAGAGAGGAACAAACTGATCTATGTAACAGTTGTATGACATATGTGACAGTAGTATACAGCTGAAAACTTTGCTTCTCCCCAGCCCCTGCTTCACAAGTGACTAAAGCAAAAAATTGGTGTTATCTTGCCTTTGGAACTAAAATATCCAGATAAAGCACTTACAGGGTAGTGGTCTGGGTAATATGAGTACCTGTTCATTACGGTTGCCAGTTTATTCTCTTAAGGAAAAACCCCTATTTTGCTCAGCGAAGATGACAGGCAGAGTTTTTGTGAATGCTTGGAACACTTTGACAACTCTGTCATTCTGAGTAATGGAGCTCACAGAGTCTGAAAAGGAGCCAAAGTCTGCTCACAGAAGTCTTTTTTGTATGAATTTATGAAGAATAAGGAAGTTAAGTCAAGGAATTATTTTTAAAAAAATGGACTTTTGTACTTACCTTTCAAATGGAAAGAAGAACCTATCATGTCTATTTAGAAGCATTTTTACCACTTCATTATGACTGCTTTCAATGCAGTGCTTAACACTGATAGAATACTATGGAAAAAACTGTAATAGGCCAGACATTTTGAACAGCTGCACTGATAATGAACATAATCAACTGTCTATCAGATTTTTCATTATAAACCCCAGTTTTCAGAAGTTAATGTAAAAATTCCTAAACAAAACGTACCATAAGTCTACATTTAGTCACAATTAATTATGGAAAGAAATGTATGCAAGTGAGTTCTCATGAGCCAGTGGTGCGAATGGCAGCCTGTCAGCGTTCGAGATCGCTGCAGTTGCCAAAGCAGTGTACCGCTCGTGATTTGGGCGTTTGAGCTGTTTTGTGATGGCAAACCTCCTGGGCGATTCCCCGCAGCAGCCGTGAGCCTGAGCGCCTGCCGTAGCCTGGCCGTCGTGCCCGAAAGCGGCAGCGCCCCGTCCCGCGGCGCTTGGGGCCTCCAGCTGCGAGTGGCTGTTGAGCTGCAAAACGTCCAGAAGCCGTGGAGGCAAGCAGTAACGTTTCCCTTGGGGAAGCTGAAGGAAGATGATGCGTTAGGTTTGGTGCTAACTTTTCTTCTGAATTTTTCATCTCTTTCATGCATAAAGTAAAAATTTGATCGGGCTGTTTAGTGGTTGCAGCAAGACTTGGAATGTGGTCAGGGAAATCCTGCCTGGGACAGCAGGTCTGTGCAGCAGGGCTTCTCTTGGTTGAGATTTTTAAAAATTTGGTCAGTATATTTAGCAGTAGCGTTTACTGAAATAGTTTTTCTCTCTCTGTTTCTGCGTGATTGCATCTTGTCCCTAGATACTGCAAAACAGCGTGTGCTCTTGTCACAATCCTCGATAACACCAGCGGTCCCATAACGCAGTGCCTGTGTGGGAGTTACGCTTGCAGATGCAGAGACGCTCTGCAAGGTTGTCCGTTACTTGCGGGCACACTGAGTGTGCCACGCCACGGACCTGGCCCAGGGGCAGTTATGGAGACACCTCTTTGTCTTGCCCGTCACCTCACTGCTCCTTCGTTAAACCTTTCTGGTTGTTTCATTGTCTGAACTCCGGCAGAGGGTGAATCGGTAGCGGGAATAGCACGGTCGGCCCCCAGGTGCGTTGGCGGTGCTGCTGCGTGAAGTTCGCCGCGTTTGTCACCTGATTGATCGTTGCTCTCCTACGAATCGAGGGAGCTGAGGCATCTTTATGCAACATCCTGGACTTCAAATCCAGGAGAAGGGTGCTACCCGCCCCCGTGCCTGGGCCGCTGGTGCGGCACACGCTGCGGCCGCCCGTTTGGGAGGGCAGGAAGGCAGCGGAGCGGAGGGGGTGGCTGCGTGCCCACGCTCGCACCATGTTGGCGATGGCCATGCCACCCGCGAGCCGAGGGGCCGGCGTGCCCCCGGTGGGTGCTGCCAAGGGTCGCGGCGCCGGACCGTGCTCGGCGGCGGCTCAGCTCTGCCCGCGCCGAGGCAGCCCCTCCGCCACCTCGGGCGCCCCTCTGCAGCGCGGCTTTCTGACGTGTGCTGTGTTTGGGTGGTCTCCTTGAGAAGAGAGGGGTGCAGAGCTGCTGAGCAAATTCTCGTGGTTTTTCTCCCCCCCCCCCCCCCCAATATGGTAACTATTCCGCCTTGACAATTTCAATATGCTTGCAAGTTTTGCAAGGCCTAAGAAGGAAAAGCAACAGCTCAGGTTTCAGTAATAACTACCAATGCAAGTAAAGATTTAATGTATTAGAAAAATTATGTATATAAAATATATTTATAAAATAAATGCTTAACTATAAATACATGTAAGTATATGTACAGTACAATATATACCCTAAAACACTTAGGTGTTGCAGAGTGCTTAAGTATTGCAAATATTTGGATTTACATTTATTTATGTAAAGAACAACCAAGTATCCAATGACCGAGTCCTTTCACAGTCACTGATTGTGGTGGAGGTGAAACATAAACACTTATCAGACTCTGGCGTTAATATGCTGCTAAAAGTAATCAGACAGATTTAATGAGCACCTTAATATATGCTTTCAATGGTTTTCCTGGTCTTACCAAGAGATATGAAATATACCATGGTGTGTACCCTACTAAGTAATTACAATAGCTTACTATAAATAGAAAAAATGCTGTACATTATTTTAAATATTGATACAATTTATCAGCCTTCTTATTTATCAAAGTAGCAGTTCTTGTTAGTGAAGGTGGTAAAACCTGACTCTCCTGCTATTTGTGTTCCACATGCTGTATAAATAAAATGTGTCTTCAAAACAATGTATTTAGTAGCTAAGCCAGGATGCTGTGGACCTGAAGAGTCTAAAATATTTAGTTTCCTAGAAATTCTGAGTTAGTTTGGAACAATTATTGAAATAATCAATAGTTTCACAAAATATCATTGGTACATTAGGAGTTTCTTTGCATCTTTTGAAGTTTGTTTCCTCACAGAGTTGTGTTACTTCTGCACTAAGATGTAGAGCCCGTCAGTAGAGACGCATGACGTTTTTGAGAATGTTACAACATGCTAGGATTTATGGTGAAGAGAAACTTCTTTGGCAGAAAATAGAAAGTGTGCACAGAATTGCCTCCAAAAGCAGGCTGAGTTGCTAGTGAATTTATTCTGTCTGTTCTGCATGCCTGCTGAATGCTGAGAAAGAAATTAGGCAAGTGCTACCAAAAATGCACTGAAATCTCGTGAAGCAATCCTCGCAATTTGAAGATCAAATAATTAGCCTATTTCTTTCTGGAGACCTGAGTTTCTAGGTTGTCTGTCTGCTGGCTGGTTTTGACGGATGTGAGAGAATGTTTTGGAATTCATCTCTGACCAGTTTCAGCCTATTTCACATGCTATGCTAAGCATACAGTGTGCATGTGCCATAAGCAGAGAACCTAGCAAAAAAGTGAAGATAATTGCAAAATGCAGATAACATGTATGTTAAAATTCTAAATAACTTAACCAAGGTGCCTTTCTACTCTTGTTATCAAAACAAACAAAACTGCAAGCAGTAACTGGTGGACTGTATCTTTTCTGCTATAAAAGTGTGTCAATTTTTTGTAGGAGCATTTCTGGCTTTGTAGCTTTGAAGCTTGAGGTCAGCTACAGTCAGGCAGCACAAGGGCAGCACAAGACAGTGATATGAAACTTGCCTTCTGTGCCCTGCCTGCTTGTCGTGCTACTGATTTGCAGGCAACTTCTGATACTGCAAGTAAATTCAGATGTTTATTTACATATGCTGTAAGGGTCTGCTGAAGATGCTGGTATGTACTATAATCACCAAGCTGCAGAGAGAGGCAGGAATGGTTGCAGTGGAACTGCTGTCTGCTGGGAGAGCAAACTTGTTCCGACTCTTCTTTGCACCACGCAGGATTTGTGATAACGAACAGATGGAGTCTCTGGCCCTAATTCTGCAGATGGCTCCTCTGCTGGTGCCAGAGGAGATTCACTGAGGTCAGGGGAAGGCAGGAGCCTCCTGCTGCCTGTGAAGTTGCAGATTTGAGCCTACCTGGCTTTGCAAATCTTCTGAACCGTTCAGTTGATCTGTGGCTGATTTGGAGACTTTGTGTTAACCTTTAGCTGTATGTTGATGAATATCTCTGACAGCTTGATAATGGACATTAGTTTTACAATAAAAACAGCACCTTGCCATATCTAAATTAAAAAAAAAAATCCAAAATATTTATTGGCTTACGATTATGGAATTCTATCAATGTTATTGAATTATAACAACTGAAGCAATTGACAGGTGGTGCTGGCACCTGGTTCCTGTTTGCGTGTAACATTTTAAATGCGACTTAGTTAAGGTTCTGTGAGACTGGGCCCAATACTGTGCTTCATCTTTGCCATTGAGGACCGTGAAGTTCAGAAGCCCCTTTCGAATGTAGGGCCACCGTGCTGCAGGCGTTTGGAATGAGGCCATCTGGTATATCATAGCAGTGTTGCCTTTTCTACCCTGATGAAAGCTCATGACATATAAATCTTGAGTGATTTCAAGGGTAGGAAATAAATCTGCATAAAACAAAACAAATTGTATAGAACTGACCTGAGGAATAAAGGGAAGAGCCTCTAGGGGTTGTCTGTTCACACCCCTTATATGTGTGTAAGGGGCCTGGCAATGTTTTGTCAGATCCATGAAGTCTTTGTTCTGCTACCGCTTCTCTACCGCTTTACGTGCTTAGTCCTATTTCACTCTTGCTGCAGTTGGGTCATGGAAAGGGAAACCAGGAATTTTTGGTTTTCTTCAGTTCTGTATTAAATTACTAATGATATGAGATGTTTTGCTTCCTGCCTTGAAGTGATAGATGGCCGTTATGCTTTTCATCATCAAATAGAGACAGGGAGGCGTTGGTGGTTTAAAAGCAAGAAGAAAGCAGTCATTAATGTCCCTCTCCTTCCCCTCCATCTATCAAAAAACCACTTTTTTATAAAGTGGCAAAACAGAGGCATTTCCAGTTCTGTAACTTGTATTTAGGTATTACTTCAAATAATTTTAACCTTTTAACCTCTTAAACCTTAATATTTTGTACTTCAAAATTGTGTTTTCAAAACTGCGTCAAGGTTATATTATGCTTGTTTCTGTTGCATGTGTTTTCCCGTAGATGCTTGGTGTCTCTGACAGCGAGAATGGGTTTCACAGGGCAGAGGTGGTAGCAAAGGGCTCCGTTCTCTTGGAAAGAAATCCTGGTCATGGGGAGCAGGTGGCACTGAGGAACTCGAACCATTTTCCTTTAATGTTTTTTTTTCTTTTTTTTTTTTCATTAGTGCAGTAGAACATACCCTATGTATGGAGTATTCAGTGGGCACATTTTCAGGGCTTCAGAAGTCATAGGATTCACTTTTGAAGCTGCCAAGAGGAAAGGTGATTCCTGTTCACCATCGAGCTGCAGTTCAGATGATTAAACATCTTCAGTCTGGAGACTGGTTCACCCTTCTCTTTTGATCTTTTTCAATCTCTTTTCATCACCACCATGTTACCTAGTCTCCACAAGCAGCGTGTGCATACTGTAGCCAGTGCACAAGGAGGTTTTTTTGTTGCAACCAGCCACTGTATTGCATTTTTCTTCCTATAAGTGTGTTGAATCTTAAAGCGTAGTAAAATTGACTTTCTGACGAGCAATAGGCTACGGTTGTTGCGTAATGAATTGCTGCGTTCGGTGTGCCTCGCCACCTGAAAGGAGGGGGTAGGGTGGGGGGAAGGTGCTGCTTCTGGTGCTGGCTCTGCTGAAATCTGCTTGCAGATCAAGGCTGACTTTGTGAATGATGCATGTTGGTTGAAACATTTTCAAAAGCTGGAGTTAAATATGGTGTTTCTGATAATGCTGTAACAGGTGCTATTATTTTCTTCCAACAGTTACCCTGCTGTATGTGAATTCCTACAGCACAATAACTTGTTATCTATACTCCGAGCTCATGAAGCCCAGGACGCTGGGTAAGTGTGTGGGGCAAGGGAGAGGCAGCGCTAGTAGTAAACAATCCTTCCTCGGTGTCCAGTAGAGCAAGGAAAGATCAACCAAGTAAAAATGAATTGGGAAACTGAAAACTAAGTTGCAGTAGCTATCACTTTTTACTAGTAGTTTTTAAAATCGTGAGTTGGCATTACAATGCACAGTCTTTTACATGATTGTTACTAAGTTACAGGGCTTACTGACTCTCCATATGTCCCACTTGCTTGGCCTTAGGGATTTACGTGGCATAAAATGACCACGTCATGGATGCCAAACTGACATGGGGAAACAAATTCGGCCCAACAACGGGAGTTTTTTTACAAGCACCCCCAAGACTGAGGTCTGCCACGCTGACTGCCACAGCTCTTGGGAAGTGATTTGGCTCATGAAGGCCAGAACTGTCATCTCTTAAGTCTTTCATACTTAGCTAAAACTCTGAGCACACTTTTTTTATGGTTCATCAAGACAACAAACTGCTGGAATTCAAAGTGGTCAAAAATTATTTTATGGTGAAATATCAGTATAGGACTTAAGGAGTTTAACAGATTGTGTGCAAAGGTGATCCTGGTCTATCATCCAGTTTTGTTGATGGTTCAGTCATGTAATTCTTGCCAGAGAAAAGCATTTTTTATGCCACTTTAAAAAAGTATGTATTCATTGAAATGCACCACACTTGACTAAAAGGGACTAGTATTTGAACAAATAGCTTTCCATATCTTCCTCGTGTTTACTTGGAGGCAGAAAATTTACCCAATCTGAATAGTATTAAAAGATAAAGTAACAAGATTATAGGAATGAGACTGGTATTCAGTATGCATATAAAAAGTTATTTTGAATGTTTGAATTATCACATGCTTAAAAACCTCAATGCAATTAAAAGCAAGCTATTAGTCTGCTAAAAATAACTGGCTTGAAGTACCCAAGGGTAATGAAATTTCATTTTTATTGTATCGCTTTCCAAAAAAGAGTGAAAAGTAAAATTCTGAAGAAAAGAGACTGCATTGAGACTGTACAAGGGTTTCGGTAGAACTTTTGTGGACGGTTGCCAGATTCTTCAGTTTCTAGTAGCTGAAGACTAAAGAGTAGAATTTGATGTCACTTACATCTTAGGAAGACAAAAGTATTATTTGGCTGGTTTCCTTCCAGTTACCTGCAAATATAATGCTTGATTGATTATATTTTGCCCTGTTGGGCCAGGGAGCCTTTGATTTTATTTATTTATTTATTTATTTATTTTGTTAGGCAGCAAGGCTAGGTAATGAAAATATGTAATTAGCAAGGTGGTTAATAGACTGGATTTGATTAGACATACCACTGGAATACCTGACCCTCTCTTTTTGCCTCTCCTTCTCATACTTTCCTTTTCCCACAAGAAAGGAAAGAAAGAAATATTTTGTCTAAAGGCTGGATGATTACATTGTATTTGGATGCATATAGAATATTAAGTTTTGCAGATTAACAGTGAACTGACCTCATGCAAAATGTTTGTCTCCCATGATATTCTGAGAAACCCAAATTAATATATTTCATTTGCTTCCTAAGGAGATTGTTTTATGGTTTGGGTTTTTTGGTTTTTATTTCTCTATAAACCTGTCTGGAGAAGCAGCCTCCAGCCAGAGGAAGGAGGCCGGAGTCTTGAGCCCTTACAGTCAGTGGTTAATCAACTTTCAGAGAGGCCCCTGGCACCGGGCATTTCCCTGAAATGTGTACTATTCCTTTCCCTTCAGCTTCCTATGCTTAAGGCTCAGTAATCAGAAGCCTGCATACTTGGTTCACTGATGAAAAAAAGAATTATTTGTGTGAGCAGAACACTTTTAGACTGAGTCTAATTTAGCAACTGGTGCAGCACAGAAAAGGGAGGGCTCAGAGCTGGATCAGGTGTGGCTTCTTATGGTGCTAGGACCATATGCCCACACTGTATTTACCAGCAATGAACCTTTTTGCTAGTCGCCAGTCCTAGGTGTGCGTAATGCATCTGTGCATAAGGCAGCAAGAAGCAGATTGCTCCACTGCCATCTGCCACGGCCTTGCCACTGCTTGCACGTGCACAGAGCATGAGCGGCTGGAGGGTCGCAGAGGAGACGTGCTTCGCTTCGAGGAAGTAGCCTACTTCTCCATGGCACACGGGATGCTGCAGCGGGGGCGGTGGTGCTCACCTTCAGCCTCGGTCCCACAGGGTCCCTGCCATCAGACTCCAGGCATGGACACTGAGCAAATCTGTAGCAGTAAGAATTGCTAGATTGCTAAAACCTCCGGCACGCTGCATTGCAAGTGAAGGCTCACCTTCTGCGTGTCACTGCCCCAAGTGGGGCTCAAGGGTGCATCTACGGGAATTATTGTTTCTGTGACCTTGAGAAGTGTATACGCATGCTTTTCTGCCCTGGTGCACCTAAAGGCCAGCAAAATAATTAACTAGTTTTTTTTTGCCATATCTTCAGTCTGTGACAAATGCACGTACAACACCAGACAATAATAACTTCTCTTTCCTCTAGGTATCGTATGTACAGGAAAAGCCAAACAACAGGCTTCCCTTCACTAATCACAATTTTTTCAGCACCAAACTATCTAGATGTATACAATAACAAAGGTAAGATTTAACTTAATTTTTGTTAGTATATAGTGGATTGCACATCTCTGTACTCAAGTGCATTACATTGTTTTTCTTTTTCTCTCCTTTCTCTTCCCTTATTTATTAGTTCATGTCCATTCAATTTATTACATAATGCAAATCTAATCAAATTTATTACAGGCAGATGCATGCCTTTGAATATAACTTGTAGATTCTAATATGCCCTAGGATATTTCTGAATTTTGACTGCAAGATATTAAATACAGGAAGCAAAACTGAAAATGGCCCTATTAACTAAAAGTACTATTTTATGAAATGTTGTGGTTGAAAACTGTTTCTTTTAATTAATGATTTGTCCCTTTGCTCCTTTCCAGTAAAATTAATGGGTCTTTCTATGGACAAACACTCTAGCCAGCTAAGAAAATTGCCAGATCATAAGTGGATATGGTATAGAACCCATATTGTCTGAGTTCCTTTATATTTTCTTTATTAGTCTTTTGAAAACTATTTTGTAGGGCTTAAAATAGCATTAGCCAAAAAAATAAGGTTACTTTACAAATGAGCACCCTGTAAACTGCTCACCCTGGAAAGACTCAACTGAATACAGGTTTGTGCAGCTTCTCAGCATTTACTGCTGCATTCATGGAAGTGTTCTCTAATGAACTGGAAAAAAAAATCATGGTTCTAAAAATAAAGCATTCCAATAAACCCGTCCTCCTATATGTTGAAATGAGCAGTAAGCTTTGCTTTCTCCTACTCCCAGTAAAGCTAAAGTAATTTGTGAACAGCTGTGAGAGAAAAAAGTATTTCTTCCCCAGTGATAGCACTGAAAGGAGCTTCACTGCAAAGTGATCAATCTTTCTTAAGTGGAAACATTTTTAATTTTGATCCTTGCGTGCAGAAGTAGTAAGTATTTTGTTGGAAAGTTGCGAAAGAAATCTTTCTCAGGTATCATTTTATATTATAAAACTTCTAAAAGCTGCTTGCAGTAAACTGTGGGGAAAGGAAGTAATTCACAGTTAGATAACAGGTTCTATACATGTTAGTGTTCTCAAAATGCATATTAACTTGTGGAAAAATTAATAAAACCATTCCGCAAAAAGCATCCAAGCAGAGCTGTCAGTAGCTGTTTTTGTATAAGTAAATATTATAGGGCCTATGCTAGCAACCCCAAAAGAGTAGGATGAAACCAGGAATGTGTTATTTTCTTGGCAGTGTTATTGCTCTTGGTGGAAAAATGTGTTTAGTCTCCGAGTTAGCTGTTTTGAGTAGAGCATAGGCCAATGAAATGTCTGTACAAGTAACGTGACTAAGAGTAGCATTTTAACATCTCTTAATACGCTGCGGCAGTTCTGTGCACGCAAAGCCAAAGGGTTAACAGCGCAGGCTTTTGTTATGAAGGCAAACATTAGATACAAACCAATGCTGATTTACAGAATTCGAGATCTTGAATATCAAGTCTAGGCAGCAAACAGCAACGCCTTCTGTTACGGCTGTTTCAGAACAGAAGGTCATTTGACTTGTTTCATGATTCTCAGCTGTGACAAATAGGCCTTAAACCTGGGGGAAAGTCATTTCTGCTGAAGGACTCTGAGAGGTGCTGATGAGGTGCAGGGAGGGCCGAAGTTGGACGCACTCCTGAGGATACCTCGTCCCAGGGAGCTGCTACAAATAAGCAGTGGTGTGAGATCAGCACCGTTGGGCCACTCTCTTTAAAATATGACTTTTTGAAAATTTAGAGGCTGACCTTTAGTGGCTTTGTAATGCACTTCTGTTCAGTTTAGCTGGCTCCTGTTCTCTGATTAAGAGTTTTGATGCCTTGTTTCATGAGACTGATAGCACTGGCTCTTGCTGTTTGAAGTATATCATGCATCTTCTTTCACGCTGTGTTGCTCAGCCATCTTCATCTCCATAGCGATTGGCTGCTTGTTTCCCTGTTCAAGGAAGAAAAACACCATCATCCTAAATCAGTCAAAAAATGGCTGCTTGTTGGCTTCCTTGATTTGCAGCAGATAAATTAGAGTGCAAAGCTTTGGACTGATTGATTTCAGGAGGCGAAGGAAAGCTTGTCCATACTGAGATGTTACAGGAAAGTTGTTCTAGCTGACTCACTATGTGTTGGCCCACAGTCTGATTGATTTTAAACCAAATCATTCAGGTTCTTGGGGTTGCTATAAGTGAAAGTCCTTGGAAAGAGAGTTACTGTCCTGCTAGTGAGTGTCTTCCATTTCTACTATACATTTTTAGTATGCTTCTGATCGTCACCTAGCTAATAAAATCACACTGCATAAATTCACGAGAGGCTGCATCTCCCGGTGAGGGGAATAGTGTTCCAAGGTCACTTTTAAATGTGTTGCTGTTTAAAAAGCAGAAAGAAGCTAGGAATACTCATTTTCTGAGTCAGGTTGGTTAGTTTTTGTACCTGCTAAAGTAGTCGTACTTCTTCTGCAAAGCATTTCAGAAGGAATAGGGTATTTACTCAAAGAGCAGGAGAGAGCATATTTCCCCAGAGCAAAAAGAGGTTTGGCGGGAGCAGTTGAAGACAGGGACCCAAACAAGCTCACGTTCAGTGTATCTGCTGTCGTTAATGCTGTTATGGGCCCTTTGCGTATGCTGACACACGGCACCGCTCTGCAGTGGAGATCTCTCTTGGCTGCACTCCGCAGGATTCTGGCACCGAAGGCGGTTTTCTATATCCTTTAGGTTACTGGCCACGTCCTGGCGGCTCTGCAAGTAATTTGCCCGTCATGTGGCTCCAGGTCCTGCCGCAAGCTCAGCCCCCACAGCCGTGCCACGTCGGGCACCAAAGTCCCGTTTTTGCATTAGGAGGCTGGTGGCAGGGCTTCCCTTTTGTAGCTGATGGAGACAGAGAGAGACCTTTCACGGGGACGATTCAAAGACTCAGCAGCTGCCTCGTGTCTGTCTGCGTCCCAAGGCTTCCCTCCTTGGCTGTTGTTGCGAGTGCCCTCCGACAGATCCATCCTCGGAGGGGATGCACATCTCCTGCACATCTGTTTCCATCAGCTTCCGAGGTTGTCTGCAGCAGTTTGGTGGCTTTCTCAGACTTTACCCTCTTGTTTATATTATTAAAAGGTATAAAGAAAAAAATAGTTTAGGACTAGTAAAACGTGTTGCAAGAACTACTGGTCCATTCCTGGTTTTCCAAGGCTATTCCTGGAGAGGATCAAAAATCCTCATGCAAGAAACCAAATGTTGTTTTGACTGTGACAGTTAACTGTGACTTTGAGGCCTGTGAGGAAGGCTGTACGGATCCAGGGAGTCTGAGCAAGTTGCATAAGTAAGTGCACATTTACCTGTGGGTTCTCGCATGCCCGTGGGCATGAGAAATTCTGTACAGCAACAGCGTAAGCGGGTGCCAAAAACTACAGTATTCTCTGATGTGTTGGCCTTGTACAATGTTAAAGCTTTCATTCCAATATTTCAAATTTTAGTACATTTTAATGCCTTAATTAGGGCATGCTGTAATACTGTCCAGGCCACAACAAAAAGTAAGTGAGAAATTTTACAGGAGTGCTGCAGCGCCAGGCAATTTCATTTGTGAATTACTGGCGATACTTAATATTTTAGTGTCTGGCTGTCACTTCAGTATGTTCGTGCTTTGTGGCTGAGTGAGCAATTTTAACTAGCTGTCTAAAGACAGACTATTATCTTTTGCACATTTTAAAAAGATTAAGGTTCACAGTGGTGAGATAACTACCAGAGAATCTGAAGCTATTGAAGCAAATGTGATGTCTCCTCCATCGTTTTTCAAAGTGCATGGGCTGCTGCTGAAAGCAAGAGCAGATGATGAAGGAAAGGAAGCAAAGAAAACATGCGGGGGGATGTGGAATACCAGAAAAGTTGAAAGAAGCTACATTGGTACAGCTCACTAACATAGCAGATAAGTAACGTATCGCTGGAGTGCTGAGGGAATATGACCGTGTGGAACACCATGGACACCTGTTAACAGAAATGCCTAGCCCAAACAGATCTAGCAGAACAATTATTTTCATGTTGGAAAAAGGCAAAGTAATATATCTAGAAGAGAACTGAAACCAAGTGTGTGTATCTGGTGCAGAGACAATCTTTGAGAAATAATAGCACTCTGGGAGAAAGAAAAGTGGTGTAACCTTCTGTTTGCCCTATCAGTTTTCAGTAACACTTTATCACTGCTCCTACAATGAAGCCTTCTAATGGAAACAGAAGGTTTTAAAGAGCAGCTGTTACCGTATCTAGGCAATCTCTTGCCAACCCAGAGAGGTTTGCTAGAAGTGATTTTTGTGGTCTGTTGATAAAATCTGGAGCGCTATTCCACTATTTCTTTAGTATCTCTAAAATAAATATCTTCAGAATTCTTTGAAGGGTGATTTTCCTACGATGGGCACTATGTTTATATTCTGTTATTTACATCATTACCCTGCAGAGTAAGTCTTTCTTCCTTTGATAACTTTAAACTCCTTAAGCATTTTACTAAGCCTTATCCCTGACCTGTCTCCGGCAGAAAACACTGCAGTTACTTAGCAACTCTGCTAGAGGAGCGAGCACTGTTCCCAATTGCACAGTTAATGCTGAAGCTAATCTGGCATTAAATCAGAAATTGAAAATCTTCATTTCACATGAAGAATTTGAGACCTTTCCCTGAGCAGAGCTTTTATTTTCTAAAATCAAGATGAGTTTTTGAAAATTTACATGTAACTACTAGTTATTAAACGAATTTGTTTAAAATTATTTTGAGGTTGTTTATCTAAAATACGTACATGCTGAGGCTGTTAAATTTTTTCATCTGATGGAAATACTGATTTATACTGAAAAATTCCACTGCAATTCTTAAAATAGGTTATTTAATGTCTTTGTGTAATTCTGAACTCCAGGTAATGCATTTTAATGTTGGTCACCTAGCTAAAGGGCTTAATTCGGCTTCCAGTAGGCGAGCTTTTGAAGTGCTGCTTGAGATGCCGGGGTGATCGGAGACCTCAGCTGAGCGCTGGCAGATGCAGCACAGGAGTTATGGGCACCCTGTGCCCCCCTGGAGCAGAGGGAGGCCGGAGGTGAGATACTCGGGAACAGCTCAGCTGGCACCAGGCGCTCACACGCGGGCACCTGAATTGACCCAGGAACGGCAGACCTTTCTCCAGCTGTAGCTGAAGGAAAGAGATGGTTTCTGACTTGCATGTTTTTTACCACCTCATATTTCCTGCCTTAGATACCAATGTTAAATGCTTAAAGCTAAACAGTATGAATGCCCCTCGCCTGCTTCATTATAGTGTTTCTTTTCATTCTAATGTAATTTCAGCATCTGATAGCTTGGTTTACTAGCATTAGAAGGAAGTATAATGTCATTTGGGATATCTGCACATCTTCACTTTACAAAACATTGGCTTCTAAAACTCGTTTACAACAGCGAGTACCAAAATTAGGTTAAAATGTGTGTGGCTGTTAAGAATAGTAAGATAAGATTCTTGCTCTGGTTGGTGATTATAGACTATAAAACTGTGACTGGTGGTTTGGTCTGCTAGCGTTTATCTGACTATAGATTTGGAAAGTAAAGTGTGGGGATTGCAGCCTGCAATAATAAGCAGCTGATGTTGGAAACATTTGAGAGAGTCAGATTTTCTCCAGTTTCCTAATGAAAGGAAACTTCTCCTGCTTCTCTGCATCCCCTCTGAGGGCGAGATGCTGCGTGGCCTGTGGCCGTGTGGCCTCCCAGAGATTCCCACTCCTCTGGGGCTGCTGAGGCAGCACGTTAACCGGGATGCGGGACTGAGGCAGAGGTGAAACCCCCAAACCTTCCCGAGCCAACAGAGAATAAAACAGCTATGACCAGAAGAAACCAAGGTGCTAGAAAAACTCAGATAAACTGTTGAAGTATCAGAGAAGCATTTTCTTCTTGATCCAGGTGCAGTTTTCTTGTTTTCCTCATCAAATAATGTGCTTTTCAGCAGCATCCAGAACTGGGTAGTCATAACAAGAGCAGATTTGCTTAATGTTAAATATCAACTATAACGATTAGTTACCTAAAATCAATATTTAGTGTACATTATATTTGTAAATTAGAAAGATCTTAAATTACAAATTCAGGAAAGTATTTGTGACATTGGTAACTACTATACCTTACTTCGTTTTTTCAAGAGCAGGTTTATCTTTGAAGACTTTAGTCCTTGTTATTACACTGCTCTGTTGTGCAGTGTTATTTCCTTTCAAGTGGCTCTTGGTCATCTGTAGGGGGATGTACAGACCTTTTATACAGGAGTTCTTAAAATACTCTTGTTGGAAGTTGCTTTTGCAAGATATTCAAATATGTAGATTAATAAGGTGGTGTAAAACTTTTTTAGGATAATCTCAAAATGAACTACCTTATTTTGAAGAAAATCTAAAGCCATTTATTTTTAATGTTTTCAAACTGTTCTGTTTAAAGTTCAGACTTTTTTTTAGAGACACCATTTTTAAAAATTGCTTGTGAAATGATTAATTGAATTTTCACAAAATTTGAAAACAAACTTGGTGGATGAACGGAAGAAACAATGGGAAGGGAAACTATCCCAACTCACTAACATGATGAAGCTGAAATACCTTATATACAGCTCTTTATTCTTTTAAAATGAATCTTGCATCCATTAAGTAGTCCATTAATGTGGTTTTGATTAATTTTTACTATACGACCGCAAACTTTTTTTCCTTTTTTGAATTGTGACTTTGTATAGAAAGAGAATGAGTCTTGATCTGCCTTAGGTAATTTCAGCCAAACACTGATGAAAATATTAAGACCACGGACTTATTTTTTTCATTTTTGCTAATAGCAATATTTAGCCATTGTTTATTTTACTGGAAAGCAGACTGGCTGCCAGCTGTGCAACTAGAATGGGCAAGAGTCAACTGTGGTTTATTAAAACGAAGGATGCCGGATAGGCAGAAGATCACGCAAATGTTAGCTATCCGTTTTCTATGTGTGCATCAGTGAGTTGGCTTCAGAAACTCCCAGGTCACCTCCAGACTCTTGTCTGGCACAAAATGGAAGAAACTTAGGAACCTCTTAAATTTTCTTGGGAAGCAACCATCAAGTGTCTCTGATCGTGTGTTGATCAACGAAAAACGACAAGTAATCCGAAGAACTTGTTCTTCTCCTCTGGGCAGTTTTGTAAGACACAGAGTTCATATGTTACTGCAACGTAGTGCAGGCATGCGACTTCTTTGCCAGTTCAGGAATCACAAGCTCCTGGAATAAAGGGTCTTACTGGGGAGACATGACGGGGACAGCGGTGAAAGGGGAAAGCAAAGCGTGACATGTCTTCAGCTGTCTATGCTTTTGATATCGTATCCCTGACATACTTTTAATTCTTACTGTTTCATCATTTGTGAAGGTATTATCATGTGTATTGCTGCTTTGATTCTTTTTTATTTAACTAAAGCTGAGGAGGACCTTTCTGAAGGTCACAGGTTACCAAATTTCATTAGGATGGTTATTCATGGCTTTAAAAAGGCAAATTGAAACCTACTTATTTGAAGTTATATACATGCCCTCCAATATATGAAGTATATTATCTCCAGAGTAAAAATTATTTGATGACAGCTCATCTACTACTATCTACAGAGCTAGAATTGCTTGTGCTACAAGATGGGATTATTAAAAGCAGAACATAGCGAAATAATGCAGTCTCTTTCACTGTCTGCATGAGAGTAAGCGTCTGAGCTGGGATTACATTCAGAGCTATGTGTAAATGCTAATAGTGAATTGACCAGTGAACATCATCTAAAGTTCATTGAGCTGTCATTTAAAGACTGAAAATCTACTCTTTATTTATTTATTTAATGAAAATGTAAAGCACCGGCATTTTTTTAGTGGATGGAAACTTCAGCTGTCTCAGTCCCATGTTGATCAAAGATCTTGTCTGCTGTCCCTACTAATTGCATTGTTAAAAACCTTTATGCCTTCGTGTTGGGGATAGTAATGAGAGTCTTTGGTTTTAAGCGGTCATCTGAAAATTACCTTTTTCTCCATGAGGGAAGAAATATTTGCTCCTCTGTTTCATAAATGGCTCTGTTTGTGTACATTCACCACGTTTATGCTGTGCGTGTGCATGATTTTATAAATTCCTAAATTTCAGGAAACAGACTCTGTAAAATAAAATACCAATTAGGTTAGAGATGATGTTTGAGTCTTTAACTGCATAATTAAAATTTTACATGACCTGTTTCTTCATAGAAAGACAAGCAAAAAGAAAGGAGAAGGGAAAGGATAAGACTTAGCTCGGCTGTTCCCGAAGTTGAAGCAGTTAGCCCACAAAATAAGCAATAGAGATCCAGCACTGGACGGGTTTTGTTGGAAGTCCATATTATTGAAAACTCTCCCTCAATATATTTTTAAAGCCAACAAGCAGACCTGCTGCACCCATCCCCATTCTCTTTTTTCCCCAGACAGTCTGAAAGAACTGACCTAAAGGCTGAGTAATCTAGAGTATCCTAATAATCATGTATTGCTATGAAAGTTTTTAGAAGTGCATAAGTCTGGATTTGCTGTGGAATGCTGGGCAAACCGTGCCTTAGACAGTGAGTTTTGATAAAGGCAGTTTATCTAGGCATTTTGTAGAAGTTATTTCACATCATCTGCTACATTTTCATCATTATTTTTCAATATTAGTACTTTGCCCTCCTCAACCAAATCAATACTTTCTTTTTCTGTCCAGCCCTCACTCTGACTCCGTTCAGTTATACCCAGACCACAGTCAGCCTTTCCCTCTTCCTGCACTGGGCCTCAGTACAACGATGGTCTCTTATAGCAACAAATTGCTGTTTCTTATTGATATGCTTTATAATACTTTGATTTATTTTGTTCTGTTAATTTTAAACAGTTTTTCCAATATTAATCTGTTCCTATTTCTGATAAACACCAGAAGTTTGTTAGCACAATTTAGTACTGAAGTTGCCTAGGTGCTTTAGAAAGCATAAATTTATTTATGACATAAATATCTGTATTTCTCCCCTTTAGCAGATGTAGTCTTATTTTTGTTTATGTTGAAGACTGTGACAAGAATGGTAAGAATTTTAAATGGGGCAAGACAAAGCCTATTATTATGCATTGATACCAAAGGGAGCATAGTCTAGCGTGCGTAGAATTGAACAACGCGACAGGGAAGTACCATCAGCTCCACATACTACTGTGAATGAGTTATGTTGAAAACGTTCTTTGAAAGAGTAGCATTCAAACTCGAAGCGATAGACGCTTTTCTTTGCTCTCTCTGCCGTGTGGTTGAGAGGCACTCGGATAAGTACGTGAAACGGATGGATGCGGGTAGCGTGCCTTCGTCCCTGCTGGTGGCGGATCCCCCAGCCCATGTGCGTGTCTACTCACACGGTCATTAATCCAGTTATCGGCGCGTCTCGGTGCCGGGGCAGCTGGCGTCGCAGCCCGCGCACTGGAAGTGGCTTGCGACCTCCTTGTGGCTGTCTCCGGCCGCAACTCGCAGTCGAGTGCTCCTGCTGCGTCAAGTGGTTGCGGGCTGGGGTGCAGCACCGAGGGCTGCGAACGCGGTGAACGTTACTGGTCTGGGAGTGAGTCACACGTGTAGCTGATGGCTTTTTTGTTTTCTTTCCTTCCTCCCCTCTAGCTGCAGTATTGAAATACGAGAACAATGTTATGAATATCAGACAGTTCAACTGCTCCCCTCATCCGTACTGGCTTCCTAATTTCATGGATGTGTTTACCTGGTCCTTGCCATTCGTGGGTGAGAAAGGTATGTAAATTTGCCCTCCTCATAGAAACTACAAGATGGTTTGTTAGCCACTCTGTACGTGGCCCAGTTCTTCTGAAATGATAAGAATAATTTGAACACAGATCACTTGCTTTTGAGGATAAATCTGAAGGGCAAGCAATTACCAGTGGCTAATCGCACTTCCCATATCTTTTATGATTTCCCCTCTTTTGAGGATATGATATCATTTCTGCTGTGGAAATAGATTTATAGCATTGCCAGCTGGAGATCAAATTTACGGAATAAAATTCTTGTGATTTGTTCATTTATAAGCTCTTTGGTATTCTCTTAAATATTGTTTACTGCTTGAAGAATATCCCATCAGGCTTTGTTACATCAAGGCTATGTCCTTATCCAGCTGACTTGCCTTGATTAGGTGACGATGAGGTGTTGCTTTTTCACTAGTAAATACAGACTCACTCTGGTTAGCTGTTACTAAGGTTAGGGAGATGACAAGAAGGAAAAAATCTGCTCCTCAGCCCCTTCTCAGCCCAGAGCGTGTGGTGCCTCATCCCTAGTGAGAAGAAGCTAAAAAACATAACTGATATCTGACTGCAACATGATGCATGTTGCCTGAAAACAGCTCCATGCTATGAATGGCAAGCGCACCAAAGGTGTGAAAGCACTGTGGTCTAACATATTAAATGAACACATAATGACAAGCTGCTTAAAGTCATCTTATTTAAGGCTTGGGATGAAACTTGCTTTGATCCATCCGTTGTGGTATATTGCTGTAACAGCAATTAGTGCTAGAAAACTCTAACTCTTAAAAACTGCTTGGAATAACTGTTCTCTCAATAGGCAACTAAAAGTACAGCCAGCTGCGACTCTTACCTGCAGTCAGGGCCAGCTTTGTTTTCAGTTACTCTTTCGCGCTAGGAAAGACGCCAGTGAGAAGCCTGAGGCCACTGGGAACAAAACAGGTAGACAATAAAATATGGATTAACTGTTTCAACCGATAGAGATGTTCCATAATCTGTGCTGATGCAGCTTGTAGACTTCAGTGAAGCAGATAACAAGCTTTCACTTTCTTAGGCCTCGTTTTTTAGGATGAGCTTGTTCTCTAAGCACGTTGTGGTTCTGAACAGGAGGTTTCCAGAGACTTCCTGCAGGGTGTCTTTTCAGGAGAGGCTGCAGACCACATAGTAAGATTCAGCAAGCTTCTGAGACTGTGACCACTTCCATTTTTTTCTCGTTTGTGACTTCCCAGGGATCACCCTTGCCAATAGTTTGGAAATTTTGAAGCCCCAGAAGGAGGTGAAATCCATGTTTTTCCCTGTCTCTGAAAAATAAATCTCATGGTATAAGAGTTGATGCTCTATATAGCTTTTATTTATTTCTTTTTTTATAGATTTTTCCCCTCAAAGGCCAACCAAGGTAGGAAGCTGTTAGTTACACTGGTCGTTGTTAGTGTGGAAAGTCTTTCCACTAATACTGTCAGAGGAAAATATTAAATCCTTCACTAATTTAGGAAAAAACGTAGCTTTGTCCCACCCTTTTAATTTGCCAGACCCATCGTATTTGTCACAGAAGATGACTTTAATAATCACTTGATTTAAAAATTTAAACTTTCAGCCTGTTAGACGTGCTTGGTAACCCTTTTAATGATGCTTGTTACATGTAGATGTAGTGAAGTTTTTAATCTGTCTGCTAATGATTTCACATTTTACTTCATAACTTGAACTTTTTTTTTTTTTTTTTTAATCTCAATTCTATTTCTTTGGTTGTGTTTTGGGGGGTGTTTTTGGCTGTTCTCACGCTGTGTGCTCTCCAGTTAGTTTCTCACTGTTGCCCTTCCCCCAAATGGCTGGGACCAGTTCAGGTATAGCCTGAGACTGTGACCCTTGTGTGCACAAGTTGAAAAGTAAGCAAGCTGAACATATTGCGAACATAGCAGTAACGACATTTCTATCCATACTATTTGCACTAGATTTCAAGGGACACTGCCAATTTATAGTCACTTCACAAGGGCTAAGGTATTGTTGAATTCAAAGTACAATATGCAAACTCTTAGAATAAATGAAGGTATTTTTGTGATCCTTTTTGTAACTTTTTCAATGGGAATGTCGGTCCTTTAATTTGCTACTTAGGGAATTCAAATGCTGCAGCAACATGGTGGGAAGAGGAGAGTGGTCAAATCTATTAACCACTTCTTTGTCCACGTTAAGTGAAAGGCAAAAATTTGTTTAGGGAAGAGAAAAATGTTACCTAGTCGTCTGGCAGTTGCAAAAAGAGAGATCGTAATCACGTGCTCTTTTTTCCCTCTCCCAAAGTTGGTTTGTTATGATGTTTGGTATTTTTCGTCAGCCGTACACAAGATCCTCCAATTCAAGCTTGTGTTACTACATGCATAAAATAAGATCCACGTTGTTTAAAAAAGTGGGTGCCATTTGTATACTGAATTTTCATTAACACTGCCACACCTGCAGTTTGCTCTCTGACAGACCAGCAAAAATTAGTATCAACATCTTGCATTTGTTTCCCATTCCAGTGACAGAGATGCTGGTAAATGTGCTGAACATCTGCTCGGATGATGAATTGGGGACAGAGGAAGACGGTTTTGATGGTAAGAGCCTTCTGCCTTTGGTTGAGATTGTTTGCATTGGAACTACTTTAAAAGTTTATTTATTAACCTGGAGATAATTCTCTGGCTCCCATTTAAGTTCTGGGCTGCTCAAAGCAACTGTTGCGCTACACTCCGGTGGATTTGCTTACTGCATGTTTTGAAAAGAATTAATGTAACTTTTGCTCTGTTCTAACCTCAGCCAAAAGTACAAATCTTTTCATGGTCTAGCTTTTTCATGTTAAAGAAAAATTATTTCCTTCAATGAAATCTGGGTTGTGTTGTCTTGAAGGGGTCAGCTGTTGATTTTATGCACGATATCCCAGTGATTCCCATAGAAAATCTCATTAAAATGAAGAAATAATCTGATCTGGAGCAATTATCTTTTCTGCAGTGCTACTTCCAAAATGTAGGTGCTACAAGTTTGGAAGAATAGTACTTGAAATCTTTTATTAATCAGAAAAATCCTTTAATGTAACTGAGTATCTTAAAGTCTTTAAGAATCAATGTAAGCATTGTCAATGTATGCAAACACAAAGAATGTTGTTTCTTTAAAAAAAAAAAAAAGAAAAGAAAGAAAGAAAGAAAGAAAGAATATCGCTTGTGTTTGGAATCTAGAGGATGATAAGTTAAGTTCCTAAACCTCATACCTGCTAGTTCCACTGCACAGGATATTTTATATCCTGCAGGTTCCTCCGAAGTACACTTACTGTTAGCTGTTATTTTCCGTTATGACTGTGTAAGAGTAAATTGCAGTTCTGCAGCAACTTCCTTCTCGATTGAGCAGATCTGAACAAATCCCATGTGTCCCTAACGTTCTTACTATGAATGTTTTCTGCATTAAAAAAAAGAGAGAGAGAAAGAGCAGGAAGTATTAAAATGCTAAAAGAGAGTCTTGAAAAATAGAGCATCACAAAGCAACCAACGGAAAAAATCTCAACATGTTTGTCGGTAAAACGAAAGCAAAGGACAATGAAGAACTTTTTAAAAAGACAAATATTTAATGAAATTGTAATGAATAGTTCAAATTCTCAGAGTCTTTATGTTTAGTCTTTATAAAAGGATCTATAGCCTTGTGATGGGAAGGAAGGGTTATGGATTATAGCGCTTTGTGTTTACTCTGAAAAGGCAGACGGACGTCCCTTGTCCTGCTGCAGCCACGGAGTGTGAACATGAACGATTAGCTTGCAGGACTCAGGACAAAAACTGGATTTACTGAAACCAGTAATCAGTGCAGCGAAGAAAACACCTGTCTGAATACTATGCCCGTTTTTTTCTCGTGAAATTTAAATAAGTAGCTACTGTGTAATTAAAGCAGTATGTGAAACAGTATGGAGGCATACAATGAGCAAAAACTATGTGCTTAAAATCTCTGGCTCAAGAAAGCTCTTAAGCACAGGCTGAAATCTCATTGAACTCAATGCCAAAGCAAAGGTTTTATGAGGAGGATTTTTAAATGAATTCAGCCCTGGCCTAATATTTTCTTTTAAAGTTGTACTATAAACTTTCATTGACGCTAAATAGAGCACGGATAGGCCAATGCCAAATCTTTTGGCCCTCTTTTCAAATTTTACTGAGAGCGTCGGAGTTCCCATGCGGAAGCTACAGTCCAGCAGCCAGATTTTGCAGTCACAAACAAAGAGAAATCAGGGGCCTTTCGGGACACGAGCTTTCCGTAGCCTGCAGCCCTGCCGCGTCTAGAAAATAAACTCCCGCCAGCTGTAGGAGGTCTCCGTATTTCCTGTGTTTCTTCCGGGCTGCGTGTTGCGAGGAGTGCGAAGCAGCTGTCGGGGCTCTTCCGAGGCGCTGTGCCGGCGCGGGGGCGCAGCGCTGCGGTGCCGGAGCAGGACGGGCAGCTGAAATCCGCTCTCGCAGGTATCTGCACTGCAGAGTTTTATCCAGCAGTGTTAAAATTTCTATGTGAGGAGCAATTAAACAATTTTTGGTACCCTACTGTTTAATCCTATGTGGTCTAAATCGACCCTCAGATTTTTCTGGATGAACTCTTTCTCTGGGGAAAACATGTTAAGGAAGGTGTTGGAGGCTCCCAGGGAGGTTTGGCTAAAGCCAGATTTGTCTGATCTCCACCTCCGTGTCTCTGGTAACGCAGCGGTGGCCGTCGGAGGGAGTCAACGGCACTGACCCCGCGGTGTGCTCGGGGCTTCCCTCCTGCCTCCCGCCCGCCGGAAGCCATAGGGATGTGTGTGGATGGACACGTGGGAGAGGCTGAAGGATTCAGGCATAAAAGTAAATTTTTGAGAATGGATTTAAATTTAATAGAGGCTGATATTTAACAATTTCCTGGTGCCTTCTGAATTATTATCTGTAGTACAAGGGAAAACGGTCTTTTCTCAGAGGCAGCTGTTTTCTTTCTCTCTTTTCTTCAAGCCCTGCCTTTTGGGAAGGGGGAATACAAGATACGTTTCATTTGTGTTCTTGATGAAACAGACTGAAATGCTTATCAGTTTATAACTATTTCTGTAAGGGCTGCATATTGTCAACCTTCTAGTGGATCAACATTGCTACTATTTTTCTTTGATACTTTTTGTCCAGTGCCTTTGGAGGACTGCAGTGGCACAGTCCTTTTCACCTACTGATATTTTTCTTTAGCCTGATAGAAATGCCTGTTATCTGCAACAGCAGATGCCTTTTGTTCGATGAAATGATTCCTTTAAACCATCGCATATTTTTTACATCATCTGCAGTTTTCAGGGCTTGCTGCTGATTTCCTTTCTCTCCTTGCAGTTTGAACATGCCCTGACCTGGGTTCCCACATGTAATGAGAATGATCCATCACTATGGTTTGCACTGATCATTCATTTGTTACCTTCTCTTACACTTTCTTGCCCTCTGTCTTCCCCTCTCACTTTTCCCTTCAAAACAAAACCCCATCCATATTGCCTGGCCTCACTGCATGCTGTTCCTGTGAGCTGTTTTTTGATCTGAGCCATGCATGTTGCATCTAGCCCTGAGCAGGATGCTAGAGAGCATGTATTCCCTTTTTTTTCTTTTTTTCTTTTTTTGCCTTTCTTTTTCTTTCTTTTTCCTTTTTCTTGTGGAGATACCTCTGCAAGGACTTGATCAATTTATTGTAGGCAGTTTGTGTGTATGCTCAAGTGGGAGAGGACCTCAATAGCAATCGTAGTGCCCTTTAGCTGTATTTCCCTTGTGGCCTGTACTGGCCTTTTGGTTTTGCTTGCTTTAAAAATGAGAGGATGTGATATGTCAGGCTTTCTTATCTCTAAGTTCTGCTTGTACTTTTTCTTTCCTGTTTGCTGTGGTGCTTGCAATATAATCTGATCCAGCAAAAATGTCTTGAGTGAACATTAGCTAGTGTGCTGTATGGTTTGTGCATCAAATGTATTGCTTAGCAACAGGAGCTACAAATACTTCTATCTAGCCGGCATATAGTCAGAATCCTGTTGTATTTTAATTAGTGACATTTCTGGCCTCGTGCGTTTGATTGAAAAACTAAGCTGCTAATTAAAAGGATGCAATAATACAATAGACAGCTTGACACAAATGCTCTGCTTGCTTTGTATGCATCACTATCGTGATTTGGCATAAAGACGCTTCTTAATTACCTGCATTAATTTTCCTACTGCCTTCAACATTGTAGCTCACAGCCTCCTCAAGGAAAAGCAACTCTCGTAGTGCTAGCTGCAGCCTTTCTTCCTCGGCCGGAATACAGCTTCCTCAGCAAAGTGCTGCTCTCTGAGACTAAACCAAATTACCAAGTCAAACATGTCTTGCTCATCAAACCCTGGTTCAACGGTGACTTACAAAATTTGCCCCAGCTGTTCAGCACAGCAGACTGTACCTCAGGCGAGCTGTGCAGCAGCTAGCACACAGATTGAATTAGCAATAGCCAAGGCCCCTTCCTTAGGTCCCAGTTACTCACCAGCACCCTGGTAAGAGCATTCATGTTACTGGCTGTGCAAGTGAGGGTCTCTTAGCTTTAAAATCAGTTAACTTTTAACTGGGAGAGGAATGGAGGTTATTTTTCATTGCTTTATGTTTGTTCTTCTGCAAAACCAGCAAGGTTAGGCTACAGTGCCGGCTTGCTCTCTGTGGCTGCCTGACAGAGGGATGTTTTAATATGCTGGTTTATTTTTATTTTAGCCAGGACCAGTTGTTTCTATACCCAAAGTGTTTCATGAGAGCACATAAGGAACCTTGCTTGGTTGCTCTTTCTCTGAACATGGAAGCGCAGCATTCCTAAAGTACAGGTCGTGGTGCAGCTGGGCCTGGCCTCTGGAGCGCGGCACTTGTGTTGCTCTGCAAAGTATTTGATTTTTAAAACAAAATACCTGGCACTAGAGTGGTCATTTGGATTTGCTAACTGCAAACTGCTGGAGGAGTCTGTTAAATGCATGTGGGGGGTGTATAATGCTGCTATGGGAGCAGCAGGACGCGTGCCTGCGATAGAGAGCTGCGTTGTCACGTGCCTCACGTAAATAAGCCAGAGGAATCGCCCCGATGTTTGCGAGGAGACGTGTCGGCAGTCAGGCATACCCCAAGAAATCTGTGGGGGCCTTTTAGTTTCTGTTGCTTTTAAGAAGTGATTCGGCCTCTTCAGGGCTGTTGCAATAATGTGGAAGAAAATAACGTGCGCTGAAGGGGTGGCAGGAGCACGGCGGTGTCGGCTGCATGTGAGCTTCCTGCACAACCTGCTAACAAGGCTTTAAGTTGAAAAGTTTTTCCTGTTTTTTTTTCCCCATGGTTCTCCAGCTGTTTCTTTCCTTTTGGATGTTCCCTACCTAATTTGTTTCTTTTCTGTTTTTCAGACTTTACTTAAACATTGCGTTTCCACTGATGTTGTCAAATGTTCTTTATTATTTTTTTACTTTCATTCTGCAACCATCACTGATCTTTTTCTTTCCCCCTCCCTTTTGGAACCATTAAGAAGATCCCATTTATGCACAGAAGAAAGGTATTTAGTAAGTTAGAAGGGCTTAAGTTTCATTAATTTGCTTTTGTATCAACTTTCCTAATGCTTAATTATGTAATCTGTAATATATTAGGATACCATTGAGAAAGATCTTGCTTTGGTTTATTTACTCAGTATCATTATTTATCCATTCATCCCTACATCTTGGAATATTTTCAGAGTTTGTAGTCATTTTTCATTGTTCTGCTTCTTAATCTGAAGGTCTAAATTATATTTTACATAAGAAATCCTGCATATCCAGCTTGCGAGATATGTGTTTGGATGCTATAAATCCAAAATCCAATAGAATTTGTTGAATTACTGAAGAAGTAAGATTCAAAGTTTGGGTTTCCCCCCCCCCCCCCCCACTCCTCCAAATAATTTGTCTCCTCCAGTTTTAACTTCAGTTGTGTTTGTGATTTTTTAAAATTTAAGTTCTCTTCAAAGAAACATGGTTTAAGATATTGAAAGAAAAGTAAAATTTTAAGGGGATATCAGACAATGTTTGCAAAGGCTAAATTTAACCATTTCTTTGGCTATGACCCATTTTCTTTCACGTAAGCATATGTTGAAGTCTAGCTGAAGTACTTCAATACAGCTTCAGAGTCATGGTGAATTGCACAGTACTGACCTGGAGTATTTGCAATGGTAATATGAGTCTAAGAATTATGTATACGTAATTATGGAATCCAAATACCGCTAGGTTAGCTGCATTCAGTCAAAACCGAATATCAATCTCACACAATATTGCACTGTGAATATCAGATTTTGGGGAGATGTTTTGAGAATATCAGTTTATCAATTATCAATTAATTTAGCAAATAATTTTTAATAAAATCAAATAGGATAAAGAAAATCATTAGCATTAATTAGAGAACCGAAGATACTTTAAACCATTTGCGTCTTTATTTAGCATCATATTAGTAGCTTTTTATGTGTATCTGTACGAAAGTAGTCACTGTGGGTCCATTGTGTTTCACGGTAAAGTACATTCATTCCTATTTTATATTTACAGGAAAGACTCTTGTATCTTACTTCAGTGTTAAATTATATTTCCAGTGTTTGATTCTCAACTCTTTCTTCTTAAATATTAAATAGTGGCTGAAACAGTCAGCTATACTTGCATGATCAGCTAGGGCAGGGTGGGCTTGTAAGAATCAAGCAACAGGGATAGTGAGACCTGAATAAGGATGGTTCACGCTTAAGTGGGGGGGTATTTTCCTAGAGAGGAAAAGAAGTGAAAGCCACGTCCTTGCTGTCTGGAAAATATAGTTCGGTTAGACTGTAGTAGCTGAGGCAGGAATGTATTTCCTCTAGTTCCTGAAGGCCCAATTGAATTATTGCTGTTGAATTTCCATTTTTCATTAAGCTGTTACGGTAAATACAGTCCAGCTACAGCTACCTGTTCTCTCGCTCTGCATTGCGCAGAAGCGCGCGCTTGGGCTGAGGGCTGGCTTTCTCTTTGGAGGACGTCTGTGTGAGCAGAGCTGCGTTCGTGCTCACCCTCCAGACGGAGACTCCTGATCTGAGGGCAGATCAGGGCGACAGCTGGGAATGCCTGGAAATAAAGCACCGCGTTTTCATGGCTGCCCCAAAAGGCGAGAAGGCAAAATCCGCGTGCGCCGTTGTACACGAGCAGAGCAGCACCTCTGCGCGCCGTCGCCACGCTCCGCACCTGCGAGCCGGCCGAGGCGCGCGCAGCTCCGCAGCCCTGCTGCGGCGTGCGCCGGCGGCTGGCAAGCTTGCGGCTAGGGAGCTATAAAGCATATAAAACTTGGCCCTAGCACTGTTTGGGATTCAGCTTAATCTCCACCCCGGTATTACATGTTGCAGGGGAATTCATCCTCGATTTTTATTGCATTTTCTGTGATGTTTGTTCACGTGGTTACGTAGCTTGAAGAGCTCTAGGATTTAGGAGGCGAGTTTATTTTCACTCCTGAAAGTTTTGAGGAGGGGTATTGCTCATTTTGAAATTTAAGCACAGAAAAAAACATTGTATACCCATTTCACCTCTTTTAAAATCCTGGATTGCAGCCGAGCCACCTAGTCACCTGGGAAATGCTGTTCCATCACCTCGGTGTTTTCAGTGGTCACCTCAAACTGTTGCGAGCTCAACTGCAATTGAGAAATTTGCAGTAGGAGGGGTAGCAGCACTTGAAATAGCGGCCTGGGGCTGCTGTCAGCACAGATGCGTGGAGAAAACAGGAGGCGGAAGAACGATCTCGCAGGCAGCGCGCAGCATGGTCGCAGCGCCCCATTGCCCGCCAAAGGAGGAGGCCGCGTGGGCGCCGCCGCTGCAACGGCCTGTGAGCTCGGCAGAGCCGGTAGTTCATGCCGACCGCTTTCGGCTGGAGCCGCTTTGAGCTCAAGTCCTGTCCGGCGGGGGCCCGTGCACGGGCGTCTCGCTCGCCGCTTTTCATCTCCCGCGTTTGTCGCTGGAGCCCGGCGGCGCCTCGCCCCGGCACCCGCGGCGGCTCAGCTGCTCCTCCGCCTGCCCTCCCCTCAGCCCGGCCTTCGCTGCCAGCATCGGTGCCCCAGGTTTGGGGCTTTCCTGCTCTCTGAGCCTCGCTGATCGATCCAGCGTAATGAAATGGATGAAAATATTGAAAATGGATGAAAATAATGAAAATACTACGAATCGAAGACAGAAATTTTCATTTTGTCCTTGAATTTTGGAATAGCAAGAGCAAAGTGTTATTTTGAGGTAGTGTTTTCCTAGCTGCCCTCTCGAACCTCTGAGACGAAGCTGCCACACAGCATCCGTAGGAGCCACGCTCGCCTTCCTTCGACACTCTGGGGAGAAAGCGTTGTGCCCTCGGTGGCTGTGACTGACTGTTAACTGAAGCTGTTTTACTTAGTGTAATGTGGCATTTTCTTGCGGAGCAGGATTTTTCCTTATTAAAAGAAATGGTTGTTTCTGGTTCTTTATTAGTACAAATACTTGTTTCCCCGGTTCACTTGGATGCCTTTGGTAGCATCCGAACAAGACTCGCTGGTATGAAACTCGCTGGCCTCCAGTCTCCGCTCCTTTTTTAAGGCACTTTATTTTGTGAGCTCGTGAATTTCAAGGCAATGGGGAGTCCGAGCAGGCTGCAGCAGGGACGAGAAGGAAGCTGAATCTCTGGACACCCTTAACCACTACTAGCTAATGCAATGCCTGCAATTTCATGCTGGTTTTCAAATCTTTTAGGTTTCATAACCAGTTAAATATATTGGGGGGGAAGGGGGAAGGAACCCTGCCAGGACCCTCTTGGACCCAAACTTTTATGCTAGTCAGGTTTTTGAAAATTAAGTGAAATGTATTTTTCCATTTAAAATGATGAGATACTGCAATCAATTTAACTCCATTGCTGCATCAAAAAAATTCTTTTGTAAAATGCAGAATTTTAAGGGTTTAAACGCTGTTCGTGTTGAGTATCTTTTTTGCATTTTGTTTAATTTAAAGAACTTGTTTTCAATAGACTATGGTCTCTGAAAATATTTTTGAAATACAAAACTGAATTACAGTGATGAAAAAATGCTGTCTTAATGTGTAGTGGAAAAAGGATCACATTTCTCAAGGTACCAATAGCTAGAGTGTTCGAGAGTGGTGAAATGGTCTGGAGCTGTAAATAAATTAGTATTTTGGGTTTTGACTGCAGATATGGCTTAGTTTGACAAACTGTAGTATCAATGTTGTGTTCCTTATATATAGTGAAAACGTTGTATTCAGACTTCAGAATAGTGGTTTATTGCTTATAAGGCACTATAACTGTTTTTAATGTATTTTCCATAGGAGCAACAGCTGCAGCTCGAAAGGAGGTTATAAGGAACAAGATAAGAGCAATAGGAAAAATGGCTAGAGTTTTCTCAGTGCTAAGGTAAGGTTTTTGCTGTTTTGGATGGACTTTTTATATTAAAGGAAATCTTTTAATGATTACTGAGAGCACTCTACTGTTAATCAGGCAGCAAGCATTATTTGATATTTTAATACACCACCCAGTCATTTTTCCTGCAACATTTTAGAAGTCACTTTATCTATACAATACTGTTATTTTCTATAGCTCTGAATAATCTTCTTCGGTGCTTTTGCTGAACTTGAAACTAAAAACCAAATGAAAAACCACGAACGGAGAAACTTACTATTTCCTTTCTTTAAGAAAGCCTTTTTCTCTCTAATGCTACAAATTAACTCTGTTAGCCACTGTGAAGCAAGAGTTAAATGTAGAGAAAGAGTATGTTCAGCATAATAGTGTATTAAAAGGGAAGCAAACTGTCCAACTTTGTCACCCATAGTTGTTGCTGCAGCCACGAATAAAGATGATTGAAGATGAAAGCATTAGGCTCATTTAACTGAAACTCCAGCAAATCAGTGCAAACAATAGCAGCTCCTTACCTTCACTTGCACTCCCTCACCTGAACCTGAGAACTAATTGCTACGTAATGTTTAAAACTTCCCATTTGATGTCTTTAAGTAGACCAGAAAGCATACTGCGCTGTGCTGTTGTCACGTCCAAATACTACAGTTTTTCCGCTCTTTCAAGAGAAGGATTTTTTTTTCCAGGAAATTGTACATTCCTCTGCTGTGATGAGTTTATGGCTATTAGAGTTGGTCCAAAACATTTTCAAGGTGATTTTTTTTGAAGTGTATCGGTATAGTTTCTCCAAGAACATATTTTCTTCATTTCAGCAGCATGCAAGCAGTGGGCAGGTTGTCAGTGGGGCTTCCCATGGACACAGCAGTTCTCCCATGCATTGCAGATTGCAGCAGCATAGTTTTAAATAGTGTACTGAGGTGAAAGACTTCATCCCTGGGGTTTCCCAAGCGTTATATGTGAATTGCTAGTGATGCACATGCTAATTCAAGCGATACCTTTAAAAAATAAAAAAGTTGGTCTAATGCCTTTTTCCTAAACTAGATGGAAGAGCAATCAAATGTTTCCACCTGCTCCTCTGTGTTAAGTCTGGCACAGAGCCTGAAGCTGACATTGCCACCACCTTCATAAAACAGCATGATTATTTTTCTCTAATGATAGTTGAGCTGACAAAGTGGGGAAGCCCTGGCTTTCTCCCATAACCTTGAACTGTAGATTCTGGATCTGCTGTATTTTGCAGTGGAGCATCATTTGAAAAGTAGGATGAATTTATAGAAATCTGGACTTAAAATGTACAAAAAGATTTGAAATTGGATGCTCGATTGATGTGTCTGATTTTTGATAACTTTTATACTATTCATGTCACAAATATGTCAAAGCCTTTCAAAAGGGACCAGGCATTTCAATGCTTTCAGGGAGGAGACAAGGGCACAGCATAATTTTTATGTGCACCTGGTTTTAGGTGATATATATGAGCCTAATACCTTAGGCTTTAGCACCATTTGAACATTGGAGCCCCCCTCTAAATTACTTCAGAAAAATCAATATTTTGAGACATTGAATAAAAATCATTCTTGATCTTTCACTGAAAAGAGGTCAAACCATCTCAAAGCTCCAAAAACTGTTTGAGACTCTCTCTCTCTCTCTCTTTTTTTTTTTTTTTTTTTTTTTTTACTGCTACTCTATGCATCCCAACATCTTCCAACATACTGCATCGGGCAGAGGAGGAGTCAATGGTTCACTCCCTCAAGCTGCTGAGCCTCTTACCATCCTTGGATACTGATGAGTTTAAAACATTGCAAGGAGAACGGCAGATAAGGGCTATTACTTTGCTCTCATCTAACTTTAGCTAGCAAATACAGCGCAATCCTTACCGTGGTCAGGCGTAGCCAGGAGATCAGCAGGTCGCTCCGCTGGGCAGTTGTGCTGTGAGTCTTCCAATGGGATGAACGACGTTTCATCGCAGCTACAGCCTGGCAAGCCCATGGGGGTACTTCTCCCTCTCTTGCTGTGACAACTTGGTTCTCCTTAGCTAAATGGCAGACTTCTGGCAGCCAGGATTACGTGAGGTTTATCTTACAAATAGAATCCCTGTAGAATGGCCTGAATTATTTTTTTTAAGATTTTTGCCAGCAAAATCCATGTTTAACAAACAAGCGTCTAATAACTGTTTATAACCATGAAAAGCCTGAGGTGGCACCATCACCTAGAACAGCTTATTTCCAAAGTCTTTAAGGTCCTGCTTCGGTGTTTTGCCTACAGTGTCTGTGGCATGTGGTGAAACTTATTCCAGCAGTTCTTGAACAGCTTTTCCAAACAACCTGCTCTCTGATTGCAGCCAAAGAGCTCAGTCAAACCTGTTCTCTAAGTGGCCAAGCTCCTATCTGTGTGATCACTTCAACTACGTAAATCTCCAAATTAGATGGCAAAATATCATTGTATTCAATTTCAAATGTTATAAATAAGCTTTGCCAAGGAAGGTCATCATAGAAATACTGGCGTACGCTCACTGGAAGACAGCATCTCGGTGACCTTGTATTCTCTACTGTGACTTTTCTCTGAATTGTTTAGGCAGGTGTGAGAGGTAAATAAAATATTAGTTAAAAGGGGAAATGAGATTAAATATTAAGTAAAGAACATTGAGGGCTAAAAATATCAGAATTTGTAATACAGAAGTTTCTTGGGGACATGTTTTTTAAAGAATAAAAAGTACTGTGCATAAACATTTCCTATGAAGGCAAAGCCATAAGTGCTATTTCAATTTAATTCAAAAGACAGATTAAATGAACTGAATGGAAAATACAGATTATGCACTTGCAGAGGCAAATAATCAAGAGAAAGCAAAAATTTTGGTGTGTAATATTCTTTAATGGGATGAAAATACTGTGTTAATTCTGGAAGAACTTGGATGTTGCATTAGTTCTAATTGCTTTGAAAACTTGAAAGAAAAACAGACACAGAATCTGATTCTGACTTTTACACAAAGAAATCTGCATAGGAAGACTTATTATCAAACTAAAAATAACCTGAAGAGTATACACAGTCGGTAAACAAGAACTATTTGAAATACTTGAGTAATTCAGGGCATGTAGGCTTCAAGAAATTGTATCTACTAGAATTGTTGATAGACAATTTTGATAGACAGAACCATGGTATCATGAAGTGAATGCAAAACTAAATTCTGTCTTTGCTTCCTCCAGCTTAATGTCATTATGTATTTCAAAGTAAAATGCTTCAAAATAGACTTCTTTTAAAGAATTGAGGTCAATTTTGCTGCTGAGAAAGTATGTCATCAGAGACAGCATTGTAGTGCTCACAGAATGCTGTATTTAACTTCTTGTCTGGATAGAGCTGTGATAGTTGTCTTGACATATATGAAAAACTGTGTATTTGGAGACCTACAACAACATTTAGGCTTCCTAAACTGTTTTCCTTGAAATCAGTACCACTTTCAGCATACAGAAAAGATGTAGGAAAAAAATGATTAAAAAAATTTAGAAAGAGTGCTAGTAAGAGTAAAATTGCTTATTAACTTTAATGAGCTTTTCAGGTGCTTTTTTAGCGACTGATGATAAATAATAAAATATGCATCTGACTGTTAGTGCAGACAAAACCAAAGCAACAATTTAAGTGTATTTCTGACCACATTGTATGGGACAGATCTGCATGTGTTGCTGGCAAGTGCTGCTCCTTTAGTCTTCCTTCTTTCATGTTTGTGGTTTTAACACTATAGGCAAATACATCTATTTGTATACATCACTTCACAGATCCAGAGTCAGAGCATTAACTATAAAAGGAGTCTGTGTGTTGCATGGTGCAATGGTGAACTACGTACTTAGAGGAGAAGCCCAGGCATTGCAAGGAGGACGGTGCTGGTGCAGGTGTAAAAATAGATGCCTCTTTTCTAGTTAAGATGTTGGACATAACCTAATTGCAGGATAGGTGTAGCTTAAGGTGCCTGGAACTTTTTTTTTTTTTTTTTTTAATCCTAAAAGACCAAAAATGATTTACTGGTTTTGTTTGGTTGTTTTTTTCTTCCTCCCTCTCCCTGCAGAGAAGAGAGTGAAAGTGTGCTGACGCTGAAAGGTTTGACTCCAACAGGAATGCTGCCCAGTGGTGTGCTCTCTGGAGGAAAACAAACACTGCAAAGCGGTAAGCATGTTTGCCTGTGTGTGACATTGTGTGTTTAAAAAAAAGATTTTTTAACTGCAGAACCCAAAGAAATTAACTGCAGTCTTCTCATAGAAAATAAATATAATAAAGCACAGAATAAAACAGATGGTTTGCTGTACTTGAGCATTTGTGAGCAGTTCATGTAAGGCCACTTCTCAAGACTTACTACATCACTGATATTTTCAAAGGAGAAAAATCCCTAAAATTCAACTGCTCAGAATGGTAGATCAGCATCACATGTGAGTGCACTCTTTCCACAGTTTTACAGTGTCATCTTTTATTATTTGTTTTAGGACCAGCTTTCGATACACTGAGTACTGAAGATTCAGCTTAGATAATGACACTCAAACTCTTATTTTATCTGATTTATTCTTCCTCTTAGAGGCTCACCAATAAAAATAGTTCTGGGAGTAGATTTTATCTTCCAGCAATTCTGTGCGACAGCATGAGAACAATTTCACGTTCTGATTTAAGCCAAAGTGAAGGGAGGCTCTTACAAACACTGGTTTTGCCTTGTACGCAAACACAGTACAGATTGTCAGTTCAGTTTTATATCAAGTGCTTTTTGTTACAGGAAATCTGTAAGTCAGTAATAGGGCTGCCTTTGATTAAAAAAAATTTCTCTTGGAATAAGGAGCAGCAAAGTATTTAATTTACCACTGTAAGCTCTCCTTTTTTATATATATATTACTGTATAATACATACTAGGCACACAAGAATGTCCTAACACTTACTGTAGTTCCGTAGTCAGTACATGTATGAAATAGAAATATGTTTATATTCTTAACACAGTCTCAGCCTCTTATTTTCCTGTTTCCTTCCTGGAGTATTCTTTCTCTGTATTTTTCCCTTTGCTGTCTCTTTTCTCTTATCTAGAAGATTCAGGTATTCTTTGATAAACCTTCTTCTCCTGTTTTATTCTTCCCTTTTTTTCTTTTTGATGACTTGTGTGTTACACACTTAGTAACGTTCTGCTTTGAAAATGCTGCAATATGATTCCACAGGATGCCTCAGTTAAAGGGGCTGGGGTCTTTATCTAGGCTCTGCTCAGTATGGTTTCCTTAGATTTGTCAGAAAATTTGGAAACTGCTATTGTTGCCCTGGCAAAATACTAGGAATTGAAATGAATTTTTAGAATATTGGCTAAAGTTCTTCCTATGATGGTTAAAAGGAAAATCTCCTCATACTGCAGTATTCTGGCTTAGTAAAACATTACTATATACAGACTCCTACATTAGTTGACATGTAGTACACCATTCACCATATAATCTGAAATTCACATAGTTTCTGTTAAGCACGTGTTCATACTACTGTATGTATTAACAGAAAATATGACCAATATGTTCTGTGGCAGTACACATTTTAGTCGTCATTTTTTTTTCTAATGTAGCAGTGCTGGTTTGGATCTGGTTATTCATGTTAATTTCCCATCATAGTTACGGTGTTTCATTTTATTTTAAGTTCACAGTGGTTTAGTTCCTTAATTTTGCCATCTCTCTTGCTCTGTAGCTTGAGAGGCACAGGCTCAGCTTGGTGCATGCGGATTACCTTCTCTAGTTTCCCCATGCAGCAAGATGATTGTATACATGTTCTAGCATTGACTCAATCCATATTTAACATCCTAATTACAAGAAAAAAAATGTTTGGGGCGATATGGAGGGACAGAAAAGTTACTTCATTGAGGAAAATAAGACAAAAAGGGAAAGGTGAATTCCCCAAAACTTTGCTGCTTGACCTATTCTCTTAACTAGTGGAGTTATTGAAAATCAAAACTCCTTTTTAAATATTTGAGCTGTACTGTTAATACATTAGATTGCATTTGCTGATTGGATTCAGCTGTGTCCAGCTGTAGAAATAAATTCAAGCCAAAACTGCTAGGTAGAATTCAAATGCAGATGATGATTTTAAGAACAATGAATGGTTTCAAGACAGTGATAAAATATAGTGTACTCATAACACTGCAGCAACCTCCTCTTTTCTCTCTGACCAGGCTTTGCAGTTCTGGGAGCCCAGCAGCTTTCAGTTTTTGCATTTGCCCCAGTTGATTTAAAATACAAAAACCATTTCGTTTTCAGAAACGGCGTTGTTGTAAAGGAGGTTTGCAGATGGAGCAGACTGAGCGAGCCTGCAAGCCAAGGAAAAGTTGTCTGAGCAAATTCTCTCCTATGTTGCAGGGAGCTTTCTTTTAGTCAGGAGAGTGAAAAATATTCTTCAAGTTGTACATGTGCTGCTTTTGCTGCTGTAGTGGCAGCTAATAGTTTTCAAGCTGACCTCGTAACTGGAATGAATTTTGTGTGATGGCTTTATGCCATTTTTCATTAGCTTTTAACAGTGCAAATCAAACTGCTCTTATTAAATGCTGTGGGAATTATACAATAAACTTGGAAGGTCAGATGTGCAATATGGAAGACATTTTCACTTTGTAATTTTTTAAGTTGAAAGAAAAAAATTCAAATAAGTCTCTAAGAACTTTTTGTGAATCTTTCTGCTTAAAAAGAAACTGTAGCTTAAATCAATCTGCAAGTTATTGTTTTCATGTAGCATTTCTGTGTGTGTCTGTTTTGCCAAAATCCAGCACTTATAGTAACATTAGTGTATTAGCTCCTTTGCTATTCACTGACTTGTTCTTAGAGTTAAAATCCTCTGCTCATTTTTCTCATTCGTTTTGCTACCCCTTTCTTCTCTTCAGCTACTGTTGAGGCTATTGAGGCTGATGAAGGTAAATTGGCCAGTCCCCTTTCTGTTGCTCCTACAACAGATAAGGGCTCTGCTGGGTGTATTCATTTTGCTGTAGCTTGTACAGATTGTGTGGGTGTTGGGCTAACAATTGTGGCTCGGTATTAACCAAAATGTAATTGCTTTAAAGGGGAAATTTTATTTATTTATTTATTTATTTCTGTGGTGGTGGCGTCTTTCTTTCTGAGAGTTGCAGTCAATGTTGGAATTTCAGTATGTTGAACCAAGCACTGAGCAGTGCCCAGTCAGAGGTCGGGAGACTTTGCATTTCAGGGGACACGGCTCGGCAGCAGCTAGTCAGCGCTCTGTGACGCCCAGCTCATGCAAAAGGCCGGGTCATTTCTCTGCCTCAAACCATTTTCAGCAATCTCTGGTCTTGAAAGACACACAGCTTTTATAAACATTCTTCTTTTTTGTTGCTGGTTGTTTTCTTTTTTTTCCCTTCAGTTTGTTTTTTTTTTTTTTTTTTCATTTAGGTCATTAGTAAAAAATTTTTATTGGTCTTTTGTTACAGTTCAGCATGTTTCTGTTTCTCTTTAAAAGTATAACAACATGAGACATTTGTCTGCAAGATGTCCATTTCCTCTGGTAGTGGCAGTTTACACACTGGATATTTACATTAGAGCAACCATTAACATCAGCACCATTTAAGCTACAAATATAAAGTGACTGGCTGCCTCAGAAGATTTCTGAATGATTAGGGTTGAAAACTGGTGCTTTATTGATAGACCTCTAATTTAACCTTGAATCAATTTTTAACTATACGTTTAGAAGTGAGCAACGACATATTGCACTATAGATGTACAATATTCGTTCAGTATCATAAAGTTTTGGAAGAAGAATTTTCAGAATTCCCCTTTAAAACAAAATTCTTCAGTTGTATTTTGTTCTTGCCCCTCTCAAATTTTCTGAGGGTATTTTTTTTAGTTAATTAAAAAAAAAATCTAATGATTGCTGTCCGTTGGTAAGATATGCCCTTTTGGCCAGATGAATTTTTTTTCTGTAAAGCAGTGAATAAAATTATAGAACAAATAAGTAAGAGAAAATACAACTGCTTTCTAAATAGCAGTGAGTAAGCTGCTATTTATGTTGGAATTATTTATTCCTCTTGGCAATCTCTAATCTGCAGTGTGCGTTCTCGTTGACAGTTTGGCTGTTTTCTGTGATTCTCTGTGACTCTGTGTTGTGTTTAGTAGACTCTCAATGTAAACTGCTAATACTCATTGTCTGACCAGCAACTACAGCAGAGCACCTTCTTCAGTATTGCAGGTTATATGTATAATGTGTCTGCTCGAAATGCAATTGCCTGAACACGGTCCCATTCCAGGGTTATTCACTCTCCGAGTGAATCCTTGCTTTGCCATTGCCTCTAGTTAGACACTGTCACCACAGTCGTAACGGCTGGTCCGCGGAGACCGAGCTGACAACGGACAAAATGTCGCTTCCTTTCCAAGCTGCCCCCCGGCGCCGGACCCGGGGCGCGTGGGCAGCCCGTGCTCCGTGCCGGTGCCCCCCCCGGGCTGGGCAGCTTGCAGGCGCCTCCGCTTCGCCACGGCCGTCCCTTAAACGGTTGCGTTGCGGGACTGGCCTGGGCGCTTGTTAGACATCTCCATCTCGGGGGCAGAACGTAGAGGGGAAAAGCACAACTGGAGCCACCTTACAGTAGGGCCTGTCCGGTTTTCACTGCTCCGTCCCTGCTCGCCCGACTGATCACCGTTCTGTTGTTGTTGTTGTTCTAAGCCAAAGTCATACGGGTTAAAGACCACGCGCCTCAGCTCCAAGAGAGCCTTTGTGAAACTGCTTAAGGAAACAGACCCTGAGGCAAGCAGGATCTGTCCGTTTGCACGGGAATGGTTGGCTAAAAATATCGGCATGAAAATGCTTTTCTCACTCCCCACAAAATGCAGAGAGTATACCAAGGAGGCTCCCCCCCCCCGCCCCGAATTGGGCGTGTGTGTTGGCAGGAGAGCAGGAGTGCTTTGGGCTAGGGAGGAGAGAAGCTAGAGGGAGAGAAGGGGTATTGAATTTGCTCTTTGAAACTCCCCAGGGAGTCTGCAGCTCCCTGGTATTAGCACACCGTTTCTGCCCTGCAGCACGTTGAGATAGAGGCCTAGCAAAAGCGCAGCCAGCGCTCTGGGAGTGCCGCGGGTTGATTTGGTGTGTAGGTAAGAGAAAAACACATGGAAGGCCATTACAAACCGTCTTCAGAGCTTCAACCTGCTCTTTGCCTACAGCGCTTTTTTCTCTTTGGCTTTAAACCCAAATACCATAAATCATTAAATTAAAAAAAAAAAAAAAAGAAAGAAAGAAAGAAAGAAAAAAAGACACGCTCTACTCTAGTAGACTACTCTAGTTTCCGAGCCAGGGGCTCCCCTCCAAGACCAGCGGGCCACCATTAACGCTGTTGCTAACAGGCGATTCAAAACCCCTCAGGTCCACTTGGCACTTTGGACTATTGTCAATGTATTTTCAAAGTTTAAAGGTGCAAATATGCCAAAATAATGCTACCCCTAGTCCATCCAGGTTGCACTGCGTTACTGCTGTTTGCCACAAACTGCTTTCCACACGGCCAGGTTGGTCAGGGAGGGCGATTACGCTGCGAAATCCCATCAGCAAGCGGCTCGCCTGAGCTAAGAACCTTAGACAATACAGAACATGCAAAATACGCCCAGAGCTGTAACGTGTATCACGTAAACTGGGCACGTCGGGGCTTCGCCAGCTGTAATTGGCCCGTGCTTTCGGCTTTCACCTGGTCTTTCAAAGCCAGATGGGAGTTTTCCCTAATTACGCGAGGCACAATGGTTTTAAGGCTGTAAGTTATGGGAAGGGACAATAACCTGGTCGCTCTCGTGCCCGAAGCGTTGTTGCTGATTACAAACTGCAGTTTCATGTCAGCTGCTTAGTATTTTAAGCTGAACCTCAGTGGACAGCAAAATACCAGAAGTTGATCTAGTTGAAAAAAAAATAGCTGGTTTGCAAGAGACGGTGGTGCTTAACCTGCAGCCCTTTCGCAGAACGGTAAGGAGTCCGTCGTGTTGTCAGGTTTTGCATTGCCGCCTTTGCAAAGAAGGACCTTCTCACTCGCGACTAAGTTGGGGGAAACGACTGCCGAGAGTGTTACGCTGCTAATTTTACTTTTTAATAATCCTTTATTTAGCTATCAAAGGATTTTCACCCCAACATAAGATCACTAGCTTCGAAGAGGCCAAAGGCTTAGATCGAATTAATGAGCGAATGCCTCCGCGCAGAGATGTGCCGTCCGATGCCAACCTTAACTCCATCAACAAGGCAATCTCCACAGAGACTAATGGCACTGACAGCAACGGCAGTAATAGCAGCAATATTCAGTGACCACTTCCAGGGGAGGGGGGTTGAGCTGCAGGGCGCGACGGGGTTGCTGCACGGCAGCAGTTGGATGTTCTTGCCTCTGATAATAGCTTACTTGCTCGGGGGGCCAGGTGTTGGATTCAGTTTACAAAATCATCTACGAAGAGATTGCAAACTTTATTTTGGTGGGAGGGGGGTGGGGGATCGACACCTCCTTTGGATATGCCTTTAAAATGCTTCTAGAAAAAACGAAAGCTAATGCTGGTATATATTGCAAAGTTAGGGGAATGAACATGTTTTCCTACTGCATTGGGAACTTCTAGATATGTTACTGAAAGGCCTTTTATTATGTTACTGGACATGAAAACTTTGTTTAATTTCTTACTAACTATTGTACGTTTACAGTTGCAGCACTAAACATGGACAACATCAAAACATTTTTAACAAAATGTACAAACTAAATAAGGACTATTTATTGATAATGTTTTGCTACTCTTGTCAGACAATGGCTATGAAATAAATTAGGCAGTCTTTAAAAATATAGAAAAAAAGAAAAAAAGAAAAAAAAAGAATGTTGGAAATTTGTTTAAAATGCCAAAAAAGAGAGAGAGAGAGCGAGAGCGAGCGAGCGAGAGAGAGACAGTTTAATTTTGTACAGATTATGCTTACCTCAGGTTTCTTTAGTGTGCTTCAATGCCCTTCTTTAAATATAACACTTATCTTACTAATTTGGCAGCGATTATCCTTTTCTTTGTTTAAACAAAAACTGGAATAATGATAACATTTATCTTTTTTTGCTGTTTATATTTAGGGGGGTTTGGTTTGGGGGGATTTCTGGGGGTTTTTTTTTGGTAAATCAAGTCTTGGTTGTGGCTTGCTGAATTTAAATATTTATGAGTGGTGCATTTTTAAGTATAGTGAACAAGACACCATATTAAGTGCAGTGAAAAGCATCTATATTCTGTAAAAATCTGCCTATGCATGTTTTTTAAGAAAAAAATGGCTGTATAGGCCTGTATGGGACTGTAATGCGCTTAGTGGTCTGACTTATACTGGAAATGTATGTATACTGGCGTACTTTATATTCTCTAAAAAAAAATGCTTAATGCCTTTGAAATTTTGTAATCAAAAAAAGCTTTGAAAAATCTAAGGGGAGAGTATTCTTAAAGTTTTTAACATAAGCTTGTCAGTGCACATATAGATGGGTAGCATGTTTAGCAAACCTTGTGAAATTTAAAAAAGTTTGTAGTTACATGTGAAATTCTAAATGCATGATAACTGTTAATGTCATAATGGTTTAGTCATTTTGTTATGTTCTGTCATGTGCCACAAAATGTGTAATTTTTTCACTTTTTTCCCTTTGTATATCAGTTACGGGTTTCAACTGGTTCATTCTAAAAAAGAAAAAGAAGCAAACAGTCCATTGATATTTTTTAACAATTGTATAAGTGCCCAAGTAATTCACTACAGCCTACAGCCTTGCCTTTGTAATTTGACTTCGAAATGTTGGCAATCAAAGCATGCACTTGTAACAATGAAAGAAGCATTTTATATTACTACTCAATAAAAATGTGCATGAACTTAAATGCTCTTCCCTTTCTTGCTGACTGTTAAAGAAGCACTCGCACACCCACGTGCGCACACTCCACACATGCACTTGTTACTGGTTTTTGTTTTGGAGAAGAGGAGATCATCCAAGCAAGAGAAGAATGACGCACAGGTTTCACTATTTCAGGTCAGGTTTTTTACTAAGGAAAAATGTTATTTGTTGCCAAAACTGTTCTAGGTTTTTGAATGCTTCATCTGCAAACTTCTCATATTTCTATTTTTCCCCTCAAGTTCCGGTTAGAGTTGTTTTTTTTCCTGAAATGAGTAGGACGTAACGCACAAATACAGTGCGTGTGAAAGCACGTGTCCTCTGTGTGCTTTTCTCCTTCAGTAGGAGAGCCCTCTGCTTGTGAAGCGTGCTTTTCCCCCCAATGTTGTTGCATGTTCAGCATAGACTAAGACATGGTATATTTGAGCACAGTAATTAAAGCAGGCTGTTAATGTCATCTGCTGTATTGAACCAGTCATCCTGTGTGCAAATCAAGATAATACTTTTTTTTTTTTTTTTTTTTTTTTTTTTTTTTTTTTTTGAAGCAAAAGGTTTTTAAGTGGAAATTTAAACTTATGGAAAGTATGTAGACTTGATAGAGACTCCTCTAACTGTAAAAACAAAATTCCAGGGTAGGAAGGGGTTCATCCTCTTCCACTGGGACTTGTGTATTACAAAGATGTAATCACAGTATGTGACAAGCATCCCGTCCTCATTGGGAGCAAGTAAATGCCATGGACAGACCTCAGAAATGTTCTTAGCCAGCTCTTCCCTGTATTTGAAAAGGTAGATTAGCATCGTTTGCAGAGTTACTTTGAGAAAAAGAAATTAAGAAAAAGAAATTAACGCTTTTCAGCATCAGATTTCAAGTGCCTTTTTTAGTCAAAGGTGTGAAATGTAAAAGCTCTGCATTTCTCTCATTTTCTCCCTGCTTGTCCTCAGCATCCTTCCAATCCATCCTCCTGTGAAGAACTGATGAAAAATGCCAAATGTTGCAACGTTGTGGGTATCGCTTTAGTCCTCCTTTGAGGTAGCATTATTAACTGTTGGCTTGGTGCCTTTTTGTTATGTGTTTTTCCCCTTTTTGCTCAGTGTGTGTTAATTTTGGCAGAATATGAGTGATGGTAAAAATACAGTGAATGTCTAGGCCTAGAAAGCTAGATCAATTTTAGATTTAGGTTTTTATTTTTAATCATATAGAAATATAACACTTGAAGGGAAGAGACATGCAGAGTCTAACTATTCATCTCGTCCATGGAACTGTGATTGAAAATGGTCTCCGCAAAGAGTAAAGGTAGAAGTTTAAGTGAACTTTGTATTGGCCAAATCCGTCCACCTGCTTGCTCGCTGAGGACCAGTAGGTTACCTCAGGTAAGTGGTTCTGCAGAGGTGTCCGAGCTGGCTCTCAGAGGGCAGTTTAGGGTCCTTAGAGCGACACGGTTTTGTCAGTACCTGTCATCTGGATCCATTTGATGTGGCCCCGGCGTATTCTAGAACCAAGTTAAAAGGAAGAAGGAACCTCTCAGCTGTGCCTGTGTCATGAGGGACCTCTCTGAGGGACCTCTCAGCCCAAGAGATTAATGCTAAAATTCAGCAGTGGGTTTGCAGGTGTGTGCTGTAGTGACCGAAGAACTCTCCAGTGAGCAAGGTAGCCCGACCTGAGCAGTGTGTTAGGAAATGCACAAAATCCTTTCTGTCCGTGAGGAGACGCTTAAATGTTTTAGGATGTCCTTAGAAGACGAGGAAACACCATGCGTGAGAGGAGCAGAGGTGTTCCCTGTGTCCCAAGGAGAGGGCCCAGCTCCTTGCTGGATCGAGCCCCCTGCCCTAACGTGGGGCAGGGCTGAGGCTAATGCTGACAGATGCACTAGGCTGCATGCGACTGTGCCAAAAAGGACAAAAATGTCTCTTGAGGGTTATCTTGTTCCAGGGTATCCCGTCTCTTCTGGACGTCGTTCCTTCCTCCTGCTGCAGAAGGAGCTAGAGATGAATTTGAAGAAAAACCTCGGTGCCCCTGACGGCTGGGTTTGGATTTCGTGGCCGAACTCAGTGAAATGCCACACACGCTGAAGCGTGCCTCAGAGAACAGGTGTTTTCCTTGTTATTAAATATGCTACTTTATTGCCAGAAATATCATTGGTGCTTACACCAGGATTTACTGTACTTTAACCACTGTATCCCCACGATGGGAAATATATTGGATACACGTACTATGTTTTCTGCATATACTAATTTTCCTTTTCAACAGCTATTGAATGTGGAGAATGTTGGATTTTACTGTATACACTCAGAAGAAGAACGTATTAAATTCTTGTCCAAGGTTTCCACCAAATCATGCCAGATCTAGCCTTGCTTAAATTTTGTCAGAATTGTTAACTGTCACAGGCAGATAGAAATTCTTTCAGCATTTCTTTGACACTCACTTTTATTGCCAATGGACAATTGTCTGAAACCTCTAGAGGTGCTTGGATATTATTTGGATTTCTCCTAAGAAACCTGACCAGCTAAATTGAGGTCAGAAAGCAGTGCTAAAAACAACCACAGAAAAATACTGCTTTTTAGCACATCTCCATTTTCAGTTGGGGGGGGGGTGATGAAGCAATAGAGTTCAGAGTGTAAAATCTTTCTATTTTGATTTTTAGGAATAAATTCTAGGCTCAGAATGAATTTTTAATTTTAGTTCTTAGGAATCTGTTTTCCTTCTTTTTCAAGCTACTGTTGCTCAGATTAGTCAGATCTGTGAATCTTCCCACTTTTCTCACTTCTCACAAAATGAGGAATGTGAAAATCTGTTATTTCAAACGTTAAAAAAATTGCAGACACAAAAAGAGGCATTTTGAAGATAGTTTGCAGCTCTCTCTTAGTTGCTTTTGGGAAGACAGGTGATCTCAGTGAAAATGTACTTCTTTGCACTTGACTTTTTGATTGTTCAAATACATCTTTAGTTCATATGTATTTAAAATGAAAATAGAGGACTACAGCTGCCTCCATGGAGGAGACAAGTTGGATGATTTGGTGAAGTTAGTGGTAGGAGGGGTTTTTTTAAGTTTTGTTGAAACGGCTTTGCAGTATCAAGGCTGCTGAAAGGCTGCTAAGTGTTAGGAAATGGGTTGTTTTAAGTTGCATGCAGTTTCACTTTTAGGTGAGACAAGGTGTTTTGTTGTCCTCTGGGCAGTACTCTGCCCCAGCACAGGATTGCGAAGGGAGGGAAGGGCTCGACTCAGTCGTCCTCATCAAAAGCTCCTTTTGGGTGGCCTAAGGTGGCGAGGCGATGCTCGAGGAGCGCTTTCCCACCCGCGGGAGCTCTGCAGGCGCAGAGGCAGGCGGAGGCAGACACGGCAGCCTTCCCACCGTTGTCACCGCTTGTCACCAGCTGCTTTGAGGTTTGCAGATGCCCCTCAGTTTTAGGCCAGAAGAGCCTGTCAGCTCGCAGAATCGCAGAATAGCTGGGGTTGGAAGGCACCTCTGGAGACCACCTGGTCCAACTCCCCTGCTCAAGCAGGGTCAGCTAGAGCTGGTTGCGCAGGACTGCATCTAGTCGGGTTTTGAATATCTCCAAGAATGGAGACTCCGCAAGCTTTCTGGACAACTGTTCCAATGTTCTACCGCCTTCGCATTTTAAAAAACTGGGTAGGAGCTGGCTAATGAATGTGAGGAATAATCTTGTTCTTTTAGAGACAAAAAAGAGGAAATAGAAGCAACAAGAGAAACAAAGTTGGCTGCCCAGGAGGTGAGGGGAGAAGAACAAGTGCACTTTATAAAGTTGTGTCAGCAATACGTATTGATGTGGTGGGCTGTAAAGGGATGAGATAACTCTGCTCTACCTGTGCTTGCTTTGATCTCAGTTGCATTGGGAGAAAACAGTAAGAGAAAGTCCACGTGGCAAGCACTACATGTTAGATTTTGATATGACTGCTGTCATTTTCTGCACCCTGAATGTAGGAGTGTCACCAGCAGGTGATGAGGTTGAGCTTTTTGCTTTTATTAATAGAGTTTAGGGCACTCCTTTAGGATAGATGGTGTTAGGAATACACTGACATGTTAAGGGGAGGGTGAATTGGTAGGAGAATAAGACTATTAGGAGATGAAGAAACAATCTTGGTAGCAAAAGTTTTTACATGCCTAATGAGAAGTGTTGACGTTGTCCCAGAAGTTGTCATTAATAAATCATAATACTTATCATTTCTGAAGAGGTGTGGGGGAAAAGGAAAAGAAGGATCAGCTCTTGAGTGAGGGAGACGTGGGGGCTTGTCATGGTCTTTTCCACCTCCATGTGGCTTTTTGGTTGAATTGGAGAAAAATAATGATCTGTTTTCTCTTCCTTGTCTTCTAAAAAGCAGGTTCTCTTGCCCCTTCCACCTCTGTAGCTTTTTTTTTTTTTTTTTTTTTTTTTTTTTTTTTTTTTTTTTTTTACAAGGGGTGATTCATGCATGTGCTTTCGTATGGAAATAGATCTGCAACATTGGCCAAACAACACGCACCTTGGGAGCATGGCCAGGTACTGACATGGCAGTATTTCCTTTCCTTTCAGAAAGTTAAATCCAGAAATAAGCTCCTGTCTCTAAGAGCTCTGACTCACAAATGCTCCAGGCAGGGTATAGGGATTCCCATCCCAGAAAGTCCTGCGGCAGGAAGGACACAGCTGCTTGTAAAGCGATGCTGAGGTGTCACAGCCTGCGTGGGAAACGCAGTCCTACCTATGATCAAAGCAAATAGCTTCAGTGGAGGCCGGGAGTTAGAGGAGATTGGCAACATGTTGATGAACTCTTTAGAAGAAGTGTCTTGTTTCGGCCAAGGACAGCTAGCGTGCTGTTAGCAGCAGGGCACTGGCAACCCGAAAGTTGTTGCCATGAGCTGCTGGATCACTTTGGAGAATGACTGTGCTGTTTTTACGATAGTTTAATAGACACACACAGGCCTCTCTTGCATTCAGCGTAGTTCCTGACCTGGACGTGCTGCTTTTGAAACAATGCAGTGTCTGAACATGTAGGAAGGTTTTAATGACTCATTTGGCATTTCTTGATGTTGCCTTCCCAGGACCTGCAGCAGCAAAATCAGATCTGAAGACAGTCTGAGATGAGACATGCAGGATTGCCAATACTGATGGCTAAACATTAGGAAAGAGCAAGGTTATGGCCTTGGCCTGCATACTCCTGTGCATCTCTCAGCACATCGTAGTTTTTCCTTAAACTCTAGACCAGCCCTAGGTTAGTAAGCTACTCTTTCATCTTTCAGCTTTGAGGTATATTTCTGGCCTTTCCCAGTCACAAAGGCAAATATAAAGATGTGAACCTTAAAGATGAGAAAACCAGAAAACAGAATTGCAAAAGTTCATCTACGACACTTAATGATTTTGAATACTTGATCTCAGAGACATGAGCTACCTCGGACTGTCATGTTATGCCCAGATCAGACTCATATCACAGCCACCTCCGCATTGGTATCAACTGATTGTGCAGGAAATGGCAGCAAATACCCTTTGCTACAACAGTGTAGTGAACACGGGGCATTTGATCTCTGCAATCAGATGATTGCACCAAATCCCCCATGGGCTGACGTTAGCAAAAAAGCACATCCTTCGGGCTGGGATGCTTGTTCCAGGGGAGATGTGATAGCTTTTGTGAAAAGAAACAGAGCAACAGCGTCACCGCAACACTGAGGAGTGCAACTGCCTTCCCTTCCCCCTCCTGCACGCTGGCTGGGGGTTGTGCGGACTGTGAGATCGTCTTGCAGGTGTTGTGTGAGTCCAAGGTGTGTGGGTAATATTATATGCAGTAGCAGGAAGGTCTACGAGCAGACCCTGCATAAGGGTAGATCCTCAATTATACAAACTTACCCAGCTGTAAGAAGCCCTGACTATGGTAAGAGCCTTACCTGACCAATTAAAACTTCTTCAAGGTTGAAAGCACAGCGAAAGCAAAGGGCTTTCCACATTGAACTGGTCTGATAATTAACATGAGCAGTCAGTTCTTCCACAGGTTCATTCCTTCTCAGACGGTTTTTGTATTTTCCTGTCAGTGTCAAAGACACTTCATGCCAGAGAGCTATGGAACTACTCAGACGCCCGTATCAATGAGACGTAGGAGGAGCAAATAATTAACCTTGTAGAAACCCCAGTATGGGTTTTTTCCTCTCCTGACGCTCCATTGGATTAAGACCCCACCCCAGTGTTCAGGCAGCTGCTTGTGCCTTTCTCAGAAGTGGCCTTCTTTTACTTTAAGGTTTTCGGACTTCAGCGGTTTCACTTACACAAAACATTAAGCGGCAGTCTGGTGCCATGACACATTTTGGAGACTCTCCCTGTAGCTTCAGAAGTAGGGGCCTCAGTTTCCTCACAGAGGTGCTTAGACACGTGGAGGTGGATTGGAGAGAGAGATTTCTTTTTTTCCTGGTTGCTTGGTTTCTTTCAGGGGAGTAAGAGCCAGCCTCCTTTGTGAGGACTGTGCCGTCGGAGCTGCCTCGCTTTCTGCTGCTCCGTAAGAGAACACGAAGCAAGAAGAGGTGCAAGTTATTGGCTTTGCCCTTGCGTTTTACAGCTGTATCACCCCTTTCTCCCCTACTGGGCGCAGATGTCCCAGGTGCCGACAGCGGAGACTTCCAGTATGAGGAAGGAGGGGGATTGCCTGGAGAAGGATGGGGACAAGTCTGTGACACTGAAGGCCACCACGACATTGGCGTTAACTGATTGCGGAGGAACTGACAGGAAAAAAGACTTTGCTACAACAGCATAGTGAACATGGGACATTGGATCTCTGCAATCCTGCGCTGGCCTGGGCTGAAGATGCTACATGCCGTGGTCAGCTCGGTGACCGTACCTTTGGCTTTTCTGGACTGTTACTGAATACAAATGATGTCAGCTGACACAAGAAGGAATTTTTTTGGTCTGGAGTTTATTTTCCCAGTTCTTCCAGCAGACTACAAAAGCTAGAGTTGTTTAAAGTTGTAGAGAAAATTATCAGCTTCCTGGGGTTTTTTGAATTGAGAATTTATTAGAGAATAAGATACTTAGTACCATATTCTATAGGATACTTTACCAAAAGAGCTCGGAAGCTGTTTTCTGTTAAATTATGTAAGTCATGCAGTAGTTTCTCCAAAATTCAATGGATTTCATCCTTGTGTAAGAGTACCTCCATAGTACTCTTCCATAATGAGTGAAAATATGGGCTCCTCAGTCTAAAATAAATGAGTCCAGTGGTTAATAAACCACTGTGCGGTAGGTTTTTTTATGAATGGAGAAATCCATGCACCAGCTACAGAATGCATAATTTCCCTGCAACCCCTAGGGTTTCTTGCTGGCTTGGTCTTTGCCATTGGCATCTGTGTTTCTGTGCTATTCTCAGAGTGCAAAGATTAGGTAAAACTATCCATGGAAAATCCTTATCTTTCCCCTTTTCCTAAGGATTGTGCTTTTATTGCTGTTTTTAAACACAGTTAACCTGACTTAACCTTTGTGCGTATGGTGTAGCAATTACTCCCAGCTAAGGCTCTTCACAGCTTAATCAGGAGTGTGAATTTAGTGCTAGTACAGATTCTGCCTGTAAGAAGCTATATATGTTAACTAACACTGTTGTTTTAGAGAGAAAATGTGATCCTTTTTTAGCATATTAGGTTAGACCTACCTAGTTACCCCCACAGACATCAAGAGGCAAGATACAAAACTGGAGGAGATCAGTGTCAATCTATTGGGTCTGGGAAAACTCACTGATTTCATTCACCTCAGGACCAGGTCTGAGGTTGGAGTTCAGTTTGGTTTGATGCATTCAGTTCTCAACAGGCGGTGATTTCTCTATGGAGGCTACATCTCTACGTTGTGAAGAATTGCTATGGAGAGATGAGGCATGTGCAGAAGGGAAAGGGCTCCAAATTATGACAACCAACAAGCAAGCATATTTGTGTGGTGTTTAGCTGAAATAATTGGGCTGGTTGAATAGTCACCCAGCTAAGCTTCATGTTGAAATTTTACACCTGGTGGGTGGCAGAGACTTGGTTGTCCATTTTCCCCACATCAGTAATTACTAAATTTACCACCTACTACTTACTAAATTGGTTGTACGACCGATGATTGCCACAAAATGACAAATTCCTCCTCAGTATGCTTTTTTCCCCTTTGTCATGTCTGCATGTTTAATCTGGACCTTCTTCCTCTTTTCCTTTGGGCTTCTCTAGCTGTCTGGTTTCTCCACTGGAACTTTCCCAGGCCAGTGCAGACAGACAGAGGGACTTTCTACTGCTTCACCGGATAAGCTGAGGTGCAGAGAGGCCACAGAAACTGTGTAAAACCGTCCAGGTGCCTGCAGTTGGTGCCTGCTGCCTGCACTTCTCTTCTGCTGATGGGTGCGAACCCTGCACCGGTAGGTCCGGGGACTGAGGCCAGAAGGGACAGTTGCAGCCCACTCTCTAACAGCTAAAATTTCTTGGAAACCAAATACAAGCCTAGCAAGCAGCATTTTTGAGCCGAAGAATGCCTGCCTGGGAAACATTATTCTTTTTCTTGTTGTTCCCTTGCGCTGGCCATGCAGCCGTTTCCTGTCCATATTGCAATTAATTCAGCTGAAGCAATAAGCTATAAATTACTCTGTATATGTGGGTATCTGCTACAGAGGAACTAAAGCTAGTAATCAGGCCAGGAGCTTGCCTGCAAAGAGTGCATTGCATGCTTCCAAAAAAACCTGGAGCTGCTGAAGTCCAGCAGAGCTGCCTCATCAGTTGCTGTGATTTCCATCAGGATTATGAGAGAACACTTACTAATGCAAAAATATTCTATGCAATTTGGCATGCTAAGCTATTCAAAGAAAAAAGTGATACAGCGCGGAGCAGCAAGACAAAACAATATCTGGGCCATTTAGAACTCTACTGAATTTTAGGTAATATTCTTAACAGCATAATGCCTTTTTAGTGCACCTATGGAGAAAAGCCTTTATATTTAATAGAATAACTGTCATTATTTCCTGGCTCAGAAATATTTCCAGTCTCTTAGAGGATCACATGCACTGGCGAGAGAAGTCTCACGTATGCCATATTTGTAAGGGCAATGAAAGGCCAAGGCTTGGGTAAAGAGAAAGGAATGGAGAAAATATGATTTTAATGGCAGAAATTATTTTTCCTAAACTTCATTCCAATTTTTTTCTTGTTATTGATTGATTACGGATAAAAATCTCTGAAATCTGGATCACTTGAAAAAGATCAGCTGGGATTGGAGCTTTAACAAAATTGTCAAAAGACTAAATGCATCATTTATCTCTATGCCACAGCTGAGGTGCAATGAAAAATACATTCTGCTGAACACTGAAAATTAAATTAAGTTATGCTCATGCGAGCATTTTGTTAGAATAAAACCCTAGGGTTTTTGTAATTGGCTTGGACAGTAAGCCTTTGGGGATGGCTGTTAGGGGTGGGACCTGCTTGGTTATACGCAGGCCGCTATCCCAGCAGTGAATTATAGTGGTTACGTCCTTAACGACTATCAGGGACCAAGGGATGCAATGGTTTGAAAATCACAGATGAAAAACTGTGGGAATCTGAGTGTTGCTGTTGGACACAACTCCTTTCTAGAGCAGGCAGTATATGCTCCCACTTTCCCAAAGAGCTCTTTTGCCTTCCTTGTTTTCCCTTAGGCTCACTGACGAGATGCAAGTTCTCCCAAATGCAAAGAAAATGAGCCCAAACAAACACCCCACCCCCCACCCCAAAGAAATATTTATGGTCTGTCTTTCCACTCTGTAAAACTAACATTACATATTGTCTCACCAACACTCAGGAGCAGTGAAGGACACTGGGAATAATTTATTTAATAGCTAGGTGCAAATATATAGGCCTACTCTCTACCATCCCACTTGAAGTCTCCTACTAGTGCCACAGCCTTTCAGGGCATAGCTGGGGACCTCATCCTCTTTGAAAGCTGTTGTGGTCCCTGCTAATGTGCAGGGGTCATTGTCCAGCTTTGGAAAAGGCTTGGGATCCTGCTGCCGCCTCTTAATTGAGACAGTAGTCAGTGGTATTTTATCTGCGCAGGCAGCCCAGCCGAGGGCAGCGTTATGCCGGCTGCCCACTTCCCGGAGATGAAGAGTGCCTGATCTCCTCCTAACGCTCTCTGAGAGCCGCAGCCAAAAGCTGGGCTTACTTCCTAGGGGATTCACAACCACGGGGCCTCCTTTCCCATCGCTGTGGTGCAAATCCCCTGCACAGCTGTAAATCCCCTGAGAATTTGGCCTGCCTGAGCTGAAAATTACTCTTTATAAACTGTGCTGGCTGCCTTCACAGGGAGCTGTCAGTTGCCATTGGAAATACTGTTTATGTACAGATTAAGTAAGGTGGCTGGGTTTCATATTTGAAGGTCCTAACGTCCTGTCCTCCTTCATCCCCACCCAGAATTTGGCTTGGATTTGAGCTTGTTTGTTTGAAGCTTTCCAATATTTACCAGGCTCAGTAATATCCCTGGAAAGTGTTTTACGCAGTAGTGGTCTCCCTCCATTTATTTTGAGATGTCAAGTGAACCGGACAGCAAAGGCAATACATTTCTGCATATTTTTGTGAAGCATTCAGATTCCTTTTCTGTGCAGACTAAAAGCAAAGCCTGAGAACGCTTCTAGAAGCCGAAGAAATGATCCAAATTGAGGAGAATCAAGTCCAACTGAAGTTATCTGTCTTATGAAGTATTCATGTCAATTTTGGTAACTTTGCCTTCTCAAAAGCTGAAGTTTTAGTAAATATAACTCTTAATTACACCCCATGATGGAAGCTTGTAAGCTATATCTTTCAAGGATAGTTTCTCCTGATTATACATTTTTCCTGAATTAAACTGGGCCTCTTAGGAAGTAAAAATAGAAGCTATAGTCTCTAGAAGAGCCTATGTCCTTGCAGGATTTGTTTGCCTTTGGTGCTAAATTGGAGGGATTGCAAGTTGGTGTGTCCATTGCAGCACTGAATGGCATAGAGGTAAATGCCCAAGAGGAAGCACTGTGTTACAAGGGAGAGACATCCACAGCCACCATCCACATTAGCAGTGAGTGCCGGAAGCAAGTCACTATGTAACTGCGCTAGTTATGTATAGGTACAGCTATATCTATGCATGTATGTGTATACAAAAAAAAAAAAAAAAAAAAAAAAAAAAAAAAAAAAAGAATATCTAAAGCTATCTATCTATGCATATTTCCAATGTGTTTTTTTAGCAGTACTGGAGGGTTTCCAATGATATTTACTGGTCACTTGTCATGACCAGGCAATTCATTAAAATATCCAGCAGAAATTTTCAGAAAGGCCAAACTATTTATATTCATAGACTTTAAATCTGTTGAATGGCAAACAGCAATGCAGCTTTTCAGTGAGCTCTCAATGTCATCTCTTTCGTTCTCTGGTTTAGAGCATACGTCTGTGCACCACTATGTGTAAGCGAAACCTGTTGCCATGGTGACACTAGAGCTTTCTAAATATGGCATGTGATGTCCAAAACTGCATTTGTGTTAACTGTTGAGGTGAAGACTAGAGAGAATGTACTGCATGCAGAGTCCTTTCAGACAATAAAAAACTGCTATTTTGACTCATGAGAAAATAACATATTTGCATTGATGTATGAACTTACTAAATCGATACTATTAACTATGGCTTGTTGATTTTATCTTCCACAATATACCAGATGCTCTCCAGGAGGACAAGACATGGATGTGATATCTGTCTCTGGGACCATGCAAACTGAAGCTGATAAGGAGCTATACAGTATTTATCTTACAAATGCATGTAGGTATTTGCATCATTTTAAGTAATTGACATTGCTGGATTGCTTCTCTTGCTTAAAGATACATATCTGTTTAAATGCTTATCTGTGTGGGCTGAATGGAGATAGAGAGAGGTTGTATCTGATATAATTATCAGTCTTGTAATTACATGCAAAAGCTCCAGATTCTCCTGGGTTTAGCATGTGAATCTAATAAGAGTCAGGTATGGGAATATTATAGGGAGGTTAATGAAATCTGTATTTGCCAGACTCTTGCATATACCTTTTGGTGAGAGCTGCAACATGAAGAGCAATAATATGTTTTAAGCAACAGCATTTGTCTGGTACCTTGTGCCATAATCTGTATTAACTAGGTCCCTGCTGTCATGTTGGGGAGTGAGAAGCTACCTTGCAAAGTAAGAGTGCCGGCTGCACTCTAGCTTGTCAAGCGCTAGATCTGTGTTTTCAGGGCAGAAATGTTGTTATGTAATTGCAGCTGACATTTATAGAACACTTTTAATCCTAAACGAGCTCAAATCCAGTCACAAGCTCTAAGCCTGATGCATTGAACAGCCAGGTCTGCTCAGGTCCTTAAAATCTAATTGTGGCACACTGGGACCTGCCAGAGCTCCCAGTTCATACTGGTGTTGGTTTTTCTCCTCTAAAGTACACCAAGAATCTCAGATGAGAAACAGTTTCTGCACTGGATGCCTTGCAGTCCCACTGATCCGTGTCCCCTCTGAACAACAGTGCTCCAGGGCACGATGGTGGGATTTTCTTGGAGGACAAGGGATTTGGGAGAGCCACACATGAGGTTTTCTGTGCACCATTGTGCAGTTGCTGCATTCAGCATTGCCTTGCATATAGCTGAAGCATTAGGACGTGAGGTCCCAGTGAAGCCTCCAGCTCTCTGCTGCAGCCTGGCCTCTTCCATGGACCCCTCTTGTTTCCAGCCCAGGGACAGTGTAAAGCCACTCTGCTCCATCCTACTGCTCAGGCACTCTGACAGAGACTTCTGTTTAAATGAGAATTAGGAAAATAACAGGGACCTATTGTTCCTAATACTGTGAATCATAAAGATGGATGTTAGAAAAATATTATTTTGGATCCAGCTGGCCAAACCCTTCTCTTCAGTAGGACTTTATTTATGAGCTGACCCTTTTCAGCCTGCAACAGGATATCAGGATCTGGCCCTGGCTGACGACAAGATTCCCCTTAAATTTCAGGCCACTGTTCAGCAGTGGCCACGTGCATCTTTTTGTCAGATGTTTAATGTTTGTCAGTGGAATGAAACAGAGCTGGCATGTCAAGGGACAGCATGCAGGATGAGGATTTGCCACCATCTTAGAGAAAGTGGAGGAGTAGGGACTATGGTCAGAGTCGCAGCTACCGTTTCATCTGTGTCAGAGAACTTCCAGGCTTCTTGGAGTAGTCTGAACCTTCCTAATGTCAAATTTCCTCAAAAAAAAGGACAAATTGCTCATGTATGAGGTACGGGGGGAGAAAGAAAAGGCAAGAAGTGAGAAATATGATGCCACAAAACTTCCATAATCCATTACAGCTAATAAATAATAAAACTAAAGGCAAAATAAGAGAGGGAAAGAATGAAAACTGTAAAGCAGTCCTAGAACGGATGCCAGCTACTCTCTGGAAAAATAGAGAGACAGAGATGGGCCAGGAACAGAAATTTTTCAGATGAAATAAGGACATCAGGGAAATCCTCCCTCACCAGGCCTTTGGCAGGTGTCTGCATGCAAGACTGCCAGATTCAGTGCTGGATTTGTCCTCAGACAGATCTGACGTGTGCAGCCAATTGCGCAGTGCTTCAGAGGTGACGCTGGCTTAGCTGCACTCAGGGTTGATCTATAGCTAGTGACATCCAGGGGAGCAGAGGGGCCAAGGCTGTGTGTAACTCAGTATGAGCAAGGCTCAAAGAGTTGCAGTGAGATGGCCAGAGTGTGCAGCAGTGTTAGATGGCTGCCCAGGAGCTGTGTGTTGCATTCATTTCCATTGCAAAATGGCTGTGAGGAGCTGTCTTTTGGAGCTTGCGGTATTTTTGTTTTTTACAGATAAGTTAAATGTGAAAAAAAAAGTGTATGTTGCTTCTAGTCTTATACCTTCAGAATTATTTATGTTGGTATGTTGGTATTTAATTCCATTTGTGTTTTTCTGCCCTCTGCATTTTGGGTTTCTCCATGCTTTTGTAAATTGTGCAAAATTAGTGCATTGCTACCTAATGGGCAGCACAATCTAAGGCTATTTGAAAACAGAACTGGGGCAGGAGGTTAAAAAAAAAGAAAAGAAAGAAAGGTCACTGCCATCACCACACTGCCATCACTGTAAGTCTGGGTCATACTCTTTGCAAAGACTGCCAGTAAGTTTGCAGGGAGAATTCAAGGTAGTGGTAATAATTTGTCAAAGCTGATGTGTCACAGGGTTTGATTAGCCAAGGTGTTTGCTCTCTGTCTTGCACATCGCTGAGACTAGCTGAAATACACAGGCTCTAGGGGGTCCAGGAGGGTCTCCACTAGCACGCGTCCCGAGCCAGGGGTCCAGGAGAGTCTCTACCAGCACACTGCCCAAGCCTTTCAGGCTGGCCACAGCTGCTGTCAGGGTAGGAAGCAGCCCTGAGAGGGCTGCGGCCAGGATGATGGTGGTGGCACGCCCAGCGCATGCAAAAGGAGAGCTCCTGCAGGGGTCCGGGGCCACAGTGGTCAACCACCACTGGCTTGAGGTCAGGACTGACTGCTGTTGCTGTGGGTGCTGCCTGAGGAAGTGAAATATTGAGGCTGTGAAACATTGCAGTGTGTACCAGCAGTTACTTGCTTTTATTGTAATCATTTATTGAAAGCTTTGTTTTAAACTTCCAGAGTCTCTTTGGTTTCCTGAACGTTCATATGCTGATGGATTATACAATCAAGTACTGCATTAAAAATAAATAAAAAGGCACCTGCATTGCTTAAATGTAGGGTATACAGGCATTAATAATAGGAGTATGAGCAGTGAAAAATTGTAATGGATGTGCCTGTCACCAGACCTGTTTTCTCTCGTCCATGTTTGCTTCTGCTCAGCCTGTTCCTGGGTGTCAAACCAGCTCGGTGCCCAGTATAGTCTCAGATCAGCCCATGAGTGACCCGGCAGCAGGTCAGAGCAGAGCAGGGCAGGCACTGGCATTGCTGGCACTGACACTTCTGCCTGTTTGCCACCAGAGTTGGAGCTGCTTAAATGTTTCCTTCTGTCACAGTCTGTTAAACCAATTAATGCAGCTTTCTAATTTCTTACTGATCCCCTATTTCCATCAGTTTGTGTTTCCTGTGGTAAGTCATCTTTGATCATCTCTCTTGATTTTTTTTTCTGTTTCAAGGTCCCTTTCTCAATAGGCTGCCTCAATCTAGCAGAGAAAGAAGGTCTTAAAAAATCCAACGAAAAATCATACAAAATGTATACAAAAGGGAGACACAGGTATTTCCTCTGTCCCATGTTGTGTTGCAAGAATTGGCAGTTTAGCTCTTTGGATTATCTCCTTTATTCCATTTTTCTGGCTTTGTTCAAAGCAATAGCATTTGACCCCAAGGGAAGGTATTCTATATTTTTTAATTAAAAAAAAATCAGGACATGTTTTCTGCCCATTAGGACCCTCTTTCCACTGATAGTCTTAATATTATTTCAGGAGACAGCAATACTGAGACATATAATCTGCGTGCAATTCCAGAATGGAAAGGAGAAAACTTTGTAAGCTTGCATCTAGATTTATCTGTCTATGGGAATATTTTTCCTATGATGATTCTTCAACAAATTAACAACTGAAGAAGGCTTGTGAGCTACAGCAGCATATCTGAAAAGTTGTGAAGCTTGTCCAGGTCAAGAGTCTCAGGGGTTATTCAGAGAGTAAATAAAATCAGACTAACATAAACTAGACCTGAGCCAGCATGCAATAGCATGCTGGTAACACTTTTTCTTTTTGTTGATCTTCAGAGAGCAGAACAGCAGAGACTTTTTTTCTGGGTGAGTGCGTTTGTGGAAATACGCAAGCTGATGGACATAACGGAATTCTGAGCAAATTCTCATTCTCAGAGATGTTGCTGAAAGATTGCTCCAGGGTTGGATAGTGCACCAGAAAGACGCACCACTGTCAAGGTATTTAGTTTGCAGGGAGGAAGAGGAGTTTTTTGGTTTGGTTTGTTGGGTGTTTGTTTTTGTTTACAACCAAAAGGGCAAAAAATATAGTTTCCAATTAAGGCTGAAGTTTTGGAAGATACTACTTCAGTCAGAGGTGGATTACAGAACAAACCCTGCAGGTACAGAATAGCCTATGGGGGATGAATTAGGAAAGATACTCGGAGGTAGCTTACAGGAGAAATACATTGAAAAAAACACACACTCCCTGGTTCAAAACTATCTTGTCTTCCCTCATTAATATCCTCAACATAAACCAGACACACTTCTGCCCATTGTGCTGGTGTAATCTCCTGAGTTGTCATTTTTCCCATGGAGCTCATCAGCTGGGAGATGGGAAGAAGGTGAGCAAGGCTGTTTTTCTCCCTATTCCCTTCACAAGGCCCAGTCTCCCTCAGCACCTTACCGAACTCAAACACAAGAAGAGAATTGATTTCATTTAGCTGTTGAACAGCTAGACCTCACATTGGTGAAATCAATGAATTATTAATAGAAAGCAGAGCTTCATTAGGATGCCTGCAGCTCCGCCACCACAGTGTTTCCAGATGGAGTTAATTTCTGTAAAAATATATATGGGATTTTTCAACTCATTGGCTCTCATTGTGCTGCACTTATTTCTTCTGGCTCCTCCCTGTGGCTGGTGATGGCTTAATGTAGTATGCCACCAGAGAAGCACCTAAGGATTAATTAATTTAATCCAGCCTCTGCTGAGATAGAGCCCTGGAGAGTGCTTGCAGATCTTGTGTTAAATGTAGTGTTGGCACAAATGGCCAGTGGATGAGGAGTGAACAAGTGCTCCTGACACGTTTTCTGCAGGATGGCACCTGCTCCCTCTCAGTCTTCAGGGAACAGATCCAAACCTCCATGAGATTTCTGTGGTTAATGGATTTTTCCCTGTGTCTCTCAGCTCTCCCTGAGGTTGTCTGATTCTTTAACAAGTTGTGCAAAAGCTGCACTGCAAAGTAGCTCAGGGAGGCATGGTACAGGGTACTGTAGAGATGTTCTGGTGGTGCCCATTTCCATTCTTGCTTCCACATCAGCTTCAAAGCATGCTTGGTTATTAGTATTTGGCTGCCTCGAGTGCTTTTGATTAATCTCAGAAGTCTAATATCCCTTAATGGCTACGTAGACAATCTCTACAGGGAAGAATTTAACTCCAAAAGTTTTGACTGCGGTTCATTTCAGTATCTGCTCTTGTTTTAATGATCATCAAGAATCTCTCAACATATGGGTGAAAAAAAAGGGATCCTTCTTATAAATATTTCAGAAATGTCCAAAGATTTCTTTCCTCGCAGATTATGAAAGAGTTTTGTAATCTGCCTACTTGTTATCCTAATGCATCTTCCATGCTGCCTTTATTCTTGAAAAGTGAATCTGTTGCCTTTAATTTACATATTTGGTTTGTATCAACAGCATTTCCATGTTTGATCTGTTCTTATTTCAACCTCTCTTCCTCATCTGTGGTTTCTCTAACCACTGAAGTTGTATTTGTGCTCTTTGCAGGCAGAAGTCACTGTGCAAGTTCACAGGGCCAGGGCTAGTTACACTCAGCACTGTCAGATCTCTACCTTTCTGGCAGCACTAGATGAAAGATTGATAAGGTAGCAATGCTATGTATAGAGTGCTATGCAGTAACCAAAATATAAAGAGAAAAAAGTTCAGCCTGTGTCTGAAAATGAAGTTATTTCCTTTGTTTGTTTGTTTGTTTGTTTTTGTTTTTTAATCTTCAGAAAAAAACATCTGGAACTATTAGATCATTGCTTTATAATCGGTCTTTGCTCTTTCATCTCCAATTTAAAATCCAAGCACTGAGTTTCAATTTTCTATGTTAATACCCTTCTTCTGTAAAAAGGCAAAGAGTCCAGATTCTACTGCTCTTTGACACATTCAAAATTATCCTTTATATAGCATAAAATCTCAGAGCACTAAAATTATTAATATTTATAATTCTTAACATTCTACTACTAATTTGCTTTCTGTTGGATATTAAAAATGTGTGTATGGTTCATCTTTCTTCAGTACTCAACAAAAGAAAATTTCATTTCTCCTTTTTCAGGACTTGACTTTTCATTTTTTGACAGCATGGGAGTGTAGCCCTCATATCATATCTGTTGTGCTATTACAGGCTCTGGAGTGGAGTGTTTTCACGCAGTCATGGACCCATGTGCCCTCTTCCCTCCAAACCAAAAATCTCTTCTCTCCTCTCTGCCTTTAGACTCCTCTCATCCTCTCTTCTCTTCCCAGCTCCAATCTTCCTGTCCAGCAAGTCCTTCTGTGCACACACATACACCTCTTGGTATGAGTTGATTTGCTAATACCCTGGCAAAATACCAAAATCAGGTAGGAGAAAAGGCTGAAGAACGCATGAAGTTTCTTGTATGCAATGCACTGGTCTTACCCTAAATCAAAAAGCTTTTCTCCCTCTGACTTTTGTGTGAGCTTTGGGCTACCTTTTATCCAGCTCTTCTCTAATACTGGGCAGATATCCTCAGCTGAGCATTTAGGCCGTACAAGTTGGAAAGCAACACACAGCCCCAAAGCGCTTAAAGGATTTCCAGGCAGTTAATTATTCCTGGGTTTAAGTTGGAGAAAGAGTTGATGTAATTTAAAAGAGAACAAATTTGCCTTGAAACATGCAAATTAAGATTCTAGGGCATACTAAGAAACTTGGGGATGTAGCTAAGTTGCATTAAAAAAAGAAAGAAAGAAAGAAAGAAACCGCTGCTACAAGCAGTATTAGCTGCCAAGCCATAATCCTGCAAAACTGCAAATCCCTTGCTCAGCTGAACCTAGCACATTAGTATAGCATCTTAAGTGAATTAGCTGGCATTGGAAAGCTAACATTTCTTATAAATAATAAACCAAACATTTATTTTCAAGTCATCCTGACAGTTTTCTTGGAAATCTGCAAATACAATACTTACGTTAACTAGCTGTGCATCTGAATCAGTATTTTAATTTTCTGATGGCAACATTTGTAAAGCAGTAGAATTCCTATAGTTTATAAAAAACTGTCTCTAATGCCAAGATCAACCAGTTAAAGCAATAATCTAAAAAAATCTTATATCTATAATTTATAGACATATTTATATTACATAGTAATTTATTATTTTGTGACCTTTGTTGTTGTTTAGCTTTTATTTTCCCTTCCTAGTCTTCTGTGCACAGAAATTTTATTCAGCTAAGTGCACAAAAGTTGAGATACTGGCAAACTTTGGGAAGAGAGGCTGGGAACAGAGGATTGGTTTTAACGATAGCGTTCACCATGGGTATTACAGCATAGGCAAAATCCAATGTAGGTCATTAATGTTAAGATGCAACTGTTTTGCAAAGCAGATAAGTAACCATCAGAAAAGATTACTGAGGAAGGTCATGGTTTATGCATATTTAGAGACTTTAAATCGGGCTTGTCACTGTTACGAATAGATATGCTCTGTTTCAGCCAGGAGGAAGTATGGGTTTGTGTTATGTGGATTGTTGCAGTACTCCCTTTAGGCTTTGGTGGATTAATAAATTTAAAGAGTAGAATAGGAAAAAAAAAACAGAGGAACTGGGGCGTGATTGTTGAATTTATTGACGGAAGAATGTTTGGCATTCTCATTCTTTCAGGTCTTTTAAAATTATAATAGATAAGGAACAAGGTCATTTGGTCAGCATAACTTCTCTTAAGAGAGATCTCTTCACTTTTACCACTCAAACCTTTGATATTCTCAGGTCCTGTCTGAAATTACTGAGGACAGGGAAATTTCTACATGCTGTGAAAAAACAAATTTAGGGATACCAAAGCCATCTCCCTTTGGCTTAGACTCTAGGAACCCAGAGACAGGCCTTTATAAAAGAACTTATCGTCAATTGCCACTTGTCTGACAAGCATGGTGGGACAACTGTGTACGTAAATAAGAAAATACTGATCAAAGCCATTCAGGAATACATAGCATCATTCCTGGCCTGGGTTTGGTAGAACTGAGAGTTACAGTGAATGAATAGTTATGCAGGGGAAATGGTTTCTTATGAGCTTTAAACAAACATCGTGGCTGTAATCTAAACTGGTTTGACTGTAATCTAAAAATAGTTTGACTTACAATAAGCCGTTATGAGCTCTGCTGAAACCATTTTGCATCTGCTTCAAAACAGCAACTGCTGGCTCTTTGATTTCTCCTTTCTGTAAAATAAGAGAAGTGTCATACATGACCTGCCTCTTCCTGATTACCTCCTGAAATTCATTCCTCATATCTGCATGTCTCAAACTACAGAAGAGGATTGAGGAGGGAGCTGCAGTAAAACAGACAATGGCTCACAGTGCAGCTAGCACAGGCTCGGAGGGTGGCTCTGATTTCTAAGTTTCAGAAACTTTTACTAAACTTTAATCAAGAGCAGTCCTGTGGTCAGATAAAGAGGGCCCAGAGCCACGCGTGCATGACCACAGTTTACAGAGCCTGGTTAGGAGAAATGGTGAGGTTCAGGCACTTGGATCCCTTTTAAATTGCAAGACAGGAAAAACTAGCCGCAGAATGGGATGCCTCAAAGCAAGCAGGCAGGAGGGTTATCCTGTATGGTGTGGTAAATGGTAAAAACCTCAGAGCTCAGGCAGCCTCCTAGGGAAAAGGCAGTGCATGGGAGGCAGCAGCAGGACTCTGCTAAGCAACATGACTTGTAATGCCCAAAATTACATAAAATAAGAGATACATAAAAGCTAACATCCAAGAAATGCTGAAGATTTTGATGTCTGTCTTCTCTATTGTATTTCAAAGGATGGCAGATAACACAATATATGGATGGTCCATAAAAGTGCTGATGAAGACCTGGAAGCTCTTGTGGACTTCTAACAGGTAATGCGGAGTCTGGCAAAACTACAGGATCATGAGGCTGCAGTTCCCTGAGGTAACTTCATAAAGGAGTAAGTACAATTGGTGGCCAGGTAACACAGATAAGATAACAAAATTCACAAATGAGAAAATTTTTTGGGGTCTTAAAGAGTTTTCCAAGTGCAGATAATGAAGATGAGCATGTTTATGAGTATGCCAGCCAGCCAGGAAGGGGGGAACCTGGAATGAAACCAGAAGTCTGAGTGATCTTCTCCACATGGATAATCCCCACAGAGGAATGCCAGTGTTATTTTGTGTGACTGGAGAGAGTCAAAGCATCACTGTCACTATTTACCATTTTACAGGAGACATAAAGGAAAATCAAGACTGTGTACATTCACTAAGCCATTCCTTGGAAGATCCTGAGGACAGACTCATTTGGCTATTGCTGCTGGCAAACAAAGTGTCCCACTGAAATTCAAAGGTTTGCAGAGAGAACATGAAAAGACAATGAGTTACATGACAAGTATTATTGGTCGGGCTTCTCACTATCAGAAAGGAAGGCAACTTAATGTTATGATTTGCCTCAGCTCCTCTAGAAGTCTGCCCCTCTGTCTCCAGAGGGGAGCAGGCAGCAGGTGACTTGATTTGATAGGTAACTCCAAGCCTTAAGCTTTGGCCTCCTTTTCTCTTGAGGTGAGAGGGAAGAAAATAATGGGTAAAAGAAGTGGAGGAGTAGCTGTTCCGCTGGTGAGAAATACTCTCCCTGAACAGAAGCAGGCCATCCACCTTGAGCTACAGCTACCTCTCCAACCTATTTCACATTCACCTTTCTACTCTCTCTGCTGTTGTTCTAAGTCACTGCTTTGATTTCAGAGGGTCTTTGTTACAGAAGAAAAAGTAATGCAGTAGAGCAAGCCTGTAAGCTATCACAGCAGATTAATTCGGGGTTTTGCAAGTTCTTCATTATTGTGGCTACAGCTCATCTTGTAGGTTTTCTTTAACTGTGATGAGCTCTGGGTGATACCAAGAACCAATTGGAAAGATATCCACAGCATGAACTGATAATTGGGAAAGTCCACCCTAACCGATAACTGATAAATTCATGCATAACCACTATGAAAGCAGTACTCATAGTACTGTAACAGGATGGGAGCAATGAGCACCAGATGATGGAACCTGTCCTTGGATTAAGCTACAGAGAAAGTCTGAATTTGGCTGCACTTTCAAAATGATTTCAAGTCTATGTATGGAAACTGCTGAGTGTAATAAGGAAGGATGGTCCAGTGGTTAGCAGGCTAGTTTTGGACCTGGCTATCCTAGATGCGGGTCTTTATTTCCCAGAAGACTGCCAGTGTGATTTAGGAAGTTCTTCATCTGTAAATTGCACAATATCTGTGCCTCACAGGGTTAAGGACCAATGCAGGTTTAGTAGTTTTCTTAAGATGCCCAGTTACCATGGCATTGGGATTGTATGGGCACTTTACTGTAACAGCTTAACTATAGCCGTAACTGTGAAAGCTTAAATGTAATTCCAAACCACATACATTGTCACCACTCAAATTAGAACAGTAATCCTACAGGGACATGAGAAATCCATGATTTTTAAAAATACATGGTAATTAAAACTATTGGAAAAATTAAACATTTTTTTAACTTCAGTTTCCCAGTTCTCCAGTGGGATTGTGATATTGGTAATTTAAGACAGAAAGAAAAAGAGGAGATGCACATATCTAGGATGGTCAGTTTGGGGCAGAAGTGAAGTAATCCATCCTGTGTTATGAAAATTGTCAACAGCTGTAGCTGTAGGAAGCAGAAACAGCTTTGCTCCACTTGTCACACAACTGTCCATATGGAAACACTTATTTGTGAAGGAGTAATTGAGAGCCTTAATGCGATAATCATTTTAGATTTGCCTCTGAATCAAAGGTCTTTGTCCTTTGAGATTTAAATTTTACATGAAATATTAACAAAAGAACAAAAGCAATTTCTGCTGAGTGTTTATAGTATGATTACAAAGCAGCCAGGGAAACATTCACAAGAATTTACTGTTGCAGGACAGTGTACACAGGGAGGCCTGCTGAAGGAAACCAGACTGTTGCTGCTCGGTTCAGTGGTGTTAACATTTCAGCCACAAGGCTGACCTGGTTCAGATAACCTGAAAATGAAAAATCACTTTCAGAGCAAAGAATGAAAGAAAACTAGTTTGCCTCTTCAGAGATTTGTATTTAAAACAAAGCATTTTTGATGAGCTATACGGACTGCTGAAAAGCTCTGTCTGCTTGTAATTTTGCACACAGTCACCACAGAGTTGTGTCTGTGTCAGTATTCAACGTTCTTTCTTCTTAATTCTATTGCTTTGACAAATAGACAATTGTAAATAATTTAAGATTGTAAATTGTCTGTGTCAGTGACTGTCTTTTAAGATAAAAAAAAAAAAAAAGTCTTTAAGTGTACTAATGCAATTCATACAGTAGTTCCAAGTTCTAGAGAGCTTATTATTTCATTTTTTTTTTTCTGGGCAGTATAACCTGGTGACTGCAAATGTTTAAAAAGCACAATGCAAACTCGACCTAGTTAGTGAGTTTCTTATAACGGTAAAAAATATCTATTTTATTCTGCTCTCTTCTTCGCGCTGCCCTCATCAGATCTGAGCTCTAAATGTTTTTAGTGCAATGCTAGAAATACTGCCAGAATTAATATTTAGAAACTTTAGTTTCAAATGCATATAACCTGTCTATAGATTATAAATATGATGGTCATAGATTACATGTATATGTTTTAGCAATGATTTCTTCTCTGTGCGCACTTAGAATTAAACAGAGAAAAAGTAAATAGGATGAAGGCCATGAAGGGTAATGGGCTGAGAGAAATAGTCCAATGAGTAATGCAGACCTTCTGTAATGGCGATCCTCGCTCCTGTGCTTTCTGGACTATGGGGAAAGCCCAAACCACCACTGAAACATGTGCATCAGGCCCAGGTCTCTGGCTGGCATTTGTTTTCAATCTTTTAAAAATCCCTGTGGATGGAGTATAGGGAATATTGTTAGAGTTAGCTGGGCTTTATTTTGGTTTCTAGTCCTTTCTGCTGTTTTAATCTTTGGAATTAAGGACAAATTACAGTGCAGACACTAAAATTTATCTGCCAGACATGAACCAAGAGCCATGTGCGTCCATGTTTTTTTGTTTGCACCAAAAAATAATGATGAGATCTTGATTTGTTCGGTCTTTCTCTCCTAGTGCTTTTTGTCTTAAGACATTCCCTGTTCTAGGGTATTCATCTTGCTTACAGATGTTGAAATGATGCCTTGGATCGTCATGCTGTCCTGCTGCTTTGCTGCCTGTTTGCTTTTCTCGTTAAACTTGCATGTAGCCATGGAGGACAATATAACATGTGGGGTTGCCCCAAATGCTGCTTCTCTGTGCTTTGCTGCATGCCCAAATGTCATAGCACTTGCGTTTCTTCCATCTTTTTGGTTTATCTAAATAAATTCCTTAATGCAGAGGCAGGAAATACTTTTGCTCTTTAAAAAAGTGCTACCCAATAAAGAACCAAGCTAAGGGCAGAAGATTTTGGCACACCATCTGCCTAATGCCTGCAGCACCATGCTATCTGGTATTTAGAGCAAGGGATACAAGGAAGTGGTTATTTATTGATTGAGGAAACAGCTCAGTGTTTCACTGATTCACTATTGGTTTCCAAATGTGATTTAAATATTCTTTTACAGTGTATAAATCCAAACAAAATGTCATTCACCATATGTTTATTACTAAAACTTGGCACTTACTTGCATCAAAGTGGTTTTCACACACAGACTGTTTGTTTCAAAACCTCTGCAAAGCAGGTATAACTAACATTAGCATTTTAGGGGGAAAACTGCGGCTGAGAACAGAGAACATAACTTCCTCACTGCTGCAGAGGGAGTTAGCATAGGAATTTGGATTACAAACAGCCTTTCATAGTTTCCAATTTTCTTCATGTAGATGAACAGATTTGCATCTTTAATTATTATAACAACTGGACAAATAGTACCTTGCTACTTTCTTAAAAAAAGAGCCTAAAATGCTTGTAAGCCTGGTTTAGAAATATCCAAAGAAATGGTCCTTAACTGAATGAAGATAACTATCTTGCACGGAAGATGCATGATAAATAGCTGTATGCCATTTTGCATACAATTAACTTTTATCAACCAGAACAAGAAACACTTTCCAAATGCATCATTTATATGAACTTTATAAATGACCCACTCTCGTACTGCTGACATAAGTCACTGTGATGAAGCCATTTAAAGGGCCTCAAAGGAATAAGCAACTAGGACAAGATGTTTTGTGTGAAACTTCTTCAACAATTTACATATCTTCAGTAGGACTGCTATCAAGAGTTCAGAGACTTTTGGCTTTCAGGCTAAGTTTGAGTTCGAAGGATGCAAAGATAAGTGTTTTTTTTCACTCCTGTATTTACATTTGAGCAAATCAAATTATGTGCTGATTTTGGTATTGTCTTGGCTGCAAAACAGACCTATCAAAAGATTAAATTCACATGCAGGTTTTTGATTTTTAGTTAAGTTCCTAACAAAAATATGAGCTTGATGTTTTGTCTGAAAATGGCAAAAGCAAAAATTAAAAAAAATCCATGAGTTCTTTCTCCTAACACATGGAATTGATTTTCTTTTCTCTTAGAAAAATGCTTTGTGTATATTAACGAGTCTTTCTAGCATAGCCAAAGATTGATGACCCTCAAAGGAGCATAATTATGCAGGCAAGGCTTTTGTCTTTATATTTCATTACATATTAGTTTTTATTTATTTTCTCCTATTGTGAAATTCTTTTATTGCGGAGTGCATGTGCGAGAGAGAGAATGGTAAGAGGTCAATGAAAAAATACTTTCCAAAAGTTGGATTTTCTCCTCCCTTCCCCCCCACCCAGAAAACAAAGTTTGAAAGACTATTAAAAGATGAAATGTGCTCATAAAACATGCAAACCTCTGTTGTTTTATTAAGGTAGGATCCCAGGCATTACATACATTCCCATCTAATACATGTACATTATGAATACTCTGGCACACTTAATTTCAGCATAAAACCAATGTTCTTAAGAGGCTAAATTGCAAAGGAAAATAGATCAATTCCTCTGCACACCACAATTTTTGGCTTTTTGGATTCATATCTATGAAGACATATAGAAGTCTGAATCCCCAGATCAGTGCTCTCTGCCTTAACTCTTTATCACTCTCATTCACTTCTCGTCCTGCTTATTGGGAGTTTGCATATTTTCCTTCAATGGCCTTATCTCTAATTGCATCCTAGATCTTTTCAATTAGATTTGCACCACCAAGATGACTGTTTTTACTAGGGTTCCTAATTTATCTCTTCCTGGTCAACCTGCAAAGTTTGCAATCCATCCTTTTTTCTCAATAACTGCTTTACTATCTTGTGGTAACAAGTCCCTCATTCCTTCTGGTGTTGGAGTTCATGCCTCTGTACCTTTGGATGCTCCTGCAGTATTTCTGCAGATGGATTGGTTTTCCTTCCCTTGTTCCTATTTTTTTCTTTCCTCAGTGTGCCAGAAAAAGGCACAGCTAATTTCTGTGGCATTTCTAACCTCCACTGTCATCCACCTCTGAGCAGCTTCATTCAGTCTGTGTTTTGTCTGTCACCTCTGTTTTGGATCATAAATCCATTTTACACCGATCTCTCAGTTCAGCTCGTTTGGCTAACCTTTCTTTCTGAGCCAGCACTGTATTGCTTTTTCTGAAAGACTTTTCCCTCCTGAAGTGTTCACAACCTTCTCTGGCACAAGAACTTCTCTACCATTGTCTGTGTTGCCAAAGGTCTGTATTTCAAAAACACCTCCTAAATTAAAGATCTGCATTTTTGGATGCCTGGTGGGAGATACCAAATGGCCTGATTTCAAGAAGAATCAATCCCTCTAATTTCCAAGTGAATTTCTTAGCACATGCCTGCTATCCCACATTAATCGTTTCAAGACCTTTATGCTGGAAACCCCAAATCCTACATCTTCCCTGAGACCCAGGCCATATAGAAGTTGTCATCTTCCATCTTGCAAAATCTAAAATTTCTTTCTCTTACACACAGCTGTGTCTCTCCAACCATACTGCAGCAAATTCATGTGCCATTACTTCTACAGCTTTCTCTCCACATTCCTGAGCACTCGCTTTCCAGCCTGTTCTGCCTTTCTCTTAAAACATTACAGCTAAAAGAACTTTACTTACTACTGCTCAGTGAGGAAGCCTCACTTATTTTCCCAATGACAGCCCCACCAAAGTGTGACAGGCTTCAGGGAGGAAATATTGTCACAGTTGCCATTCCTGATTGATGAAATACAACATTTAGCAGTCTAGGGGGCTAAATCCAGGCTGTAACTCAAGCCTTTCTACCTTTCATCCTGCAATGCTGTCTAGTCTGGAAGCCAGGTCTAACAGGAAATTGTTATATGTATCTATGCAAGGTCTGCAGAGTCAAGTTTCTCTGGCAGGGCCTCTTAGATCAGATGCAGCATGTGTGATTACATGAAACTGCCTTGCTCTGACTGACAGCTGTGTCTCCCAGTGCGCTCTTTTTCATGATCCCCCTAGTAACTATGCTCAAAGTCTTTGAGGTGTAACTTGTCCGTATGTCAAGTATGGATCGTAAAAAATAGATATATCTATCTCAGACTAGAGAAGCAGTTGCACCATATGATTAGACTTAATGGATATGGAAAAATTGATACTTTACAAGAAAGAAAGGAACAGAAAAGCAACATGTGAAGTGACTACCAGAGATCTCTGCACCCTTTGGCCACAATAAAGCAAAGTTTCTAAATACTGTGAGTAATTCTATGGCTGTAAAGTAAAGCATATAGGAGCATGCTTAAATTCTAGTGATTTCAATGGAGTGTAAAGGAAATCAATTAAAGATGACTCTACGCAGACAGAGATGAGAGTTAGAGCTTCAGAAGGTTACATGGAAATGTTAGCCTCACAGTACTACTTGCTATTTTACAAAGAAGTTACGGTTTATGTAATTCAGAGACAAAAATAATTGATTTTGAGGAAGCATGTTGAGGCAAAATAACATGAGGTAGTCTGCTGCCTGTCGTACGTTCTGTTTAGAGGCACTCAAATAAGACATGAAATAAGCAAATGTCATCTGTGGCACATACTGTAGCTGTGTCTCAAAGGTAAATGTGTGGCCAGGGAATTAGAAATCCTGATCTGTGATTTAAAAACATGGACATTCACCTGTGCAAAGCTTAATTCAGGCCTATCTTGTGATTATGTTGTATATTTAAGTGTTACCATAACACACCGGCTGCTCCTACTGAATCTAGTGGGATGGCTCTTCAGATAGTACTCAGACTGAGTAAAGGTGTCACAACCCAGGGTCAGTTCGTATGGACAGCGAATATAGTAAGAAGGCTGATGCAAGTGGTACTGACACATGTACATAATGTCAGGCATTTCCCCTAGTCAAGTACAATATTAGAGTTAAATTGAACTGTTTTTTCTAGTCCTCAAATTGCAATGAAAGGTTAATGGGTAAATGTTATGAATATTACACAAGCTACTACTGTAATTTTGTGATACCGTATACTATTCTGAAAACTTTTATGATACTAACTCTTTCACAAAAGTATTTTTATTACAGACCAAGAGGTACTCATACCTTCAAAGAAAGTAAGTTACCAGTCTTATTTTCATCATCATGCAAAAAAGAAGAAATAAAAGCTGGCTAAATGTTGTTTTCATAAGGTTTGCTTTCCCCAGCATTTTTTGTCCTCTGGGGGTTTTTTAGGACAGGATAAAGCCTAGCAATAGGCATACTCAAAGGGCCAATACTGAGCCATTTGTACTGGTTATAAGACAAATGGCTTTGATATTTTCAGGCTTAGCCAGTTGTTATGACTGGTTTCTACACAAAACTTCCTGGTCGCAGTTATCTTTAATTAAGGCTGGCTGCGCAATCACATGAGGAAGAGCCTAGAGCTGCCCTGGTGAAATGTAAAACTATTTGGAGAGAGATTTTCGCCAGCCTGGGAAAATGGGTGTCCCCAGAGAAAGAGGGACTAAAGAGGGACTACTGCAGAAAGTGTTATACAGAGAGCTATTAGGTAAATGGTGAAGGAAGAGGGGAATCATACCCCACAGGATGGTGTAGCTACAGATTTGCTGCTGAGGAGGCACCGAAATGGCCTGACCATGCCTGTTTCCTCTGGAGGCTCTTATTTTTGGTTTACACAGTAGTGGTCAGGCAGCTTTTGGTGGCTTCTTTCTGCTCTAGATACACTTCTGCAGACACAGCTGAGGTTATTCATTATCCCCCTTTCTTTCCACTCTTTTGATTGCTTCCCCCTCTTTTTTTTCTTTTTTTTTTTTCATTTTTTTCATTTTTTCTTTTATTTTTATTTATTTATTTTTTAAGTATTGGAAGTGCTCAGCTCCCATTGGTACATTAATACTGCTTCAGGTGAGTGGCTAGCAGGTAAAAAAAACAAAGCCATCTGGAGGCGCTTGGGACATGAGTTGTGCTGTCAGCACGGAGGCAGATAATGGAAAACAGGCCTAGCAAAACTGAAGGGAAAGGATCATTAACCAGCATTTCTTTAAGTCTGTGGGAGGAAACCACTGCTCTGCTTTTCCCTGCAAAACGATGTGCCTAGCTTGTTTCTTTTCTTGTCTTCAAACTGGGCAACCTCAAGAGCAAACAGTGCAGGGAGGAGCTGCTTGTTGGGGATGTTTAATACCCTCCTACCTGTAGAATTAGCCCAGAGCTAAACTGGGCTGCTGGGAGGCAGGAGTTGTTGCGCACAGCCAAGAGGCGTCGTGTCAACCAGTACCCCAGTGGAGGTGGTGGTGGGCAGAGCTCCTGAAACCTGAAATCTTAAGTGTTCACTCACGTACGAATGCAAACCCCTGCTGGCAGATGCTGCCCACGCTTACCCGTAGGTAGGCAACTGGAAGAGTTCAGGGTGTGTATCTGGGCATGCAGGCTTTCTTGTGCTAGTGTAAGTCACTAATGGCGTTATGAGGCATATGGAATATTTTGTTATAGATAACTAGCTCAGAGGAATCCCTACACACACTTCAGAGATGTGGAAACTAGGATTTCAAAGCCATTTTTTTTTTTTTAATTTGCCTTTAGGCACTCAGAAAAACAGGAGGAGTTAGTTAAGAAATGGCAGCCATCCATTTTACTTCAAAATTTGCCTGTTTTTGGAGGGTCCTAAGCAATTCACAGGATAATTTGCAAAAGGCTATATAGACGATGTACAACAGAGCTGTTTTTCAGGGCTATTCCTTACCTTCTGTAGGTGTTCCTGGCTGTGGGCATCCCTGTGACAGCTAACTGTGGGATGAGAGCTCTGTTCCTGACACAGCAGAGATGCCTCTGACAAGTGGAAGGGAAAAGACCAAGCCTAAACCAGCCTGTCCAGATTTTGGGGTAGGCCTGCGACTGCCAAGCCTTACTCAAGAAAATGTATCCATCTGACTCAGCTTAGGGGGTCACGGGGAAGACAACACACCAAATGTTTTGAAAGTCCTTGCCTCCATAAGAAACTGGCATCTTGCAAATGCTTCTACTGAAAGCTCACTGCATTAACTGAAGCAGTAACTCCACAGATGAATAACCCTAACACCTTAAAAGAACAGCCTAGGGTAGCACAGGCTGGCAACCTGTTGCAGTCAAAAGTGACTCAGATGAATCAAGATGAATCACCATTTAAGCCACTTTGCATTGCCTCAGAACTTTGGTGTGGAGAGGTAGGACATTAGCATGGACCAAGGATGTTAGGATGTAGGATGTCACATGGAGCAAAGTGCTGCCAGAGCACATGGTATATTGGCCACTGATCTAAATAAAGAGAAGATATATGTTTATGAAAATATATATAAAGTATGTAGTACAAGCAAGTGATCTGGAGGTAGGGGAGAAAGATTTTGGAAAACACATAAGCACCTGAATTTTAATGTGCATACCAGGGTAAATGTTGTATTTTTTTGAATCACTTAAAAAATAACTAAAGGATGAAACAGAGAATAAAATTCTCATCCAGAAAACATTCAGTTTCCTACATAAGCCTGTTGAGACTGTTACAGGAGATAGGTTGATTTCAGGTTTGACTCTGTGGAAATTGGTTTTATTCAGTCTCAAAGGGGAGGAATCAAAAGATGCGGAGGATGTTTTTGTTAAGTGTGTCTTGTGATAAGAATCAAGTGTTTGGGAGCAAAGCAAAGGGATTTCCTTAAGAAACTGGACACTATCTAAGCAAATGTCAGCTCAAATCAGTGCAGTGGTGCTGATTGCAGCCACTGCAGATGCAGCTTCAGCATCTGCCTCCTGCGTGTCCTCCACAGGATAGTTTTGCCTCCACACCTGGTGGGAGCAAGGCTGGGCAGATGGGCCCTCCTAGCTCAGGCCTAAGATAGATATTTTGATCTCTAATTGCACTTTTTTGGTTATTCATCCAGACGTGTGTTTGGGGAAATCCCGACACCTTAGGACAACATTTCCACAAGCAACAAGATTGTTTAAAAAAGAAAATAAAACAAGATTACAGATGATGTATTGAAATGCAAATCCATTTTGTCTCTATCAAATAGGCAGAGATGAAATAAGAATTTCGAATCATCAGGGTCAAAAAGTAGAGAGTTGAAAACAAATGAAAAACTAGGTCAGGCAGGAACAGGGTAAAGGCCTTAAAAAGAGGAATGATCAATTGACCCATAGTAAGCATGAATGAATGGAGATGACTGTAAATTGAATAGGATTAATTAGAAATGTAGCTTTATCTACACTTAGGTTATTTATTTGAAATTCAAGATGCGTGCATTTAATCTTATTCCAGTTGCCATAACAACCTGATACAACTATCACATCATCTTTTATCGCATTATTTTGGATACGATTACATTATATTACAACTTCGGTTGCTAGGAGAACACAATACCTTTTTGTGTGCTTCAAATAATTCTCACTTTGCAGAGACATTAGCTTCTTGTTTCTAGCCTCTGAAATAGCTTATGTAATCATTTGCAAAGCAAGAAACCTAATTATAAACGTAGTAGCGAGTTGCACTTGGAAAATTATCTGTGAGAGGATGGAGAGGATTTTCTCTTGCTGGGGTGCTGACGCAGGTGGCTGTTCTTGAAGAAGAGTTGGGGAAGGGAGGACACAGAAGTTTGGGGGGAAAACGTTACAGAAAGATGCATTTGAGAGGTAGCGAAAGCTGAGGATCATATTCTGCTCATGTTTTGATGAGTCTTCAGTATTTTTATATTCAAGAGTACCAGCTGAATTCCATAGTATCAGATTTACCCAGGCAGGTGTAAATGAGCGGCACTCTCCTGCTTCATGCGAAAGGGCTCTGTAGCCTGTTGGTATTTTCCAGAGGAGAGATGCAACAGAATTCTCTGTTGCTCAGTCTTTTTCTCTTCTGGGGCCATAGATCACTTCTGTTATGTTATTTCAGAAATTTTAGATTTTGCCCCTGTGCACACATGGAAAAAGGGCTGGAAATATTTCCCTACCTCTGGTAACGCTGGATGTTTTAATGCTTTGAAACTTATAGAGGAAAAATCATAGCAAGTCTGTACATGCTAAGGATTTTGTGGTTTTTGTGGGGATTATAGAGGTCTAGAATGAATAAAAAGATGAATATTGAAATATTTTAAGGTGTTTTCAAAAACCAGGGTTGTTAGTAGGAGCAGGGTTTTTCTCTTTTTTTACCCCTCTTAGATTGTTTTTTTATTATTACCATAGCTCTCTACAGAGATTTTGTTCTTTAACTATAATCAATAGTGTGAAATGGAAGAAAAATAGTTTTTTTCTTAACCTTCCTCCCTCCTCTGCTTTAAATTGAGACTGCAATTAAAAAGAAAAAACAAGCAAACAAACAACCAAAAAAAACCCCAGTTGCCCAAGAAACAAAACAGAAAATCATGGAGCAGCCTAAGTATCAGCATCATCTTGTTTTCCTTTAGTTTTATCCTCTGAGAATTACAGTGATTGGACAATAAATACAGCAGTGCCAAGCAATGAATTTGAATAATAATGTGCATATCTTAGAACAAAAACAAGGCAGTGGCATGTTCTCTGTTTTTCATGGCTGCTGTGTGCCTCTCTGTAGGTGTGGAGAGACAGAGCTTATTGACACGGACCAGCAGGAAAAGGGATTTTATCTCACAGACTAGGTTCTGCTTGAGAAAACAACAGAAACAACATTTCTCATTGGTACAGGACCATCTTCCCTCCACTACAAAACGTCAGGCTCTGGCATCTGCAGATGACCTTGTTTCTTTTAAATGACAGCCTGACTCTCCAAAGTGTCACTAGGAATACAGGCTCCAGTTAACAGCGCAGGTTTGTAGGTTTCTGACACTATTCTCAAAGCTTCTGTGGGCTGCTGCAGCCTACAAGCAAAGGATCATTTCTGCTTTGCAAGATTCAAAGGAGAGGAAGGGAAAAACTGGGAAGGAAAAGCTAGCTTCATTATTCCATGCTAGCAGAATAACAGAATACATTTCCTTTAATACTAAGTGTGTCATTTGAGAAAAAATCCTGCTGTCTGATCAAGCTCTCCATTACTTATTTTTGCAAGTGCATGCACAAATCCAGCAGCTAAGCCTACAACACTGCTGTATGTTGGAACCCAGAAAATACTGCAGGGTGTTTCTAAAGAATAGCAGTTTAGAGTTGTGGGTGGTTTGTGGGTGTAAAAAAAAAAGACTGCATACTGAGGCATCTGAATTAGGCTTCTCTTTAGGCTGCTTACATTCTGTATCAAAATTGTTAAGATGCTGATTCTGCCATCCTTATTCCTACCTACCAGTGTTTGCAAATGTGAGTAATTTTATTTAAGTGTTACCCATTGTATCCAAGACCCTAACACAGAAGCTGAGCATCAGTGTGGCTGAAAGCAAGTGGAAAAACGCTGAGCTTTTACCATACATATTGATATCCCCTTTATTTTTAGCAACCGATGAAAGCTAAGATCAGTTGGTCACCAAACCATGGTGCACGGATGACACGCTGCCTGTGTCATCTTTCCACGGTGCTCACGATCCTGGCGGCTGCCAAGATCACCGCCATCAGTGTCAACAGAAGGTGCAAAATGCAGTTGCTCTGTATGTGCTGCTTGCTTGCGCCGTTCCTCTCACTGCCATGCCACAGTATGGGCCCTTGGTCCTGCATCCTAGCAGATGACTGCAAGGATTTGCCCCAGCTCCAGCCCCTCTGTGGTCAGTCAAGGCCATCACCATCTCAGGACTTTCAACAGCTCTTATCTTCCTGTTTTTTTTTTTTTTTTTTTTTTTGTTTGTTTGTTTTTTGGTTTTTTTTCTTGTTTTTGCAGTGGTTATGGGTTTTTTTTTGCAAAATTCCTTCCTCTTCCAGCTTTGATTCCTGTTGTTCTTGTCCTGAAGTGTTGTCCCGCAGCTTGCAGAGCTAGGATTGGAGCCAGTTCTGATAGGCCTCTCTCCAGTTATCTCTTTTGCAGCCAGTATGTAAGATGGGTAGATGTTGTCCTCTGTTCCCAGGCTCCAAGCACTTTGTAAGGGACATTGCAGGGCATCATCAGAGCTGCCTTGCCCCTCGCAGAGCCAGGCTGCTACCACACTGAGGCAACGTGCTCCTCATGCAGCCAGTTTGCCGCATAGGCAGCTGATTCCAGCCTTGCGTAATGGGGTTTCTCAGTTACCACTGAGAAAAAACAATCCTTGTTCTCCCTTGAGCTGAAATTTTGTCTTTTTTTTTTTCATTGCAGTAACAGCCTACTTTATAACCTCTGCTCTTCCACCGTGCCTCGGTATTGGTACGGAGTAGAATTCAACTCGACCCAAATTGTTATTTCAACAGCACGCCTAGCAAGTTCCCCTGGTAGTTTATAGCTGTTATTTTGCTAATGGAAAGTTAATCATTGGCTTGAAACTGTGCAAAAATGTTAAGGGAAAGAATCACAAGATCACAGGAAGAACTCTAATATGTTCTCTAGCTTGTCTCTCTTATTTGCCTCTGCAGACTTCAGCTCTAAATACCTCAGGGTGAAATGTGTCTGAGCATTTCAACACCTAGCAAATATTAACTTCCTCAGAATAGATTAGAACAACAAGGCTTGGAGGGTGCCTTTATGCTGCAGCCTGTGAAGATGAAAAGTCTGAAACTTGAGGTCTGTGGAAATTTTCGCTTTTAAGTTCTGCCGTTCATTTCTGTAATTTTGTAAAAGACTGCACTGGAACTGAAAAACACTAACAGAAAAACACTTAGAACATGCAAGGACCTTAAAGTGCTTTACAAACATTACTTCATGAAGCCTTTTGATGCCCTTTCAAGGTAATTATGGCATTGTAATAACAGTCTTCCCACTTTCAGAAATGGGAAAATTAAGGATTCTCACAGTGTAATGCAGAGCCAACTGACTTGCAATGTCAATCAGTTATCTGCAGATCCTCTCATCTCTGTTGAACAGTTATAGTATGCAGTACAGATGTGTCCATCTGCATTCTCTACTTAGCTAACCTAAGCACACTGTTAGCTGAGCTGTTTGTAATCTGTATTCACTGTATTCAATAATGCTGAGCACTTTTCTTTCAGAGCTCTATTTTCGCTGCTCAAAAGCAATGTTGCAGTGACTGTCCACTGGAAGTAAACTCAGTAATTTGAATGGCAATCATCATTTCAGGAAGCCAAAAAGGTAGGATGCAAAAAGGATACACTTGTATGAACCCTACTTCTTATTTGTTTTAGGTCCTTCCCTAGCAGTCATTTCCTCACCATACCTCATGGTTTTCATGAATGTGTATTGATTTTAGTGAATTATTTGGTCAAGGAAATCACAAAACCAAATCTGCAAAGATTTGAAATCTGCTTTTTCTAACAATTGCTATATAGTAGATTTTCAAAACCTGGCAATCTGCCTGCACCTCAGTACTAAAGTCCCTGTATAAGCCCCATGGCAGAGCAGGGTTTGAACAATGTGAATTTGCAGAGGACACCTGCTGCTCTCCTCAGCTGGGGGCATTGAGACCCCTCTTCAAAACAGCAACTTCCAAAATCTGAGCTCCAAGTTTTGGGGGCAGGTTGTGTCCATTCTGCAGGCTGGATGTGGTCCATAGTCCTCACCTCCTGCTTCACCTAGTCTCACTCTGCAAATGGACAAGATGTTGGTAGCCACTCTCTGCCTTGGCGTACTGGCTTCCTTCGGGGGGAAAAAATGAAGCACAGGCAGGGAAGGAGCTATGTCGTACTCCAAGTGACCTTCTAATTTGGAGGAGCAAAGGGACTAGACCTTTGAATCACACCTAATAAAGTATTTGTCCTGCAGTAAAAGCAATGTCACTGAGCACTCAACACTCTCAGCAAAGTCTGCATGGCCTGGAAGACCCACAGCACTCTCCTTTTTTCCAAACAGTATATTCTAAAGCAGGGAATGATACACAACTAGCTAAAAATGCATAGGAAAAATATAGAGAAAAATAAAATTCTGGTGTGTATGCAGAACTAGCAAGTGGAGTATGCGGAAGTGCTACATGCCTGTTGATAATTTATCTGGGAAGTTAGGGGGAGGTTGTGTTTTTTAGAAAATATAATCTGGCCATCCATAGAGAACAAACACAGATTTTGGTGGGTAGGACTGTTTGCCTCATAGCTATGCAGCTGTGTTTTTTAGGAACAGCATCCTGTAGGAATATAGTCCACACAGCAAAACAGGCTGTCCTTTTTCTTTCCTCAGATTTGGACCATTTGAACAAGTGAAAAAACAAAACAAAACAAAACCCAACTTTGGAAAGAGGAAATTCTGCTAGGGACAGAATATTGCACACTACTATGTGATATCTGGAGCAATGGGTCTTACATAGAGGTCAGGGTACTTTTTACACTATTGGCAGCACTTACTACCACAGTCTCACTGCTGCAACCCCCATTTTGTAATAACGTGCCTGCCCACGACTCCTCTTGATGAGTACAATGAGGCGGTTGTCAGTGAATCAGCACCGCCTCAGTGGCCTCTTTCTCTCCCTCGGGGAAACAGGTTTTTTTCTGTGGCAACATGCAACGTAGAAGTAAACCTGGCTTCAGGATGTTTGTATTTCAACTTGCTTGCCCTACTGCTTTAGTGTAAATTACACTGATTTCTAGCAATCTTGGATACTTACAAAATTAATGAGGCAAGAGAAGACCACTATATGTAAATGCCAGGGAGCAGACTGCACTGCTGCTATTTATGGTGGTATTTTATTGCATTATGAAAGCTCTCATTGAAGTACAAACTTCTAGATGCTGTACAAGTTTTAAGACCATAATAAAACTAAGATTGCATACAATGGCCAAGAACTAGACACTCAAATGAACTGGAAACAGGCACATACACACAAAGGACTAATTATCTTCTCCAAACTGCTGTGCTCTTGTCTCTCAAGTGAGTCACACAAAGTGGCATGATACCAATCGTCTTATTCTCTTTCTGGATTTCATGGCAGTCTCCCTAGACAGGACTTCAAAGAAACAATTAATGGGAAGCTTATCCCAGAGAAGACTTCATTTGTTGCTGAACACTGGGCCCTGTCACTGCTCTGAGCTGATGGTGCCTCTCCCAGGATATATTTCAACATTGCCAAGTGCAGGCATGCAGGCCTTTGGCCACAGCCTGAGCCAGACAGAGCAGAGCCAGCTGTCACCCAGAAGCCACGTAATTGTGTTAACCTGGGTCCTAGCCCAAGTCAAAGTACCTCATTTGTCAGCACTGCTGCTTTTTGGGACCTCAGCTAGTTTCCATACAAGGTACTGAGGTAGCCCTCTATGCTGCTTTGCGCTTTATTGCACTGTACACCTCTTCATTAATGGTTTCCAGAAAATTGCAGTATCTTTCTGCGATGTATCTTGTGTTGTACAAGCAATGATGTAAGCAGATGTCTTGAATCATATCTGTTTGTTCAAAACACTAATAAATACATTAAGCACTTGCTAGTTAGCTCTTGTCAGTAGCAGCCTTCTCCTGCCAGGGACCTAGCTGATCAGCACAGCATAGCACACACTTTCCATGGATAATGAATAATTATGTTGAGCGAGTTTTTCTCTTAGACCTAAACAGTAAATGCCTTTGTATCGTATCTCACTGTTAAGGTCAATATAAAGTGGCCATCGTGACTCTAGAAACCATTTCTCTGACTGCAACGTGCCAAAGTTTGAGAGTTATAAATGCATGGAATCCACTGAAAATACTAGCAGTATATACTGTTGTTTCAGGCACTGCCTGTTGAAACTAGAAAGGCTCGTATTCCTACTTCTACATAACGCTAATCCCAGTGAGAACAGAGCCTCTTCCAGGCACTCTGGTGAAAGTAAGTGATACTATCCAGAGATAAGTCATAAACTGCCTTCTAAGCTTATGTTGCAGAGATCACTATAATAAATGTGTGACTTTTTTTCTTTTTAAAGAAAAGTGTTATTGTACGTTTTGCAGTCAGCAGTGGAAAATAACATCAAACTTAGGTCCCGCTGTGAGGAAAATTTGGAAGTATCCCTACAAGTACTGCATTAGAAAATACATTGGTTTTGTCCACAGTGCATGAGTGTAATTCCTTCATGTTGTGTCTGCTATAAAGAGCAAAGGGCAAAACACAGTCCTTCCTTTAAGTGGACACTTGTGCCTGTTCTAAGCCTGTATGACTGATCAGTGCATGAGCATCTGCTTTCAGAGCTTTCTCCCTACAATCAAGGTGAGCAGTGGGATCTGTGCACAATACCACAATATCCAATTTAGACCAAATCCATTTTTTCCTGAGACCAGCAAAGGAGGCAATCAAGATGTGTTGGCTCTGGGGGTGAACTGGAAGGGAAAATACTCCACCATGGGGAGATAACGCTTGATTTATAGCTTTACCTCATGCTTTTTTCTAGTTGCTACGGTGCTGACTGAAGAGGCTGCTGTCACCTCTGACCTGCCAGTGTAGGGGATCAGGTAGGTCCTTCTCTAATCTCTTTCAATCCAAAGGAGCCAAGGTAGCTAAAGCTGCTGTGCAAACTGATGTGCTTGATATAGCTGCAATGTGTTGAGTGGCTTGGAGGTCCAGGAGGGCCATAGTCTCTGGCAGGCATCAATGATGAGCATGAAGGTAGTCTGGAAGTCCAGATTTGTCTATTTGGCACTGCTTCTTCCAGCAGAGGAGCTGTGAGATTATCCCAAGCAATGCAGATGCTCCAGATAAATGTTGGTGTCTGTAGGGCTGTAATTTTCAGCCAAGAAGTGGGCGTAGCCCAAGACACCCTGCTTCAGTGTTGGCAAAAAGATTCCTGGATCAGTTAGGGTTTCAGTCTAAAAAGATACTGTTTTGACAAATGGCAGCTACTTTTCATTTACATTCTCCTTGTCCTGATTTTCAAGAGGGTTTTATGGTTTATCCTGTAGTATTGTGTTAAACTTACTAAGCAGGCACTGCACCTGTATCTGAATTCAGATTTTTTCTAATTTCATAATTGCATCCCAGAGGAAACTCTGAGCACACTAAAGACAAACATGAGATTACAATTGTTCTTCCAGGTCCACCATATAATCTGTGGTGAAAAGAGCACTCTGTGAGTGTTCAGTGACCACTCAGAGCCCAAATTATCACTTTTATTTGATCACTGTTTCAAATTCTTCTGCTTAAAGATACCTGACTATTTCTGGCACATGTAACAAGCCCGAGAGAAGACAAATGCTTGAGAGAGAGTCTGGATAGTGAGACTATGTAGATACTCGAGTTGCTCAAATGCTGCTAGAGATTTTCTGTGTGTGTTTTTGCCTGTTGCCTGGATTCAGCCAGGAAGAGGTAAGAGGTATTTGTAAATATGGGTGATGGTTATAGAATCAGGCCTCCTTAGATTAAGTTGACCTGTGAAAATGTTAAGATCTCGCTAATCTCTACCTCAGTGCCCTTCTTGAATAGGGAACTAGGAAGCATTTGCTGTGTTATTACAGCTGCAGTTGACTGTTCCGATGGTAAGCAAACAAACTGTCCTAAGAGGCCTTCTGCCCTTGAGATCCTTTCCAGTGTCCACACAGATTGCTACAGCAGGAAAATCTTAGCAAAAAGGCTATTGAAAGTACAAATGTGGCAAAACAGGAGTGAATAGCCATTAAAGATTGCTGGGTTTGCTTTGGCAGGCAGAATAAGATGCCAATTTAACCAAAATCTGCTGAGGAAGCAATAGGTGACTGAGGTACTCTCAGGGAAGTGAGCTACACAAGTCCTCACAGAACCTGTGGGGTACAGCCTAAAGGACAACATTTCTTTTATCTTTCTTGGTTATTTTTAAAGAAAGAGGTATCTAGCCTCTGCATCTGTTTAAAGATGTGATGCCTCTGCTAACGAACTTTGGAAGCCTCTATGCTGTGAGGGGGTTGTGATCTCTTGTGGAGGTATCAATTTTGCTGGGCAGGAGGACCTGCTGCAGAACACATGCATTGTGCTCTCTTGTAGGAGAGCACAGGCCTCGCTGCCTAGCCCCACTGTGCAACCTCCGCCTTCCTCCTTTAACAAAGTAACCTGCAAGTCATCACATTTTCCTTTCCTTTCCAAATCCATAATGAGCAGTGCATATCTGAAGTGTTCATTTTGGCCTAATGGTTTCTTAATCCTTAGCAGTCAGAAGGTGGGGTGGGGGCGACTTACTGGAATTATATGAGCAGCAGACAGCTCTGTCCTCAATACCTCAAGGTACTCTAAATTAATGCTGATAGAGCTGGCAGTCTATGCTAATCCTCAACTAAATGCATGAAAACTGATTAATAAAACAAAGCTTCAAGCTCCAGCAGTTCCTGCACTCAGGTCACTGACCCTATTTTAAGTAACAGGCTTTTGTCCCGATATACATGGTTCCCATTCAACGCACGGGGAGGCAGAAGTGACGAGGAGAGTCGTGCATTTGTCTGTGCAATGGCATGGCTTCTCCAAAGCACATCTGTCCCCCAGTTAGAAAAGAATCTGCCATTAGATATTCTTTTTACTAAATCCTCCACTTATGTCCTATTAAATGCTTCCTGATGTTTTGTCCTAATGTTCTCATTACTTAGTAGTGACAGAAGAATGTATTTTGTTTCCAGGAGAGCAAAAGCCATATTTTCTAACTGTGTTTATCTCACTTGGGAGTTTATTCTGAATGCAGTGCTATTAAGATTGCATAAATTTAAGCCAGGAGTAGTTTATGACATGCTTAAAGTGTGTATCTAATTTGTTTATACTGGTGAAGTGGGTAGGAGGTAAAAAGCATATTGCTTCTTCTGGATACAATCTGAAGGCTTAGCTATATCTAATTCAGTTAAAGTTAATGAAATATTTTAGTCCAAGAGATAGAGACCTCTGCCTTAAGTAATTGCCCTTACAGGCAATGGAAGTCCTCCTACTAGTGCCTTCAGTGTCTCAGATACTTTGAGAAAGAGAGGCTGGAGTGTCTTGCCACTGCCATCACAGTTTTGCAGCCTCAGAGCAGCCAGGAAAGAGTAATTAGCTAGAGGTTTATTGTATTACAAGGTCAGCAAGTTTGTCGCATATTCTTCAGGAACTACCCTAACGGCCAACTGCTTTACTGTGATAAGCCACAAAGAATGCAGAGTTCCCAACAAATGCAGCACAGGGATTTGCTTTATCCTCTTTAAGAAGACTTATTATTACCATGCTCTTTGCCAGGACAAATTTGGTCAAAAGACTATAGACTGCTTTCCCATCCCAAACAATTCCAATCTGTAACCTGTCAACATGGACTCCCTCCCTCCACTCCTTGGTTCTTTTGTTTGCCTGTGTCTGCTCCCACACCAGTGCTCAGAGCTAACTGCAGCAAGCTGACATGGTATGGGGAACTCTCCAAGGGTTAAACGCACAAATTTGCTCGCCAGGGCCAGAGCTTATGCCTCTTAAGGACTGAATTTGTCTTCATGAGCTGCTGTCTCAGTGGAGACGCCCTACCTTCCAGAAATGTTTGAAGGTGTGTATTATTCCCGAGCCACTTGAGCAGGGGAATTCACAGTTATTTTCCTTAGACTTCACAGGAACTGTAAGCTGCAATTTGGATTCTGTGCAAAACCCTCTGTGCACAAAGCCTTGCACCAATGGCTAATGTTCACTCCCGCTGCAGACTGAAGGGTACATTTGCAAGCAACAAAAGAACAAAAAGCATTAATTTCCTATGCAGTTTATAGATGCTGCTTAGCATCCTGGGCTTTGACTTCCAAGCACATTCTTACTTCAGTGCAAAACCTGTGACAGAAAATTGGATTTCACTGAAGTATAAGGTGTTCAAAACACTTATTGCTTCTGTCTCACTTGAAAAACAGCTCCCGCTCAGCCCCGAGATATATTAATATCTTTCCCTTGTCACTTCCTCCAAGTTCAGCTACAATAAGAATGAAATTCAGTGGAAGTTGCAAGTACCAGATCATCTTTGTCAAGAGATGGCAACAAATCATTATGGAGCAAGTTGTATTTAATCAGCACTTTTCAGAAACTCATATGCTGTTCTTTTTCCCCTTCTCTCTCTAAAGTAAATGAAGTTCATTTTAAAATGGGATGAATCTTCTGTGACTGCTTAGTCTAGTCTTGACAGGGCAACCTGAGCTAAAATAAGGCTGTGAATGTTGTTGAGCTTGAAGAAAGAAAATTGAGCAACTAGAGGAGCTGAGGGAGCTGTGCAATAGACCCTCTCCCTCCAACACTACATATAGCACATCCTCCACTCGCACCAAGCAGTGGTGATTTCATGTGTGGAATTGTTCATGGGAATTAAAATACAGCCTCTTTGGAAAGCTGTAATATATCTTGTGTTGTTCTGCTAATCGTTAAGTCTAACTTAAGACGGAGAAGGTGGTGGATTTCTGGCCACGGAGAGGAACAGAAAGCGTCCCCTTAAGAGGACTATAACCAGTAGGACTGTGGAATGATTGTAGGAGCTGCTAGATCTTTTTAATTTTTTTTTTAATTATTTTTAACCTTCAAAACTGAAGAAGCAAATAGGTTCTTTGAGTCATCCTGTGAAACTTTCACAGCAAGCTGTGAAATTCTCCTGAATGGCTGAACTTCTGTATAAGTTGTCTGGGGGTATTTTTCCACAATAGAGAGGGAAAAAGAGAGAAAGAGAAGCTGCAAACCAGGAAGGACTAATGCCAAAAGAGAGACTTGCTCTGCGAAAGTTGAATTTCATTCCTCTTCAGCTTTTTAGGGGAAAAGCCATGAATAACCTCAATCCCAGAAGGCTTAAATGAGCCTTAAGTAATGTTTTCTACGGGGCAGCTACATAGGGCGAAGGTCGTATTACAAAACTGGCACCTGAAATGAATGATAAGAAAGCTTTCCTTTACTCATACTCATGTGCTCTGAATCCTCTGAAAAAATCATGGTAGAGAAGGAAGGATCATTGGGAAAAGAAAATTTAACCGAAACATTTTTTATTAGCATAATGATTAGTAGGGAGTTGTCTCTGCTTTATGGTATTCAAGGTCACATCACCACTGTAATATTTGGGTTATTTTGTCAGATTCAAATTTTGAGTTTTATATACCATAAATCATTTTGCTTAGATGACGATGCAAATTTTGCTAGAATGAGAACTAATGAGGCATGGTACGAGGTCCCAGAGAAAGATCTTATGTTTTTTTTTGAAAGGAATACCAGAACAGGGACAGAGACTGTTTCTCCACTGGTCTTTACATACTCTTTGTCTCTATATGCTTCTTCACTTTCAGGAAATCAGGTTATCTGAGAGTGACTAAAACTTCTTAATGAACCCTTTTACAAATGACTAACTGTTCCTCCTTTTGCCATTTCTTTCCTTTCCCTAGACCATCTTCCACTTCAAAATCACTGTCTGATGAAAGAAACCTCACATTCTTCAGCAGCATCATGCAGTTAGTTTTTAGGATAGCATTTATCTGCGATCTTCAAAGGTTTCTGAGGGACCTGGATGCCATTTCATAGGAAATTTGTATTATTTAAGCTTTGAAATATCCCAACCCAAGGCCTCCACATTTTTTTAGGAAATTGAGCTATTTTCTGATAAAACTGAATTTCTGTTCTACTGAAGGGACAAAATAACATCTTCTGTACTCAGGGCAAAATTCTCTTCTCATATCAGCGTAACAGATTGCATCCTGGGTTGGGTGAAGCTCAGACTTATGGGGAGTGAGGTGGTGACTTGTCTTCCCTGTAGCATGTGCATAACTATAATTTTGGTGTTAATATGGCAAACTAGTAGTCATCCCCTTGAAGTTTAATCTGAATTCAGCAACTTTAGTGATTATTTGAACTTCCTGAACCAATAAAATTAGTCTAGTATTCTAATCCCCAAACTCACAAGTTCATAAATGGGATTTCTAGTACTCATTATGTCTCATACTGACTGAACATAGCAAATGTACAATAAGCAGCCATTCTGCTGTGACAATATCACAAAAATTTGAGAAGAAACAAGATCTATTCCAAACTTTTAAATAAGCAAAATTCAAATTTCATTCAGAAAAAAATGAGCAAGGATTGAAGAATACCTTTGTTCTTTTTATCTCTCTTGTTTGTCCCAATATATCCATTATACTGCTTTACTGTGCAATGTGTGACATCTGTAGGAGTCCAGCTTCTCTCCCAAGGGCATAGAAAATCTTTCCAGCATCATAAAGAAACATAGCATTGGTGAACTCTTTATGCCAGATGGAATTGGTTCAGTTTTAAATAAATCTGAGGAATAATGCTGTTCAGTTAACACAATGAACTTTTGTCCTTTGCTATCAATAGCTTTGTCCCTTCCTCATATATCATTGTAACATTTTTGGGCAGTATGTAAGGCTTACCTTTACATGTGCGAAAAAAAAATCTAGCAAAAAATGCATTTTATTTCATTTGTATCTAACAAGAAGTAATAATGTCATGAGCATTATATATGGTACAGACATAAGCAGTCACCATAAAATGCCACATAAACGTATGTAATTGGGTCCAGTGCACTAACAACCACTCTGACAGTTGCTGAGAACTTGAAGGTTAAAGGATGCTTTGCTCCAGCCACTCATACCTTCTTGACAACTTTTTGTGCTGCATAATGGCTAGAAAGGAGAAAGATTTCTCTGTTTAGTCTAATGAGAACATACAGCTCAGGGCTACTGCTCTTCAGCTAATGTTTTACCAAAACCTGTGGCAGATTTCCCTTCAGCATTACTATTCTTGGCTATCTGCCCCTGCTTCTTTGCCAGAGATTGTTCTCCCTCTCTCAAGGGTAGCAGAACAGATCATATCTGTGTTTCAGGCAACACCAATGTACTAGGAAATCATTGATCACAGGATCTGTATCAGTTCAGGACTGTGAACTGGACTGGCCAAAGCACAGGCACACAGCTTGGTCTGCTGCCTTTCTTACAGGAAAAACAGCATCTGATGGGGTGGCAGCTGGGGGGAGGGGGGAGGAATACCTTTAAGCCTTGCATCTAAATTGTTCTGTCCTTGGCTATAATCACTCCTCCAAGGAGCTGAGTAGGAAAAGTAGGAGGTTAAAACAGCAGGAGCCAGAGTTTTATCAGTATTCCTGAAGATGATTAGTGTATGATTTGCAAGATTTTTAAAAGGGGCTATATGTATTTAGTTTCAAAAATTTAGCCATGGTGTCCATTGCAGATGAGGGGAAAAAGCCATAATTCTTTCGAAAAGCCAGCAGAACCTTAAATCAGCACAACCAACAGGACATGTTTACATTTGAGGAAAAAAAAAACATAATTAAATTACTGCAAGAAAATTCTATGTTGGCATCACTCTCTTCTTGGAAACTGACCACCTAAGAGGCCCCAGGCTGCTGCTGTGCAGAAAAGATGCTGCCATATTGATGAGCTATGGCTTGTAAAGAAACAAAGCTCTAAAGGAAACAGGTCTGAGAGAGAAATTTTCAAATCACTCTGAGTCTTGTACTAAGAAAAAAACAAGACAGCTTCAAGTATTTCTCAACATAGGATGGAAATATGGTTATAAGGAAGGTGAAGGTTGATGGAGATGAGGCCTATGAAATGGGTTTACATCAATCTTGTGAGGCACCATAGCATATCAAAACACTTCAATGAAATCAGGAAAGATAGATTTTGACACAAATATGTCTTCTGAATCAGCTAGATGCCCATCTCCCTGCTGACATTATTCACAGGTGAATTTTGAGAAGTGCTAGTCTCATCCAAATGAAAAAACAGTTAACTTCTTCCCATTTTCAGACAAGCTAACTTCTGAAGGAAAATATATAGTTAGAGGAAAGAATATCAGCTCTGATGAGCATATAGGACTGGAGGGACTTCAAGCAATTGGCTGCTCAGAGTCTGTGTAGCTCTACTAAGAAAATGTAATTTTGTGTTGCTGAAATATAATAAATTCCTCATTTCTTCATATTTCACAGTGGGCCCTAATTTTACTGGCTACTGTTGCAAAAATAACTAAAGTGTTTATAACTGAGAATTTAAATGAAATATGAGGTCCTGTAATCAACCAGAAAACTCAGCTTATCTCAGATAAACAAACAATGTAGTTCCTAGCGGTGCCAGATAAAACTTCTAGCTCTTTTTTTTCTCCTCCATTTTTTCAAATGGGTATTTTCTGAGGTAGTACCAATGTAACTTAGGACCAAATTGTTCAAAACACTATTGTACTGTCTGAGCTGCACACAGAATTATATTAGTGATATGTAAGAAGGTGTGGGAGAGAATTGAAAAGATGGAGGTCAATTCATCAGAAGCTTGAACAATATCTGAAGCTACTGTGGTCTAAGTAAATTGCTACCTAGATGAAAGAAAAGTATATTGCATTTTTAACTTTCTGTTATGTTGTGATGTTGCAAGACTTGTGTCTGCTTATTTGCCTGCACTTACAACTCTTCTTTGATTTTTTTGAATGTTTCTGTGAAAGGATTATAATAGAAAGAGAAAAATGAAGGAATATAGGATTATCTTTTGAACTCAGATCCCAAATCAACAAAGGAATGTACCTGAAAATGACTTAGATGGATGTTCAGTCTGCAAAACAACCTATCTTACCATAAAAACACTGTGTAGCATTCTCAGAATACTTAAATTTGATTTGAAAATACAAAATCTTGCTCTGATGTGGTACAGAGAAAGAATTTTAAGATTTTCTTCTCTCAGAGGTGAATGTTTGGAGTGGACCCATAAGCAACTAATATCTGGATAAATAACTAACCTTCTTGGCTCGTTGTTCTTCAGTGGGCATGCTCTGACCTGTGGAGATGCTCTCCTGACCCTGTCACAAATATTTCCAGTCAAGCCTGGAACTTGAGGCAGGCTCTTTCACGAAACCTTAAAATAAAAAAAAAGTTAGCTGTTAGTACTAAAGAGCCTCTGTTCCTTTAAAACGGCAGTCAGGCAATAGACAGCAATGCACAAGTGCCCCTGCTTCTACTAACATGAACAATAAAAAGAAAACACGTTTTTCTGTTGACATCGGTGAGGCAAAGAGTGGGCCCAGCTTTCTTCACACCCACACAGTATGTTTAATTAGAAACTATTTTCTTCTAAGGACAGACATTTGATTTTTCTGAGATGTTACAAAGAGCTTAAAGAGGGAGTTACCAAAGGGTGGGGGTGTTTCAGATAGAAGGAGGCAAATCACTGTTAGAGAAAAGCTTAGAGTCTGAAATCAGGATAATTTTGTAATGATCCATAATCAAAGGCTGTTTGAATGTTCTTCAGATTTTTCAGAAACATTTTCCATTACTTTCAAGATAAATTTGTCATTTATCAGGCTAAATCTACTTTCTAACTACTGTTAATATGGGGCCAGAATTCTCCTGTATAAGGGGAGATACCTTCGCTATGTGGAACAATCATCCTGTTTTGAGACTCATTATCCTTTTGATTTCTTTTTTTAGCCTATCATGAACTTTTCCATCTTGTGCATTCAGTCCTGTTCCCAAGGAAATGGGCATAGCTATTTATTAGTGTTATAAAGAGAAGGTTTGTGCTTGACTTAATTAGCAGAGAGTCAGTGTCCATAGTTTGCTTATAGCTCAGCCATCAGAATTTATGAAGACTACATTTGCCTTGTAGTAGAGTTACATAAAATCCCTACAGATTTTGGTCCCTAAGTGACAGTTTAATGGCAGCAGTAAACTTTAGTTGAAGTCATAGATTTCATGAGAGCTGTCCTAATTCATATCCAGATTACATGCTTGGAAGTTGGCACTTGTAAGTTCTATCAGAGTTTGAACTCTGATAGAGTGTCTGATAGACAAAACACAGAATTTGGGGATAAAAGAAGAAACCTGATATGCCTGTTTCAGTTCTTTGAGCATGTGGGAAATCAGGGCCACTGACCAATTGCAAGCAATTTAACTGTTGTCAGTTAAAGGTGTGAGACAGGCTGAGAATTAATAACACTTTTAAGACTTCTTATTAGACTCTTTAAAGTACATAAACACAGGCATGCATAAACATCTCACTGAGACAAGCTAGACTGCCAGCTATTTTTGAAAATCAGTGATACATTTGGTAGGAAAAACTGGTTTCCTGATGGACTAGAATTGCCCAGAGATGCTGTCTAATGACAGCAGTGGGGAACCCGCAGTGATAATGAAAAGTGTGAGTTATGCAGAGATTCCCTGAAGCGTTAGAGTGCCCATCACTTTATTCGCTCTGAGTGCAGTCCTTCCTTCTGTTTCTTAATTCATTTTGATTACTTGATAGCTGTCTAAAATTGAGTAAAGCTGTCACTACTGGCAGTGAAGATTAAGATGTGCTGTGTGCCTCTTGTTTATCTTCATTTCAATTTGGTGGAGAATACAGTGGTTAGGCACAGAGATGCTACACCTAAAATTCAGTCCCTGTTTCTCTGTAACCATCTCTTAGTTCTGCTTAGCTGAATGGGTAGTACAAGCAATGGGCACAGAATGGGGAGGTGGCACAAAATGTTACCATGTGAGCATCTCGGTCTCAGGAGATGCAATTTCCAAATAAGCTGCTGTAGGTAATGTACTGTGTGCAGCTCAAGTGGAAAAATACTGCTTCAGAATCCAGCATGGAGGCCACCTTTCATTAGCTAGAAATGACAGTACCATTATTTAGCCCCAGTGCTTTGCATCTGAGGTCTCCTCTGAGAATGACATAGTGCTGGGGAGAGATATCACTGAGGGTGCCAGGAGGAGCTGGGAGGGGAGCATCTCAAGGAGCACAAGTATTTCAAGTGGAAGGGATTTACCTGGCTGGCAAAAAAAAAAAAAAAAAAAAAAAAATCCTTCTTTTACTGAGCAGGGGTATAGAGGTGGAAGGAATGGGGACCATGAGCTGGTACCACCTTGATCTGCTCTGTGCCATCACTTTAGTCCAGCTGAACTTGGTATTAGGGATTCTCTTAAGAAAAGTTGGTAATCTATTGCTAGTTATTTTAATAGATGAGTAGCAATTGTTACAGATTCACGCAGTCTGGTCGTTTGCTTATCAATATTGTTTGTCGGGAATTTTCTGCAAAATGCAGATTTTCCATAAACAAACTTTTGCAAAGGAAGAGTTCTGTTCTACTAAAATGGAAAATGCAGATAAAATTTTTCATTTGACATTGGCTCAGCAGAAGCTGAAACATTTAGATTGTGGCATGGAATCTAAATATGATGCTTTAAGTCAGGTCAGCATTGAACTGGACTGTCCAAAACTGTTTTATTGCAGCCACATGTTGTATATTCAGTGTCTCCCTGCTACAGTTTTCCCAAACTATGCAGTCAGTATGTGCTTATCTTGAAAGAAAATGGTGCAAGTACCAGGCCAGTTTAGTTGGATCCTGCAGTCTCATAAGTGCCCTCATTTTTCCCAGTGGGCTGGGAAGGCTCCTGGTGAAAATTAACCTACCATACATTTCTTACATCTGAGCCCTAAGCTTCACCATGAGAAATGCATTTTGCACGGAAAAAATACACTGCGGGAGATACTGTGGGGTTAGAAATTTTCAGAACATAATATCAGTGACTAACTAACTACAGCTTTAGTCATTCAGGCTATGTTATTTTTACATTAAAATTTTGATGCTCATACAGTATAATTTTTTTTCCCAGTGGCTCTAAAAACAACATATACCAAATAATAATAATAATAATAAAAAACACGGTCATAATGAGTAGTAATTCTACTTAACTGTTAATTTAATGTTACAACTCAGCATATTAAGGTGTGCAATGTCTTTGGCAACTAATTTGCTACTGTTAGAGGAAGGCAACCTGAGTAAAGTGCATAACATTTTTAATTATTCCGCTTCATAAACATCAATACATGGGATAGATACTATGTCCAGTATGTAGATAAAGACTTTAAGGCAAGCTACTATCTATTTTACAAACAGTGGCAAACTAACTTTCAGTGAGATAACTTTTAAATGAGGAGAGATTATTTAGCACTATTTTCTGGCCGAAAATAGTGATCGGTACCAGCTAAATTCGGATTTCTGGTCTGCTCTAATTTTTTGCCCTTGCTCAATATAAAATTGTTCCTTTCCTTCTGACTACTTATTAGATTCTGTTCTTCCATAATTTTTGTGTAACCACTACTTGAGGAAGCGTGCTATCATTCAGTTATATGGCCTCAGTCACAAGGGGAAGCTGAGCCTCATTGCAGCTTTAATATGTTATCATAATATAATGAGGGGTTTTAATCAGGAGCCCATTTTCGATAGATTTTTCAAGATAGAGTTAAAAATATCTACCTTTCACAGAAGAAAAATAGTGTTAAGGTATTCTGCTAGAACCATATTTTGGATAACATTAATTTCTTAACATCATATTTTGGCTTCTGCCAAAATCCAGATGAAATCATCAGATTCATTGCAATTACCTTGAAAACTCCTGGACTGTATTCTTATCACAGACACACATCCACTTTCAAGCTATCTCATGGCCAAGGTCTAGCAGGATCTTTTTCAGATCAGGGACCTGTTTAAAGATTGCAGTAGCCCACATGTTGTAGGAGCGAGTTTTGTGTCCTATGCAGAAGCAGCCTGGGGTTAGAAGCTGCTTTCCACCTACCACAACCGAGAGACCAGAAAGAAGTAGTGCCCCATGCTGCCTGCTGCGTGGCATGCTCATGACTAAGTAATCGCTCCTGCTGATGCTGCAGTCCCAGAGGCAACCCAAAATGAAACAGTAGCCAGCAATCAATGTTTAAATCAATGTAACTAGTTTTCTTCAAAATTTTTTTTTAATGTGCAATGAAAACAAATGATTGAATACCCTGGGAAGTTCGTTGATTCAAGGGCTATACTTCCTCCTTGTAACTATAACAGTGAGTCTCCTTTCTTTTATATCATTACTGAACAGTTCAATGGGAAGCACTGAAAACTTCATTGAGAATTAATTTTACTGGAAAATTTACCATTCCTAAAGACCAGAAACATAGCATTAGAATGCACTGAGCTAACACGTCTTACCTAGGGCAATGAGAATAGTCTGATATGCAAATCCATGCAGAGAAGATAAGGGACCTGTCTAGAGTGTCTTCTGTGGGGAAAAAGGCTCTATGCACAGCTTTGCCTTCCCAGAAATAATGATGCTTTCAAAAGCTATTAATAAGCAATGAGAAGTTCCTAATTCCAGTGGGATTTATTTAGTTTCGTTACTTATCATGAAACCTCTACTCAAAGGTTTACTGAAAGTCTAGACAAGGGGAAAAAATCCTGAATATTTCTAAACTGACTCAGCGTTAGTTTAGGGCCAACCTGTCAGTTCAGTAGGTAGTTATCAAGTGATTCTTGAATTTATTTATAATCTTGGCCCCTCTAGTGCTTCAAGATCTGGAAAATTCAAAAGCTGAAGTTTTCCTGTTGAGTTGCTGAACTTTGAAAAAGATGGCAATAGGATAAAGGATTGGTTATCTTGTTCTTATCCAAAGAGTTATAAAGGGGTTTTTATAACAGAAGGCAAAATTACAAGCAGGAGTTTAAAATTAGGCATAAAAATTCAGTCATCCTCAAATAGATTACAAAAAATGCTAAATCCAGAGATGATAACCTGAGTGTAGGTTGGACAGATTCTCATTTTTAAAAAAATGAACATTTTCAGACAGATTAGGGTCTTTTAAAGAAAAACGTCTGTAAAAAGAATAATGGAAAGAACAAGGATGGGGTAAGAAATGAGGGTGGCAATAAAGCTCTGAGAAAAGGACTTTTTAAGTAGCAATGGTATATCAGATGAGATATAGCAGATTCATGAGATGAAAATAACTCCTTTTATATGATTGTCCAAACACAGCTGAATGCAGTAACTGTTCTACACAAGCAGCAAAGAGTAGATGTGAGCCACCCTTCTCAGCTGAGGGACCCTATAGTGCCATTTTTGAGACCAAGAAAGAAATGAGAAAGTAGGTGCTGGGGAGCCATCAGAAATGAACTATTTTATCTGGTAGTTAATTCTTTCAAATATTGCTCAGAAGTGAATAGGACAAGATCCAGACACGAGATGGTCCCAACAAAGCGTTGACCATAAGAACAAAAGCCCTGCTCTAGAAAAAGTCTTGCTGTGCAAGCATTGTATCACTCAGATCTTTAAATGCTGAGGAGAAAGGTGAGCAAAAGAGACTTTAACCAAGACAGCAGTAAAGGTAGTTCTCTTCAGCTGTACCTAGTAGGAACCTGAGTTAATTTGTACTAGTTATATTTTAGGAACAATTTAAGGAGAAATGGAAACCTTTGTTCTTACAGTAAACATACCTGTAAATGGATGTTGAAGTTTTGTATGAAAAAGGAGCATTTTAGTTAAATTTCCTCTTTGTACTCCATTTTCAGCCATGAATCTATCCACTAGAATGGTGTCCTTTGCTTAGCAGCTAGTGAGGAGGGTTCAGTGAGCACAGACATTGTTGGGGGGAAGGTTTGGAATTCTAACACAGAGAATAAAAATATAAACATAGATAAATATTAAAGAATATGTTAGAGAATAATTGTTTTGAATTACAAAGTATATCAGTTACCAAGGGACCTAATAGCTGCTTAAACTTAATTTTAACAACGAGGCTGAAGTACAGACTAGAACAGGGAAAGAACAGATTAGAGAATATTTAAATAAGATAGATGCACTCAAGTCAGCAGGGCCTGATGGAGTTCACCCTAGAGTACTTAAGGAGCTAGCTGAAGCAATCTCTGAGCCATTAGTGATTATCTTAAAGAACTCATAGAGGAGAGAAGAGGTCCCGGAAGACAGCAGAAGGGCAAACACAGGGTATGATATTTTAAAAAGGCTAAAAGGAGGACCTAGGGAATTACAGACCTGTCAGTCTAATTTAGGTCCTTAAAAGATTCAGAAACAAATCATTAAACAATCAACTTGTAAGCAGCAAGCTGATATAGTGATTAAAAAACCCACCAACACCAGAAAACATAGTCTTGTCAAGAACAGTTGATATCAAATCAATCTAATTTCCTTCTTGACACGGTAGCTTGTCTAGTGAATAAGGAGGAAGCAGGAAATGCAGTAGCACTTGATATTAGTAAGACTTTTTGACATCTATGACAGGCTAAAGGAATATGTTATACATATAATTGCAACAGGGTAGGTGCATAGCCTGTTGAAAAATAGCTCTGTAGCAACAACTACCAATGGATCACTGCCAGGGAGGATATTTCAAGTAGGTCATTCAGTGGTTTGTCTTGTATTTTTTATTAATAAATGAGTGAGTAAACAAATGCAACCTGTGGATGATACAATTAGGAGATGCTGCAAGTCCTGAATTTGAAATGATCTTAACAACTTGGAGAAAGGATTTCCAAATATTTAAACAAAATCCCACCAGGAACAGTCCAAACTGCTGTACTTGGGAAGGAGAGCTCAACAGAGATTAAAGGGCAAAAAAGTAGCTAGGCAGTGGCATGTTTGTAAAAGATTTGAGGATTGCAGGGAATCACAAATTAAACATGAGTAAATAGTTTATGTTCTAGGTTATATGAACAGAAATGTCATACTCAAGACGGAGCCTACAATTATTTCCCTGTCTTTGGTGGTGGTGAGATTTTACCTGAGGTACAGCACCTTGTTTGGGGAGCTACCTTTTATTACTGATATCGAGAAAACAGAGAAAATTCAGTGGAAAACAGTTAGAAGGTAGAGCTGTGGAAAGCACAAGCTGCGAGGAGACACTGAGGAAATTGGTTTTGTTTACTTTAGAAAAAAGAAGGCTGAGAAGGTAAGGCGATAATAGACTTTTCCAGTATACAAATGATGGCTATGGATAAGACAGTGATTAATTGCTCTCTTTGGTCATGGAGCGAATAATAAGCAGAAATTATCTTAATTTACAACTTAATTTAATGTCAGGGTGAGAGGAGCTGGCACAGTCATAAAAGGATGCTCCTTGCTAGTTTAGGGGGTTGTGGTGTTGTTTTGTTGTTGTTTGTTTGTTGTTAAGACAAGCCAGACAGTGCCTGTTGGGAACCTCTGGCTCTGTTTCAGCACAAGGAGTTCATTCCATGAGGTTTCATACATTTTCACATTTCTACTCAGGAAAAAATATGAAAATGTTCTTATCACTGGAGTTTCCACTTTAACAGTGCTTTGATTATATGCCAGAAATTGTTTGATTTGATGATCTTACATTGCTCACCACGAAAATGTCAACATTTATTCTCTGTTACCATCATCTGTATTGAAGATACTGCAGTATTTTAGTTCATAATAAGCCAGCTGGTCCATTACACATACTCATTTTGTGAACATCAATTACTGCCTGCTTTAGACTCTCCTTCTTTCTCCATGGCAGCATCACTTCAGACCTTATTTCATGAAAGATAAGAGACAAAGCAGGCTTATATAAATATTAAATGAGAATGTTGTGAAAAGAGATTATCTGAGAACCTGTTCCTTGGAGAGATAAGCAGAGCAGACTGTTGCATTAAAACTATCTTAATATAGTCCTCAGGCAGAACACAGATACCCCTAAATACTTTGAATAATCAGATTCTGATACAGACCAAATCTAAGGCTTTTTGTCATGTTGCTTACAACAGTGCAGTTCTCTGAATTCCAGTAGCAAGCTTCTAGCTGCCACCAGCGCAAGTGAGATGAGATTTGTGAGTCTCAGGGACTCTCTGCACTGAAACTGCTCAGGCAGCAGAGCAAAATAGGAGGTGGAAGGGGCGAGCAAGAGAACAGCCTCATCTCTCCTGAAGGCTCAAAGTGTATGCAGCCTTCCCACGTAAGATCTCACAGCGCCTGCACAGCCTGTCCCTTATGCAATCGCTCTCCTCACTACGAGAAAAGCACAGACTGTGCAAACTTCACCTGTAGCATCGAATCCGTATTCACGCATACAGTCCCCCTGCCGTGGTCGCTTTAGGGTGCAGCTGTAGCTGCACCAGCACAAGAGGAGGTTGCACCAGCATCTTGCTCCCACTGCCCCTGAAATTGATGGCAAGCCTCCTACAGATGGAAGGAGCTTCAGGCCACGGCCTCCATGCCTGAATCACATTTCCACCAGTGCTGATGTGCTGCTGCTGGCTTAGGGGCATGTGGCTCAAAGCGTAAGTCAGTGAGTTTTTTAATAATGCCACCACCTATTGCAACTCAGCTAGTCCCTTCTTTAAATCATACATAGGCTACATTGTACCTCTGAGAAGTCATTGATTAGAGGGTATGTTAGCAGTAATACCACAGTTAACGTCTGGTGGTTTGCTAGAACAGCGAACACCCTCAGCTTTGCTTTCAGCTATTAATTAACCAACCAGTCATTAACTGCTGCTAACAATTGATTTACAGGGAATTATTGCTTAAATAGCAGGAGGTATTTAAGAGGAAAATAAATTAAAACAAAGAACTGCTGGATCCTTGGGCACAAAAAGGACTCCTCGTAACATAGAGAATGGCTGCTACAGCACTGTAATTACAGAGTGATAAACAGTCATTGGGAAGTACGTCCCTTTCCAGAGACAATGACATTATGTCTCCTGGAAAGAGACCCTTTGTCTGCACTAATTGAATGATCTGAAATGAATGATGTTATCAGAAACCTAACTAAGGCAACTAATGTTATATTCATGGGTTATCAAAAATGTTTAATCACAGCTGTGCTCTCTCCAAGATGTGTCATGGACACTGCAGCATCCAAAAATATGATTGAGGGCCAGCATGGCACATTATCTTAATTATGAAGTAGAACTACAAATTCCTCCATTGGTTTTGCTTCCTTCAACACTTGCAGAACAAATGCGACCTATTAACCTATGCACAAACACCATCTCCAAATGACATGTTTCCATCTCCGTGAGCAGAGACAGAGAAAGAAGTTGCATAGTATTTTCCTAGGAAACAATAGCACAGATCAATTTACAGTGCTTACAAGACATGAAACTTCACTCATAATTCCTCCTGTTGAATCTGCTCATGCTTGTGCCATCAAGGGCAATGTTTGGGTTGACTAAGCAGGCATTGCTAAGTAGCTCAATGCAGATTTGCCACATCTGCACCAAGTCTGTGTGTGTTTCACTGCCCTCTCCTGGAGTGAAGAAGCTGCATGCTCAGCTGCATTTTAGGCCCTGTCCTGCAGCATTACCAAAGGTTTAATACGAGGGCAAAAAGAGAGGACTGATGCTTTATCAAACCTGAGGATATGACTTCTCTTACTGTGAAGCTCTGCGTGACACAGACAGTGAGAGAAGGGAAAGTATTGCTGAAAAAAACAGAACCTGCATCTGAAGTTAAAACATTATTTGCTTTCATGGATATATGCAGATTTTCCCCATTACCTGCCCTTTGGGGGATTGATTGCTGTAAATACTCTAGCAAATATTCAACCCATCCCAAGAAGCAAACAGTGCTGTGTCTGTGGAGGGCTTTGGAATGACTGACAGCTTGAGAGCTTTTTGGGTGCTCTGGTAGAGATATTGAGGTAGGCAGTACATGAGGATGACGTCTGACTTGGTCTGGGAAAAAATGGCACATCTTTGGTCACTGTGAAATAGCAAGTTGGTACAACCCTGAGCTGAGTCCTATTCTTCTGCCTCCTGTCCTGTCCTGGCCTTGCCTCTTCCCCTTTCATCTGCTGGTTTTGATGGTGCTTCATGAACAAATGCCTGCAGGAGGAGGCAGGCAGTCTTTCCAGAGAGCCCTGGGCAGTACTGCTCCCTGTGTGAATGGTGCTTCACTTTGCCAGCATGTTTTTGAACGTTTGACTCGTTGCTTACGCTGTTGAGAAGACCAGGCTATTTGACATTCATTTTGTCAGACTATATCCCTGCATAAACAATTTATTTGAGCTGTAACCACCATTAGCTGTAAAAGTACAGCTGTAGCTGTATTATTCTGCCTAGCAGAAAGGGACTAGCCAGAGGGGGGAAAAAAAAATAGTGGTTCCTTTTTAAGAATATTTTCTTCCTCTCCACCAGCATAGTCTGAACAGCTGCAGGAAAGACAATTTACTAACCAGGGTATGAAGTGATGGGGAAGGAGTGCTGAACTAAGTGACAAATGTAGTTTAGAGTAAATGTCATCATTTTAATACTCTATTCATCTGTTTCTTTATAAAGCATACACAACATTTTTTTTTGAAGTTGTGCTGGGATAACTCAATGTAAATTGTATGCTCTGGCAGTGGGAACACACAAAATCCTCAGTCTTGAATCTGCAATCAAAATCTCAGGCTTTGTATCAAAGCTTCATTAATGCTGCAAGAATTTCCTCAGTCCTGCAGATCTGTAGATGGTGCAGATATTTGTGAACAAAACTTTAAATTCTCAATCTTTTTCAGTTTGTATATCGATCAAACTACTCAAAACATCTGTTTTGGGTTCGGCTTTGTTAAGAACAGCCTATAAAAAGAAAGAAAATCATGATAATCTCTTGCCTTTGATGGTTCCTTTGTCCTTTCATTTGCTTATAGTTACAATTATGTTTAAGTTTTAATTTATCCATCAAATAAAGAGCTCTTTAAAAAAGACTTCAGAGCTGAAGAACAAAAAATGGGGCTAGAGGTAGGGTTTGAGGAGTTGGATTTTCTTGTTTTGTTTTTATAATTTAATTCCTGTATGGCTGGTTATTATTCTTTGGTACAACTCAGTATGTTTCAGTACCAGGAGGTGGCACTGGTAATCCCGGGGATCTAGAGCAGACCATGAAGGGAATATCTGTTGGTAAAACCTCTTTGTTGATACTAAATATGACTAGAGCTGTGTGAATCTTTGCAAAGATCTTCACGTCCGTTTCTGTTTTATTTAACAGCCTGCAGAAGAATGAGAGACAGCCTCTTTCTAGCCAAAATTCTCAACTGAGTCCCACCAAAATGGTCTGGAAGTTTAATATGATATGAAAAAATTAGCTGCTACTAGTAAAGAAATAGTCAGTAGTGTGATTCCCTAAAGCATTTGTAATCTTTCAGCTTATCAAATTTACCGTGTCAGATGTATTTAATTCTTCCAAAATACCTCTGAAAAAGATCTGATTTTCCCTGGGAAAGCAGAAGTAATACAATCACATTTTTTTAGATCGAAAACTCTTTTTGTGATGGTCACAGAGCTGGATCCAATAAATGCCCTAGATGCCTTCAGGCCCTGTAATGCTTGACTTCTAGGTCCTAGCCAGTGAAATCCAGATGCTTGGGAAGGAGTAGGTGCCTCAGCTCTCAATAATACAGCCTGCTGAAACTCTGCATCTAAGGATGCAAAAGGTAAGGATGACCTTTCCATCAGCAAAAGAGCAAATTAGGTCTCTTGCTACTTCCTGTGCTTGGTTTAGCTCAGTCAGAGTTAGCCTGGGCATCTGAAACACTACTTTATGTAAGGCTTACCCTGACGTGCTTGAAGAGCAAGATGGAGCAGGAAAACTAAATATATTGTATGCTATTGGAGGATATAATATTTTGAGATGGTCGGTGTGATTGGCTTTGGTCAGACATAAAGTCCAGTTCCTTTCATTGCACATGGCCTATCCATCTTGAGCTGTAAAATTCCTTAGGCCTTGGAGTAAGCATTGATTTTCCCATATGAGGTGAACTGTGTGCAAGTATGAAGGAATCAATAAAACTAACAAAATAATGACTGGCTTAGTTTGACTAGTGAAATTTGTTTCCAAATTTATCACTTTTTGAAACAGTTACCATAGTAATAAAGATATCTGTAAGAATTTAGAGACTTTTAGGGACAACAAATGCACAATTTAGATCAATAAATATCTAAGAAAGAAGTGATTAGGAGGAGCTCATATTGGATTACTTCTCTGGATGATAACCCCCCACGCACATCAAGATTTAACCACAGGATCTGTTAATTTGCACACTTGATCTTTGTTCTTAAGTCTGCATCTCCCAAGAATCAAGAGGGATTGTCTATTGAACAAATTCACTTTCTTTTTAACTAGGTTTTGATAAAGGTAAAAGAAAATGCCTCCTCCAGTGAATTCAGTGAACTCAATACAAGTCACTTTTTATACAGTAGTAACTGACCTGCTATTTATCTAATGTCATCTTTTTCCCAATGTCTAATTAATATTAATTGTTCTTTATTGTTCTTAATTTAACTTGATGAAGTATTGCATATTTGAAACAATCATGCAGCTCATGAAGTAGTTACTACAATTACCTTGTTGTTTTTTCAGTTGCTATTTAATCAATGCATTTTTTATAATTTCAGGTTTACTTTAGAGTTAAAAATGTAAGGGATGTGATACAGGAAGAATAATTAAATTACTATGACATTGAACAAAAATGTAAGAAGAGCTGCTAAAAAATTGCCAGAGCATTAACAGTGGCATCTGAAGTAAGCTTATTTTATGTTCTCTGAGTTTTTTGGTGGGTAATGGAGAATTTAAGTCAAGCTACAATAAAAGGAGACTTTGAAGAAAGTTTATCAGCAACTTGAAGGCCTTGATTATTTTGTGGGTTCCAGACTCTGGAATGAGCTTTGTGTGACCTGTTGCCTGAAATCATGGATGACTGATGGACTGGTCATTACTTAACAGTATTCCTTTTCCATGTTTCTTATTTAACACACAAAAAGCATTGATTTACCTTCTCCATTTTTATCAGAGATGTGATGTGTCATTAAGCCTGTTTAAAAGCCCAAATAAATATTTCAAGGGTCTAGCACCCATAGTAAAGACTATGACCAGGAAGTGTCTGCAATTAGGGTTGCGAGGAACTCTGAAAATGCCTGCCAAGATTTTCCTCAATCAAAATTATGTAAAATATTTGAGCAAAAAAGGCTGACATTTGGATTAAGCATTGTTGAGCATTAAGCGTTTTTGAGGCTGAAGATCTCACAGCAAATAAGGTGAACTGAATTGTAGCTTATCTGTTTGGCTAGAATTCCCGGACTAACAAGTCACTTGTCCAGGAAGCAGACTGACTGCTGCGGGAGAAGTGGGGCTGGATTTTTTTTTTAACTGAGGATGCTTTCACAGGTTCTAGTTTTCTATTTTGCTGCAACACATATTGAAACAACAAATCTTCCCCTCAGTTGTTTTTATTTGAAATTTCTGAAATTGTTTCTCCATAAATGGGGCTCCTTATTGAAGAAAACATTTCTTAAACAAAAAGAAATGTCACAGGGCATGGCAAGGAACTTGCATTTTAAATCCATGCTGGAAGAAGGGCATAGATGCAAAGTACTAGTCTCTGTAAATTCTCTATAGAAAAGTGTTTTGTAATTTCATAGGGATGGAATGAATAGAAATTAGAAAAAAATAGCTAAAGAGGACTTAATAGATTGCAAATATTTGTAAGAATTTTTTCAACCATCTCATGGCATTCAGTTATGATCCTACAATGCTTACTTCTATATGCAAAGAATACTCCTCTGGAGAATGATACTTTGATTTCTATGGCTTATTTGCACATGGGTTGAGCAACCCAATATCAAGTTGGTATTTCAGCCATAGCTTAAACTGTTGTCAGGAGCAGCGAAGGAATGAGTGGGGCAACTCCTGACTCTTCATTCAAAAACTGCTTGTACATAGAGGAAGATTCCTCAGAGACTTGACACTTGCTGTTAGGTAGAGACGAGAGGACCTTTTTAATATGAAGCTCACATCTTTGAACACAGATTCTTTTCTCAGGATAAAGATCTTTTGGCCTAGAGCTCAGGAATTTTCTCCTGTCATCTAAGAAGTATATATGAACACAATCATGCCCCTGGAAAAAATAAAATCTAAGAGATGGGATCCTGATTCAAGAAAGCGCCTAGCTACCTGCACAGGTGCTTGCCTGAAACAGTTTTGCTCCACTATGAGAAAGATGCTGGTGGTTTTGGATGGCCATACTAAAACGTGAAAGGTGTTGTTTTGAAGTACTGCTGGCTTTTCCTACAGTTCATCACAAATCTTGTTAGGAAATCAAGAAAGGAAACCGGGCGACCGTGCTGTTCAGCCACAAGGAAATGCACAATGAGCATAATGAAGCCAGCAGCTGCAGGACAATGGGAACAGAGTGGGGCTATTTTTGTTAGATGTGAACAATCAATTGAACATGTGAGACCTTATCATGTTCTTTCTTTGCCTTCTCCCCCTTTCTTGAACACTGGAAATTTTCCCAAAGAGAAACAGCGTTCCTTTTTACTTAGTAAAGCTGATTACCATAGTAATTCTCTCTTTCATCTCAAAGCAGGTTTCTTTTGGAAGTCTTTGATGGCTTCCTCTGGAGGCAGTTATTGTCTTGCTCCAACTTAGTGATTTGCAGCTGGGTCATACTGTCCTGGGACCTGGAGCAGTGTCTGCCAGCACCTAGAAGCTGGTAAGGGTCCCCTAACCTCTCACCTGTCGAATGTGGAGGCCAAACGCATTTCTTTCATGTTATCCTCAAAATGGCAAAAATCTAAGCTTGAGATGGGCGTAGCTTTCACATATGGAAAATAAACAGTGAGGTTTTTACATGCAACCTGATGTAATGAGAAGAAATACATAATTAAGACAGTACTCCTCACTCCGATATCTGTATTCCCACTATCTTAACGACTCTCTTCTCACATTCCTTTTAAATGTCATAGCAATATTAGCCCCAACTTACAAATGGAAAAATGGAGAGACATAAACACATCTATAGAAAAAAATATATATTTTGTTCTTGATCTAAGCAGAAATAAACTTCTCCTCTATGTTCAGATATAAAAGTCTAGAAAAAAAACACAATATAGTTATGTTTAATTAATATTGTTTCAGTGTTCTGTGTGCCAATAGCAGATATACTACTCTAGATATTCATACCTCATGAATATGAAGGAAATATTCATTTGGAAATGAGCTTTTCTAACATCTTGTGATATTTCAAGTATGTACTGAAGCAGCACTTACAGGTTCACTATTAATATTTTTATCTTCAGTTCTTCTGTGGGTAAGTCTTTCTCTTTTTATTATTAAGCAGCCTATTAGTCACATAAGATCAATACTTTCTGCACTTCTACCTATTATCTTAATGTCACTGAAATCTGGCTAGAACTTTCATAGTACAATTCTTGCTAGTACTTTAATTTGATTATAATGACATATTTACACTGGTAACGACTTAATCAAAATTTGATGTGTTTATAACACAACTTAAAACACTTACAAACAGTTTGGTTTAACAGTTTACTTCTGCATTACTGTGAGGAAACAATTAAATTGACTATAATTACTAATCGATATAGCTATAATTCTTAGCATTTAAGTAGTTTTTAAATGGTCTTGCCCATGCTTGCAGAGGTTACCAGGCTGTCCTGTAATTTATCATCTAGTTACTGCAGAACCTATTTGTTTCATTCTATTTCCAATTATCAAACCCAGAAAGACTTAATTATAGGTGTTTTTTTTGTTTTTTGGGGTTTTTTTTTACATTTCTCACTCCCCCCTTTTTTTCCACCTGGGCTTGATTTAATGAATGGTGATATCCTTCGTCCCTGAAAGCAATTTTTGAATCATCGCATGACTGAATCCATTATCATAACACATCCATGCCTCCTGCCACGATGGAGATGCTAGTGGGGTACATCTGACTGACTCTTTCTTTAACCTCTGGCCATGTTCTTTTGTACTCACCCTTTGAGGGCTCACTAACCTTTCTCACTACATCTTACCATCTCACTTGGATCAATATAACTATTAACTCCACTCTAGTTTTCAAATATACTTCTCTATTCCAAAACTGTCTCTACCAATTTGCAGTCCTTTTTCTCAAAATCAAGAACAATTCATCATAAATATCTTCAGTTCAAACTCCCCTCAGTACTGAAACCTAAGATCATAGTTCTCTCAGACTGGCAAAATCACTGCACTGACCTCACTGGACATAACTGAAAAGCCTTGAACAGTTCTTGTGAACACAATTTAACCTCCCTCTTCCCCTTTCTGTAGGAATAAAATCTAGTTACAGGGGATTAGGACATCTATTGGACAGATCACAGGTCTAGATAATCAAGAGATTTATGGATATATCTTTAGACTCACCCACTGCTCAGCTCAAATGCACTCAAAGAGACTTGGTCAACTTCTTCTACTTCCCTGCAGTTACGTGAGAGAGAATTTGGCCTTGCATGCTTGAGCAAAATCCAGGCAGACAAATCTAGACTGACTGATCAGTAATGCTTTGTTATCCTGATGCAGACTGGCACATGTAGGCTATACAAAAGCTCCCAGTGAAACAGGTACCTAACTTCAAGTGACATCATTTCTGTGTCCCCTCAGCTTTGTAGCAACAGAAGCTTTAGAGGATATTTTGGGTCAGTCCCTGCCAGAGGTGCTTGTGCTTGGATATAGCTCCAATGGAGCAAACTATGGACGACAGGAGAAAAAAAGCTTCTAGACAGACAACTCAAGTCCAAAGTGTTACAGTATTATGCTCGTTATTTGCCTGGGTTTTTTTTTTTTTTTTTTTAATTATTATTATTCCACAGCTTACCCTTTCTGAACAAATAAAAGGAGATTCAGGAGAGCCTTTTAAAGCCTAGGTACTTCCACAACTTGTTTTCCTAGGTTTCCTAACAAAAAGGAGCTACAATACTTCTTTTCTGAAACAGCTGGAACTAAACTTATTTCAAGGCCCTGTGAACCTCCCTGGATTGCTGTCCTCAGACTTTGGCTCTGAACTGCACAGTGAAAAGCCTAGAAACTGCAGCCCTGTTTTACCAATGCTTCTGGGTATTTAAGAACTCTTTCATCACAGAGATATGACAGCTTTCTTATAAAATCAGCTCATTGAAAAAAGAAAAGGGGAAGAAAAAGCTCTCAGCTAACAGAATCATAGAATGGTAGGGTTGGAAGGGACCTCTGGAGATCATTTAGTCTAACCCTCAGCATAGCCCCGTATAGGGGATTGGACCCACAACCTTGGCAATAGCAGCACCATGCTCTAACCAACTGAACTAAACCTAGCACAGCATGAAACTCATTATTCCTTTCATTGGAGACAGGCAAGACTTTTAATCCATTTCTCACAAGTGCGTCCGAGTTCAGTAAATCTGGGATCCCCTTCCACTGACAGAGAAGTAGCTAATCAAGAACAAATTTACAGCAGAATGTATTGAGCCGTACCCAGCCACCTAACTTTAATTCTCACTTAAACTCTTAAGTACCTTAGGTGCTCCAGTGCAGGCAGACAGATCCCTTCTCACAGGTCTGCAAAGGCACCTGCCTCTCTTTGCCACCTCACTGCTTCCTTAGGCACCTATCACATGGGGGGAAATGGGGGCTCAAGCTGGCTGACTGGGTCCTATATCATCTTCTAAATAGCTTTTTTGTATCTAATGATGGAAAAATCTTTTCCAGGTTCATTTTTTTTCTGTGGAATCAGGATGGCTCTGGTTACTGAGAATGTCTTCTGCTTGGGACTTGAAATGTGAAGCCTTTTCTCAGTCAAGAGGCTTGACAGGTTAGCAATGGCAGGTTATTAATACTTATGATGACTTCAAGTACGATATCAGATTTGTTGCCTGGCTTAGGGTTTGTCTAGACGGGTTGTTTTATTAGATAGCAGATGGTTTGGAAATTGTTTGCTGTGACAAGGCTAACTGACTGGAATTTGAATTCTCTGTTCCCAGATCAAAAGGGGGTAGGGCAGAGAAAGGAGAGAGCAAAACTCCCATGTTCCCTATTTGGATTGAAAAATGCATATATATTTTATTGAGGGAAATGAGCTTGACTATACTGATCACAGATCCTCAGACAACTTCAATCAACTGCAGAATGAATTTCCCTAACATGCCATTAGTGCCAGTATTGGAAAAGTAAATTTATGATCTTTGAGCATTTAATTTTTGCAACTTTGATCTAGATAAATGAGCAAAAGCAGAGCATAATGGCTGAGCAAAAAAAATTGCATCGATTCAGATTCTGGTATCAGGTAATTGGATCTATTCTGTTTATTTGGACCTGTGCAGGCAGAAGTTTAGACTGCCTCCTTTGCAGAGAGTCTTACTGGCAATGATTTTGGATTTCTATTTAGTTCTAGGCCAATCTTTATGCACTCAAATGAATTCATTTGCAGGGGAGGCAGCAGCTTTCTCCCCTCAGAGACAGCACAAGGCTCTGCAGATGGTCTTTGTATGTCAATATGGATCAAAGTGTGAAGTTTTAAACTGTTTCCCCTCTGTCTTTCCTGACATAAAGGTCTCCTGGGGAGGAACTGGTTAGTGAGTCGAAAAACTGTAAATTTCCTGAAGTAATGCATGTTCTCTGAAGAGATCCTGAGCTTTTGTTTCTGGCTGCACAGGAATGAAAAGCTGTGTTTTGAGCAGAAGCTGGGCCATCTGCGCCTTGAAGTATTTCAGATTTTATCCCAGGAGCCACAGTATGTGCTGAGAGGAAAAGGCAATGACAGTTTAAAATTGACAGCCCACAGCCTTGGTTAGTATAACTGTGGTAGCATATATCAACATTTTAGGGTTAGGATTCATGGCTGAATGCTGCTTTTTATTTTCCAGTGCTTCCTGTCCGTATTATGAGTAACAACATGCGGTATGTCTTGGGGGGAAAATAGCTGTTTGAGCAGCAGGGAATTAAGGGACAAAGTCTGGGTGCCCTAGCTTCCCTTTCATGCCATACACCAGCCAGTAAAGCTCAAAACCTTGCCAGGCAAGGCATGATAAGTAATCTCTCATATCCATCTAGAGCAAGGGGAGAAGCAGCACCTCTGAAAGTGGTTCTTAATCTCTCAGGGGATGGCACAATTGCATAGCAGCCTGTTTTACTTCTTAGTGGACAATCACATTTTCAAAGAGGATTATGCACCCATTTGGCTATTTCTGACTTTGTTTAATCACAGTATCTGCTAAAATGTAATTTTAAAATGTTTGGGAACTCTCAAAGGTCACATGTGGTTCAGGTAGGCAAAAAATAACAATTTTTGTATCATCATTTTATACTAGACGTCGGCAAACAAACTTCTAACTCCATTATGGGTGCATCCATCTGGAGAAAGAGCCACCTAAATGCAGGGCCTGTAGTTCTGCACTCTTTTTGGATTCATCTTTCATCCCAGGATGTTCCTGAAGTGAAAGGTTTTGGATTGGATCTTGTGAGCACTGACATATCTACCATATTATCTCTGCTCAGCATCCAGGTATTAAGAATCTTTTTAATATAAAATAATGCATATAATTTATGTAATTAGTAATGATAATTCTTGCGATGATTTTTTTTCATGCAGAATTATGCCAGTGGCAAGCTGCTTATTCAGAATATAAGAGATGCCAAATTTTGCAGTGATGTGCTAGGCAAAGTATTTGCTAACACTGACTGATACCTGCCTTGGTGTTGAGGACATGCAAACTGTGTGTCACTTCAGTCTTCCAAATAGTTTTAAGGAGAATATAAGCCTTGTGCTAGGTTTTTTTCTGTACAGGAATGACTTCACCTTGCTTGATGTCATCTCGCCAATCTATGGTTGCTACTCATCAAATAACTGACTAAGCGGTAACACTCAAATTCAGCAGATGGCTCAGTTCTCAGATATCTGGCTTAATTTTTGACTGGTGCTAGCTCTAACATGAATGCATGTACAAGATGAAGGGATTTAAGATGTATCAGTCAACAATACAGAGACATCAGGATGTCTGGAGTTAGTACTGTTAATTTATTTAGTGCTATTCCCCAGGATGCGTAAATGCATTTTTTTCTGCACACTAGAAGATAATGCCCAATGATAGCTGCACATTGCCATAGAAACCAGGACAGGTTCAGTTGCAAGTCAAAGGTTAATTTGTAATTATTTTTAAAATCATCTCACTACAATGCATTAGTTTAAACAGAACTTGTCCAAAATCTGATTCCTTACAAAAACCCTATCATTCTATTCAAGCAGTTCTAAAAATATATTAATAAGGTTCCTGTTTGCTTAAGGCAGATTCTCCATAAGGTGTTATACAAGTTAACTGTCTGATTTTGAGTGTTTGTAGCTATGTTTGCAAATGACAGAGTGACTGACAGCACAAGCTCTCTGTGGGATGGCTGTGGACCAGAGCACTGATGACTCATTGTGTATGATGTTGTTTCACACCAAAGTGTTTGCTCTATATACTGAACATGTGTGCTAGTCAACAGCAAAAAGTTCAAGAGCAAACACAGCTTAGGTGGAAATAAATTCACAGCAACTGAAATCATTGTGCCTAAGTCAGAAAGCTAATTATATCGAGGGTAGATGACAAGCAAAAGAGCCCTTCTTGAAACAGGAAGTTTACTTGGAATGTTTCTCATGTCCTCTGCGAATGTTTGAGGGTCAGGCAGAGCGTGAACAGAGAGTGTGAACAGAGACTCTTTCCTTGTAACAAAAGCCTTTTTGTTCCACGGATGGGGCAGGAGGGAGATCTGGTTCCTATTCGGATCTCCCAGACACTACGGCACTACCCAATAATTGGATATCATTTTTCTCTTGGGAACACAGACTTTTGCCATAGGGTAGCTTTCTCTCCCTCCTGTCTCTCCAACTTTTATTTCTAGAGTTCAGCAGAGATATAAATAGCTGGGTTTTGTATCAGGAGCTATTAATTTGCTTTGCTGTCAACTAACCTTCCCTTTCTCCCCTCCAAGTCTATAGGACATAATGTTTTAAAACTTTTTTTTTGTTTTGATGATGATCTTAATGTCCTCTAGGGAACAGTTCCAGTCTCAGGTTAGCTCAATGATGAGGAGGTGCCCCCTCAGCAGGCTTGCCACTTCCCAGTAGGCTTGCCACTTCCCAACTGAAATAATAAGGATCTATGAGAACAAAATTATGCTATTTCAGTCCTTTAGGGGCTCTTGACTGTACCTCTGGGTTACCTCTCCTTTCATTAGGAAAACCCACTACAACATTTGTTGGAAGATTTCAAATCCTGAGGGACATTTTACAGAACATATGAAGACAATTTCAGTATTGTCATATTTCCTCTGTCACCATGGGGTAAAGGAACACAATAATGTTCCTTTTATCTGACTAGCAAATAAGACATTGCTTTTCTGTTAATATAGGAGATTAAACTACACAAATCACTTTTAAAATCAGGTTTTTCAAGGAATGTGAGTGTAAGCCCACAAAGACATTAAAAGTCTTTACCAGACCTGGAACTGTGTCCGTAAAAAACCTGTTTTAGTTGATAGACGTGTTCAGACAGTAGTGTCCAATAGGGAGCAGAGTGGTGAATCACCAATGCTTGCACAGAGGTTCTGATGCATGATAATGTGCATAGAGAGCTTCTTTGGGGGAATACACATGTACCTAGAAGATACTTTTCATCAGAAATCTCCAAACTCATTCCCCAAAACCTCTTGCAAAGTTTCTTCTGCAAAGCGTGCTTCCACAGTCCAGACCAACAGGTCATTTCTTGCAACCTCGGTGTTTCTGGAATCTGATAAAGCTGAGGAGTGAGTTACCCTTATGGAGTAACTCAAGACATAGCTGAACCATTTGATCAAGACTCTGAATAAGAAGGGAATTCCCATATATTTATGCCACAGGGAAGCCATGAGGATGCAGTACAGTTCCTTCATTTCCACTCTCCCAGACTCTAAGCTGAAGCAGTGACAGCCTCTGCCCCAGGTAAGCCACCTCCTGGGAAGTTCTGGCCAGCCTGAGGGACAAGTTCAACCTTGATAAATTACCAGCAGAGTGTCATTGTGATCAAAGGGATATTACAGAGCTCAGCTAAGAGAGATTCCTTAGTTATTTTTAAGCATTATTGTTCACCTTTAACTTCCTTAAAATGGCGCATGAGTTTGCTCTGTGAAGAAGAATAAAATAAACATAGAGGTTGGAACAGTCCTGAAAACCATGAGCACCTCTGAAATATCACCATCTTTTGAACCACCGTCCTCTCAGTGACCGTGTAGTACTACTTACAAGAGGTTTATTATTACTTTCCTTAAAAAAAAAAAAAAAAAAAAAAAAAGTATATAACACTGCAAAACTCCAAGGCTGGAAGTGCTGCTTCGTGATCACATTTAAACATTTTAAATATGGTGTACATGTATCCAATTTCCCATAAGGTCTGCATATAACATATATGGGTGTGAATGAGGGAGTGAAAGAGATTACTTAAGTAAGAGGTTGAGCAGTTGCTTTAGCATTTCATGTGTCTTGTTCAATTTGTTTTTTATGAGAGGGAGAGTGTTTTTTCACTGTTTCCATTCTCTGTACTGATTTATCAGTCTGTCAGTGGACACAGACATAAGTGTATGTAAGTATTTGCATGTTGTGAAGGTTTCAAAAAAGGTACAAGCTACAGTGAGCCATCATATTTCGCTGTAAAATTTCATATCTCTGATGGATTTCCCTACACTGTTGCTAGGAGATGAAGGCATTGCCTAAAAAAGGATATATTGACAAAAAAATTTCCAGAACAAACCTATCTTGTTATGATAAATACAGCCTCACATAAAATGGATATTGCAGGATTTATTTCCCTCATAGTGGCACTGGCAAAACTGCGCACATCAAGATAAGGTGGAATTTTTCAACATGAATGTGTTTTTGTTTTGTTTTGTTGACATGTGGACTTTTAGTGTGTTTAATGTGGAAAGCACTGTTGCCTTCCGGTATGTTTTGTTGCTAGCCTAATAGAATGAACACATCCTACATTAGTATTTTTCCCCTCTTTCCTTCTCTGCTACTTCTCTCTTTCAGGAACAAATATGACTTATTATAAAAGTTTCCTTTCTTTCATGACTCTTCTGGGAAACATGAATTCCTTTGCTTATTTTAAAGCAGAAAAGAAGTGTGCATGATTCTGGACATGCCAGGATTTGGCATAGAAGTAGCTGAATGCAATGGAAAAGCAGACCAACTTCTTGCTTTACAGCTCTGGGCACCTCTACATAAAAAACGAAGTTAAATGGAAATCTAATGAAAAGAGGAACTTCAAAAATTCTTATGGAAAGATTTACTTTCTAGATAATCACAAGCTTTCTCTTATGGTGAAATAGTGAACACACAAACACACACCAGATTTGAACAGCAAAACCAAATGTGGCCTAAGTCATATAAAATAAATCTCTTTCCTGGAAAATAAGTTTGGCTCTGGTGTGGCAATTATATTCACTCATCCACTGCCATCCCAGCAGCTGGTTAATGCCTATGCCACTCTAAATGTCTTTGGCCCTAAACACATGTAAGTAAACAGCCCACTGTCCAGAAAGATTTGCAGACTGAAAATGAGATTGCCTTTTACCTTGCAGGGGTGGAAAGGAGTCGGGGGGAAACAAAGTCTCTTTTGTTTTCCTACATGCATCACTGCCCAGTGGGAAGAGACAATATAAACTTTTTCTATTAGCAGCTAGTACTCCCCTTCCTCCACAGCTGTGCAAATGTTAGGCTGGTTTCATCTCCCTCATGAATCAGCTTGCCTGGCTGAGCTGCCACAGATGAGTTAGTCTGCAGACATGTGCCTTCCTCCTCCGTTTGAGGAGGAGTGGCATGGCAGGGGAGTTATGAAGGCAATAGGCACTTCTTTACATCTCAGCTCCTTGGCCAGTCTCCTCCTGGGACACATTGTTACAAGCTGCCTCTTACTCCATAGTAAACCACCTAGACAGAAAAATGTGGGTGGGGAAGGATACGACATATTAAGCCTGGAGCTGCTCTATTATCATCTATTAGGACCATTCCTCATTCTGTGGTGAGAGAAGGAAATGTTATTTTTGCGGTGTCGATGTGAATGCTTTTGAGAAGTGCTCTTTCCACCATGGTCCTGGTTGTCTGCATCAACCTTTTCATCACAGACAATTGCAAACAGAACTTGCCAGGAGCGAGAAGTCTGTATGTAATTTCTCTATTAACTTGCACAGGATTTTAACAAGACACAAATACACTCGAATTTTATCTCTATTTGTTTTGATGGGTTGAGGAGAGGGAACAACTGGGAAGTGCCTTTCAGCTCCCACTGTTACTGAGCTCATCCAGTTTTCTGTTATAATATCCTGTTCTTAGATGCTTCCAGTTTATCCAAACATTAACTATTTAGGATTAGACTGACCAGGCTGGGATGGCAAAATGTGAGCCAAAATAAAGCAATGCCTTTTTTCCCAGATCAAAGCCAAGCAATGGCAGTATTTTATTCCATATTAAAAGATCACTGCAATCTCTTTGCTTTGAAATACAGCATGGCAGTAGCATTTAGGTCACATAGGTGCTATTTGTTGAATATATGGCAAACCAAGCACATTTAGCCAAAATAAATAATAGTAACAATAAGCCCTTAAAGAACTGTAACACGCTAGAGTTCAGCAGAGACTTTGATTTTCATGACTGCATTTCCTAAGGATTTGCTCTCACCAGACGTGCCCTGAGGTGGAACCAGGTAGAGTTTCTCCCTCTCACAGCTCTGCAGGGTGGGCATCCCTTCTTGAAGGGCCTCTTCACTGAGCCATCAGCTGAGTATATGAAGCACCTCCCATGATGAGGCAGAAGTTGCAGCAAGAGCAATCTATCCACAGCTAGAGGGTGGATAACGGAGCAGAGTGGGGAGATTAGGCATCGTCCAGTTGAGCTAAAATAAAATTCCAGTCTCTGCCAAAGAGCAGTGTCTTCCCTGGACTTGGAGCTGTCTGCAGTGGGATGACATAATCCAAAGAAAGAGACACAGCCAGTACATTACACTAGGCAACCTCGAGTGGGAGGTTTTGGGAAACAATTTGTTTGATGGGAAAAGGATAGCCAAGAAAGGACAAAAGATAGACAAGATGACAAAGGAGATTTGAGAAGGAGGGCAAATTTACTAGGTAAAAGCTGCAGGCAAATTTTGAAAAACAAGGACTTTGAGGAGTGTGAACAAGTTGCATATTGAATGAGGACAGTGGCACAGGAATAGTGACTATCAGGAGACATGAAGAAATGAATAAAATGGGAAAGTAAAAATAGAGAAGAGAGATTTTTTTTTCTTCTTTTACATTTATGCCAAGTGCTTATTTTCTTTATCCAGTAAAGTGAAGTTCCTATCCAAAGGTGATTCATGTGGTTAAAAAACAGTGTGAATTTGTCTTCAGCTCTTTCCAGCTTTAGGCTGGGCACAAGAGTTACTCTCTCTGCCATCTTGGCAACACTGGTGATTTCTCTTTTGAAACATCAAAAGGGAGGTGTTTGTAGAGCTCCTATTTTCTACTGCCTCTCCTAAGCTGCTCCAGAGAGCCATACCCACACCACTGCTAAAATTTAGAGAGCTCCCAGTACTGTGAAAGGCAGTGCTTCAGGCCCAGCTCAGCACAGTTGCTTATGTCTTTTGGGTGTTAGCCAAAGCTGAAGGAGGACTTTTAAAGCAACTGAATCTCTGTTAGTTTAAATGGAGCTTAGACAAGAGCATCAGGTAGCATAACCACAAAGCATCATGGAAGTTTTGGTGACTCAGGTGCACTCATAATGGAAAAATTTTGCTTACCAAAGAGCTCATCTGAAAGATGCTTGCACATAGCAATGACTCTGCATAGCCACCATCTGGCAGGTATTTACTGAAATTCAACAGTTTTCTTTGAAGGCTTGAATCAGCTTGTGGTAAGTTGGTCAAATGTGGCTGAACTCTGTGGCCCCTTAACTGTAAGTTAAATTTACTTTTTGTTCATGAGTAGCTCCTGCCTTTGTGAAGAATTGGGACTATTGATACTGCTGAGATACTCCATTGACCTCACAGCTAGCTACATAATGTGTATACTTTAATTCTTCCTGCATTCATGCTTTTGCTCTTCCTACATTTTAGCTTTTTAAGCTTGCCTTTGGCTACAGTCTTGTCTCCTCTTCTGTTTCTTGCCCTCCTTGGCTCACTCCTAAGTGCCATAATCCTGCAGAGGTACAACAAAGTTAAGGATACATCCTGTCATAAATCAGAAACCTGACAGGTCATTTTCCTATCTCTAGCCACACAAGTAAGTACTCAGCTAGCTAGTTCTGCTAAAATGATTAGCTATGAAATAGTGCTTGTTTAAAGTATGACTAGTAAACTTTTGCATTAATATTCCTCTTAAAAGAAGAGTTGCCACTTGAACTATGTAATTAGTACGTTTTCTTGGACAGAAATAAGGGACAACCACATGAAAAGAGCTAATACTGTTTGGTTTATGGGACATTTTAAAGAAATGCATTTCACATAAACTTGTATGTATTTCTTTTCTGAAAAAATACACTCTCCTCTAATATACAACCCAAGAAAAATATCTTCAATGCACTATTGAATATGACAGTAACTAATCTGAGTATGTTTCAGATACCTTTGTTCACTGAAATCAGTTGAGCACTCTTTATACATACAGTTAGAGTTTACTAATTTTTCCGCTCAACTCACAAAGAATAAATGTTCAGATTTCCGTGATCTCTTCAGGTATGTTGACACGAGAAAAATATTCCTTAAATTGCTATGTATGAGATGGGAAACCTCCAGAAATAGAGAAAACTATAGCGGTGCACAGTATTCTTCATACAAACGATACTTAGCTCTTAAAAGGTATTACCATTTCCTAACAACTTTTTCTCAGGAAAAAAAAATCTCTCTATTAAGTTATGGTAACTTTTTTCTGCTAGTCAGACAGTAAGAGCTAATTTCAATCATTTCTATTTGTCTTGCTTTGCTATGATGCATTTTTTTCAAAGAAAGTATATTTATGAGGAAGTAATTAGTCATTCGTCATAGATTTGTCGTAATCACCTCAGTCAATCTACTAGTATGAACTTCAGAATATACAAGATCAGTCTCTTCTGGTTTTTAAAGTCATACTATAAAATCCTTAAAGCACATTTTGAAAGAAATATTAGTTGTGTTCAGTCACTAAAAAGCTTCTCTATCATTCCTACTTCTATATTCTGAATAATTTAGAAACTGTAATTTTGCAACCTTTATAAAATGTAAAAAATTAATATCTAATAGCAAGAAAATAATTAATTCCTTTCCAAGAGAGGGAAACAAAGTTAACCAGATTGTGGGACATGTGTTCAAAGTAGGCAGAATGGGATTTCAAATGTAGTTCTAAAATTGCTTTGAGAAATAAGGAAAAGCTTTCAAAAGATTTTGTTACACACTTTCACAATCAAAAAATGACTTATCTGTGACCTACTATCTGTATCACTGCGTATGAGCTGAGAATTAGCTAGAAGCAAGTATTTGTTCTTGTTTATCATTCATTTGGAGACATACTGGTGGTTACTAAAGTTAGTATTAGTATTATCAACTGCAGTGACTTCACATCGCTAAAGTTCAGACCCTTTTCTTGCACTGCAAGAAAATTTCCAGTATTCCTAATGTGTTTTCACTTGCTCTTCATCAAAATAATCAAGCAGACAACAGACTTTTCTCCTTTCAGTTATGTATTAATAAACCCAATATATCTAATATACTAATAAAAAATAATATTCCCTTGAATTAAAGCATTAATGATCATGACAAACTTTGCCTTTGCAAGCAAATCTTTACTTTAAAGGGGACCAAACAGATTGTTGACAGATACATTTCTATTTCTATCACTTTAGCTATAGGGAGTCCTCAGAAAGCATTGTTTAACTTGTTACAGGCTAAAACTACATGAGTGGGACTGAGAAACCTTCAATAGTTCTGCAAAGCTGCCTTGTCATTTTCTGTTTTTTTCACTTTTCCTAGAACAAAAAATATTTTCAGTAGTTTTGTTCTGAGATGTAATATTTAAATCACTTCTTTGGTCCTCTCCACTTGCATACTGTCTTATATCTGACAATCCTTTATCATGAGTGATAGAGAAACTTCTACATTAACTACAGTAAACCTTCAGCCATTGTTCCTGTTTTGACCAATTCTATACAAAATCATCTCTCTAGTTATTCCAGAAAAAAAAAAATCTTCTTTAGAAGAATGTCTTGAATTCTTAACAAGGTATCACTGGGATAGCATTGTTGTGGTCTTGATCCAAAAGGGATGTTACAATTAATTAAGAATCCAGAAAAAAATAATATTTATTATTATTACACTTCATTATTATTATTAGATCACAACTTTTTTCTCTGCTTTGAATTTGTGTTGTCATGATGCAGTTCTCCTCCTATAAAACTTCTGTTTAACTATATACTTATACTAATATACAGGATAAAATCATCTTTGGATACCAAAAAATGTGGCATGCAGAGTAATCTAGCCGCAGTGCTTTTTAATTAGGCTACAGCTATTCTGCATATCAAATACGTCTGTTTGAATATCAGCAGGAGGTGATGTAATTTAGATACAAAGACTATAAAGAAATGTGGAGTCCTTTGTGTTTAAATGTAAACCATTGTCCTTTGATATCAAATACACGTGGTTTGATCAACAAAGTGGTCTGGAAAACAACAGTCTTCAGCTGAAATGCAGTCACTCAAGTCCTGACTTAGAAGTAAGTATCCCCTCTCCCTTTCTCAGTAGGCCCCTGTTCAGGGGCCCTTTGTTCAGATCAGGTTCTTCAGTTTTCCAGTAAGAGCCTGGGAGAAGGACCTGAGGGAGTATGTAGGCTCTTTTTAATGAATTTTCTACCTTTGTTCCTCTTTTTGCTTCCCACCCAGTCTGTATTTGCTGTAATACAAATGAACTGCTTTTCTAGCATGCTTCAAAGCACAATACTGGACATAGTACTTACTGAGTCTGTGCAAGAAAAACACACTGGTGCAGCTACATGGCAAACATTTGCTGTTTACACAACCATTAATTATGAGAAGTTTTCTTTCTCATTTGCTATTTCCTTGCAAGGTTTGCAAGTGCAAAGACAAAGATCTAGGGAAATGTCATGCTTAAATACGCAGAAACTTGAAAGATGAAGACACATCTGTGTTATCAGGTGTGGATGAGGCAAGTCTTCCTTTTTTTTGCAGAAAATCAATAAAATTAGGACTATTATTTAAGTAAGAGGGAGCTAATCACTCTACGTGACAGACTAAGACAAAAAGGGGCATGAACTGCTAACACTAGAAATGGATACTCACAGTTAGCTATTATAGTTGGCTCCCTACACATTGTAAGAGAGAAAGCAACATGTAGCATAAAACAGAGGGTTTTCTAAGCACTGACAGGGAGTACACTTTTGTTTTTTAAATTATACCTTTACTTTGGAAAAAGGCCTTTCCATTCAGCTTAGCAGTCTTGCCACTTTTTCCCAGTGCAAGCAACAAAAGCATTCCTGTAATCTTAACTAAATGTTTGTGCCATCTGGTGTGGACTGTAGGAATTGCCAGGAATGACAGCCTATTCTGTCTCACCTTTCCTCTGTGAGTTGTTGTGGGGGACTAACTGGTTTATCTGAGAAGAGAAATAACCTCCTATAATGTTATAATCATGTTTCAGCCTGTTTGTGATCAGAGATCACAAAATGATTCCTGATTCATTCCTCAGGGTGTGTTAACTGAGTGATTTTTTGTAATTCACATAAACCAACAGGCATCAAACAGGCAATTGGTTGTAGAGTCACTGTATGTTGGCTTCCCTAGATGTATCTGGAACATATATCAGGCAGCCCCTCTGTTAAAATTTACTTTCACTAGCCACCATCTAATTCCCTCACTGGCGGGTGTACAGCTAGCTCTGGTAACCAGCAAGTATACTCTATCATCTCTTCACTGCATTTATCTTTCATGAGAGTGGTTAGGCACAGATCTGCCTCTTATGTCCACACTGAATGTGGTTTTTCAGACTGATATTGCATCCTGGCAACAAGAAAGGCACTGATGAACAGGCCAGAATATGATTTGTCTTTGGGAAATCAAAAGGAAATCAACATAATAATCTACTGTTTCCTGCAGAGACAGACATCACAGAAAACAATACTACATTTATCAGTGGTTGATGCCTTAGCCAAATAACAGTGAGTGCTACCAAACAACTGCAGCTTCTCTTTCCAGAGAAATATCTTGTTCTGTGTAAATTACATTACCAATTTGCTGTATTTTTATTTCCTGCTCTTGAGCTATCTAGTGAGTGCTGAGACTTCTACACTTGATTAGGTAAAAAAATCAATCTTCCTGCTCTTTATCTGTATATGTCTAGATACACATAGCACTTCTTTCCTTCTCTTTGCTGTCTCTTCTCCTTCCCTACTGACTCCTGTCTGCAAGTGTGATCTCTCTAAGGCAGGGATGGCCTTTGTGTTTTATGCTAACACAAAGGGATACTGAAGTTTCTGAGTGTCACAAAACAAATACAGATAAGGTGCATGCGTGTGTATAATGTGCTCAGAGAGACACCTCTGCTTAATTCTAGTGCCTGTGTATCCCACAAATGCGTAATTAAAAAGCAATGAATGATCTATGCCATGACCACCCATGCTAAAATCTGGCTACAGAATGCTAACCCGAATCCTTGATATATACACAAGGATTTTGGATTAAAGGAGTTATGGCATAGAATATGCCATATGAAATTTCAAATACATCTAATTCCTGAGCTAAACAGAAATCAAAGCATGAAAAAGGAATGCATGGAGTATTTGTTATGGGAAGAGAAGAGAGAGGAAAGTCAGGAAACTGCTGTGAGCCTGCAAATTACTGAATCTTCCTGGTAGTGCCAGTCACATGGCATTCAGAAATGGAAAGGGTGAAATGTGCTGAGAGCCTGAACAAGGTGAAGAAAAGAGTGAAAGAAATGAGTTGAAACAGAAAAGAGAATCTTTCTGTTGATACTAGGAGAAATGTAATTTTGTAGTTGAGCTGATAGTTTTCTTCATTAGAATTACAGCATGTTCCCAGCTATCATGTTACTGAATCATGACTTCACAGATCTCCAGAGAAGCATCATTAACAAAGTTCAGATAGATTCCTCTCTTTATCCTTCAAGGTGGTAGTTAAAGGTCTTTGCTGTATAAAGAGGTTTAAAGAGAAAGGCCAGGGGAGATGTACATCACAATTTCGAGTTGGTGCAGGCTACAGAGTTGTGGGGTGGTTGGCGTTTTGGTTTTTGGTGTTTTGTTTTTTTGCAAAACAGTGTCTCAAAGGCATAGTGTTGAACAAAGGATCTGATCAGTGTTTAAAAAAACCTATGCATGGGATAATAACATTGATTATGCAGCAATGCCAGAGCAAACTGGGAGGATATCAGGCAACAAGGATGCTTCCTTTCTGTATGGCATGTTTTGGAGGACTGCGAGGGGAAATGGATGACTCTTGTGGTACCTGAACTATTTGACCAGGTGGTTTTCGGCACTGACATTATTTTGGGCTGGAGCTCCCTGCCATTACTGCCTGCTCCAAAGTCTGAGGTGAACAGAGCTGTTCCCTCCCTCACCTTTCAAATTTGCATTTCTTCATCTCCATCCGTTACACATCCTCCCCTGCCATTTTTGGTGCTGTGTACTTTTCCCTCCTCCAGTCTGTCCAGCTTAGCGGCTGGCAGGTGCAGGTGGTGATAACAGAAACGCAACTTCTTTCACACTCGGGTTTTTTACATTTTTACTTGAAGTTTGCACACTGGGAAGGGAACTCGATTTAGGTTGTGTGAAACACATTGTGAACGGAAATTGCAGACTACTTTTATAGCGCAGCATTAAGAAAATGAAATGAGACTACCCAGAGATTTTTAAACACTGCTAATTATGGCTTGACCTCAAATCTTAACCTTTAATCTCCAAACCAATTTTCCTCACATATCTTTAACCAGCAGGCGGGCCGGCGGTTTCACTGCCAGAGCCCTGTGAGTTGTGGCCAATGGGCAAATCCAAACAACAAAACTTTCAGCTGCGCTTTGGCAGATTTTCTGTGAAAACCCACCCTTCGGCCTGCCCTCCCCTCTCCTTGAAACAAATGGGTTGTGAAACGGTGCGAGAGAGAGGAAAAAGTAGATACGTAGCGGTACCTGAGCGGGGCATCTTGGCGCTGGTGCCGCAGGGCCGGAATGACAGTTGGGGCCCCAGTGACAGTTGGGGCCCCAGTGACAGTTGAGGCACCTGTTGCTGTCTGCAACGGCCACGCCCAGGGGCGCCACCTCCTCACAGGCTGCGTCGCTCACCTCAGATTTTACCTACACGAATCCCTTTTCCATTTCTCTCCCACATTTTTCCAAGCTAGCAAAGTTTGGGGGAGGAGGGATACAAATGTAGGAGAGGGGGAAGCCGTCAGTGCCGAAATCCTGTTTCTGAATGAGCCCGGAGCAGAGCGGTGATTCGGAGAGGAGCCCCATCTTCCCGATGGCCACGCGGCTCGGCTCCAAGCAGCATGAGGGGAGAATCAACGCCAGCCTCTGATGTAGCCTCTCCCGGAGATCGTCAGCAAAGCCTGGGGTCGATTTCTGTTCAACTGGTGTAGGAGTAACTCCTCCAGGTACTCTGTAAGCATGAAATGGTGTTCTGGTGTGAAGAGAAACCTCAAATACTTTGTGGAGTGATGTAAAGCAGTTCTGAGCTGCAGCTCTTCCACTCTCTGTGTAGGTTGTTTCTTAAGGAGAGCAGACGTGCACTGGTCCCTCTGTACCCTTTCTTTTCTCCCCCTTCACCCAGTTACTTTTGAATTCATTGACTGACTTTGAATTTAACAGCTAGGTGAGGACCTTAAAGATAGAAAGTTCTAAAAAAAAATCATGAAAATTGATGGCTAGATAGAGGACAGAGACGGCCAAATGGTGTCCCTTGTGGGGAAGATCAAAACAGTGGGCTGCCCTGTGCTTTTTTGTCTCTATTGCCAGACCAGCATGCACATGGAAGACCAGGCTTCAACTATCTGCTCGCACTCGCACTCACACTCACACACACAGAGACTTACTGTGCCATGGAGTTAGGCTACTGTCTGTTCTCCTTGCATTTTAAATTGGAACATAACTGCAGTTCTATAATTGCAAAGATTGATTTAGCCATTGCCATCCTCTCTAAAAATTTACTGGGGTATCCATGTGTTACAGATTGATTGTTTGTTTTTAGGAATTATTCTTACTATCCAGGCACTTAGGGATGTACCAGGGAGGCGGGCAGCGGCATTGCTTTTATTTGCCAACAGTTGTCGTGATGGGTGGTGACAGCAGAATTTACATCCACTGTGTAGATATAGTAGTTATTTGAGTGTGACATGACCTTCAGATTAGATAATCATGGGCTGTTATTTTTATCCGAACAGCCAAGGGAGAAAAAATTACTTCCTTCAAAAACAAAGTAGAATTCATGATTTTCCCAAGGAAACTGTGTACTATTTTGTATAACAGGGAGGTGTTTCTGTGACTAAAATTCTTCTTCTCTTATGTATACGAAGGGAGTACAGTAAAATATGGCCTTGACATTCTTAATGAGCCAGCATATGTGATGCTGTGCAAGACAGACGTTCCTGGGATCCTGGAGCTTTAGCTAACACAGATACAGGCTTGTATTTTATTTGTCTTTTAATCCATTGGGCAATGGTATACAAAGAAAATATTTATTTTGCAAAATAGTCAAAAGCTCCTCTTAATTCAGAGGTTATTGCAATTCATTTGTATGTGAGGAAATTAATCCAACAGGTGCTCTAACAGCCCACAATTTTTGCATTCTGTGTCTAAGCCTTTTCTCTTTTGCACTGCATATTTTGGTGTACATTCTATCAAAAAATACGAGTTTTGCAAGCGTGTCTGAATATCATAGACCTTTGCACACTATGCCATGATTTTCTTCAGAGAGTATGTATTAAGTGCCAAATATTATGTTGACATCAGGAAGTGAGCCTTCCGCTGCTGGAAACATGCACTGCCAAGTATAGCATTCCTAAGTAAACATGGAAGCAAAGATCATTGTTTATGATCCACCTATTCACCCATCTGAGCCTCTGTGCCCTGATGTCCAAAAGCAAAAGGGAGTTTCAAGGTTAAAAGTACACCAGATCACTTTTCTCCTCAGTTGACTTGAGGCCTGATCGGGCTTCTCATGAAATCAATATGCAGAGACTCTACCCCTCGGTGGTAGAGTGGTAGGAACCACTTCCAGAGATTTCACCCCTTGTTTGGAAGTGTGGTGCAATTTAATGACGACCTCAGGGTGACTGACCTGAATAAGAGGCAATTTTCAGCTTTATCCTAACTCTAATTCCACACTCACATAGATGCTGTTTGATGCATTTGGTTTGTTGGTCCAAACGGATCCAAATCTGGCTTTAGTAGCGAAGAAGTCCTGTTAACATCTGGTGACAAGAAAGATGCCATTCTTATATCTAGATTCATTCTGGCCTGAGAGGGCAGCAGGCATTTGGCATAGTGCAGAGTAGTGTCAAAATCACTCAGATACTACCAGCCAGCTCCAATAGAAGGAAACTGGGTTAGTGCCAGATTTGCTTGCCTTTCCTAGTACGATATGCACCCAGTGCAACTCAACCAGTCAGAAAGATCTGAGACATTACTTCAGTTCATATCAGTCTCTTGCAATTGTTAGCTAACATCATTTGTTTATTTGAGGAGACAGAGTGCTTCATTGCAGTTGTTATGTTGTTTATATCCTATTTGTGCATGTTAAAGAATGTTCTTTAAACAAAAGGCTATGATGTTTTCTTTTTTTAAAGTCTTTGTGCAAAATAATCTGTCATATATTTACATCTTGTGCTCATCCATGTTGCTATTGCTTTTGCATCTTTATATGTGTCTTTGTAGAAGGAATTTTTCATTATATGCTTTTGTCTTATGTTTATATAACTCCATTTTTATTATATATTTATAAAATGTATGAGAGCAGCTATGGTGTCCATTTTCAATAGACATACAATACATTTTAAATGTCCAGTTAACCAGCTTTGAAAGTCCCAGAACTTCACAACTCAGCTCTGCTGAGCTTTCTATACCAAGTTCTGTGATGTAGCTATTACGGTATTGTATGACTTGTTAAGTGCAGTTGAGTGCAGTAGTGGGAGCCAGGGAAGCTGCATTTTGATCATTATATTTTAATAGTGTCTGCTTTGTTTATGGAACTCGCATATACAGAGTCCCTTCTACTATACATCATGTACCACTGTAGTCTGAGTTTTGGCTTAACATGCTTAAAACTCCAATCTTTGTTTAATGGCATGATAAAGAATGGTATTCTTCTGTCTGACCTAGGCAGAAAGCATATCAAAGGTATTATTTGTGGTGGCAGCATGTGCACTGCAGACACTTTCCATCTTAGAAATGGCTTGAGAGAATTATTAACTATGATTTGTACTTGTATGGCTGGAAAGAAAGAAAATCAATTAGTAGTGGCCATTAAATAGCCCTGAGGTAGTAATGTATAGGCAACAGATCCTATCAGTTCTTTTAAGATGCCAATTATCCAACTTGGAAGATACTATTAATATTTGAGAGAAAATACTGTCAGGAAAAATCCTTCAGGAGGAAGCTTGGCATCTTTTTTTTCAGAATGGAAGAGCTGCAACAGGAAAAGGAAAGAATGAACCACATTTTAGCTAAAAAAATACCTTTGAAAGTGAAAAATAACAGCATTTCTGTATTTAATCATTTGTATATTTAAAATATATAGTAATACTTTAATGTACACTGGCTAAAACATCAGTGATCACACCCATCTTCTGTACATGTAATATCATACCTATCTACTTGGAGCAAGACGTGTTAGAGGGATTTGGAAATGAGTGAGAACTGAGTTTCTCACACAGAAGTTTAACCTGTAGGAACTGACAATATTGTTGCTTGCACCCTTAACACATGTTTGGGAGGGCAACATCAAGCAACCAACCTAAATAAATGAGAAGCTTCTCACTGTTTAAAATAACAAGTAGCCAATCTTTTATTTATATATATACATATATATATATATATATATATATATATAATATCTAGGTGATGAGATTGGAGCAGACAGTTATTATATTATTTCCATTCAAGATGTGTCATTCTGGATCTAGAATAAAACAAGGCCCTCCCCAGGAGTCAGGAGCTGCAAAATCCAGAGTACCATACAGACTGCAGTCAGGGCTGTATGTCCCTTTCAAGAGCTCCAGTGGCATCCTCTTGATTCCTGCTGCTCTGCTGGACCTGGGATAGACAACATGTTTTGGGGCCAGGGCTGTGAGTCTTGCTGAGAAAGGAGCCCAAAATGTGGATGATTCTGTGGTGGTGGTGGTGATGGAAAAGTTACAGCTTCCTACTTCATCTCACCTATAAGGGAGACCCAGAGTAACAGTCAACCCAAAAGTAGCAAGTAGAGGAAAATGCCTGATCAAGAAATAGGCTATGCGCTGAGCAAGCCATCAAAAGGATCAAAAAAAGAAATCTCTGTTCTGCTACTCTGATAAACCTGTTGTGAATCTTAACGCTGGTTTAGTCATCCCATCACAGCTGTGTTGTAAGACCCATGGTTGTATGGTTCTGCCTTGCCTCCTGCTCTCCTGTTCAAGCCTATAGCTATGCTTCCCTTTCACATACATAGCCAGTTTCATTATCTAAGATAATAATTTAAATATGAATGCCTGCAAATAATTCTTGATAATCAGATGTGATCCATAATCCACAGAATTATGAAGGACCAGAGATACCACTCGCCTAGTCCGGCTTGGCAGTTCATATCTTATTCACTGTATCACTTCTGAGACCTCTATTTACAGAATATTATGCTAAATGTTGTCTGTTTCATTCACTGATTGCTTAGGCTAAGGAACCTTGAAGACCTGCAGGGAGAAAAGTCATTTTATCAGTTTTGCTTTTAAAGCTCTGGAAGAGCAAGCAGACAAAATCCCTGAAAGGCCTCAGAAATTCAAGTCTAAGGAGCAAAGGAGTTGTGGAGGAAGGCATGAATCTGACAGTTATGGATCTGCATCCTGTTCACATGGCTGGGATCTCAAAGGTAGCATTTTACTGATTTTCTTGGCAGCTGAGCCATATCCTTCTACTAGATAGGGTAGCATTATGCCACTGCAAATGGGGAAATAAAAATCTGGAATTAAATATACAGAACTGGATAAAGGGCACAGTCTAGACAAGAACAGATGGTGGATCCTGTTCAAGAAAGGGAAAATGAAACAGGGCAGTTGGATAATTCTTATGATGCAAAGAAAGGATGTAGGATCCTAAGAGTAAATCTAGATTTCATTAAACTCAATAGCTGCTTTGCCATGGTTCTTAACAAGGCAAGTGTTATGGTCATTAAAGGCTAGATATTACCCCTTTCAACATTATTGGGAAGATTTTCATTGACTTTAGATAGTGAGGAATCAGTATGCTTATTTTGCAGTATGCTTATTTGTTGCAGACTCCATTTTAGGGGATTACTGAATAGCACTTAAAATGAGAACTATTCCCTAGAGATCACCAGGAGGCACTGGAGTCTCTGTGGGGTATAGCACTGCTCTCTTGTGGAAGACAAGTAACAAGGTGGCAGCTCTGTCTTACGGGCATTACATGACTGCTGCACTTGGCACACTGCCATGAGGCTCATGTGGTAAAGCTCTAGTTGTGGATGGAAGGAAGGAAATGAATGAATCACCAAGAATCAGTGCACAGCCCTTCCTGCATTCTTTTGAGAGGTTTCGCTAGGCTTCTGACTAATATAAGTACTGAAAACACATGTAAGACTGGTAATTACTGTGGGGCTCTGTTTTAAGCAAATCATAGGTAGGGTGTTTTCCCTATTCTAACAATATTTGCTCATGTAGCCTCCTTTGTTGCAATATCAACGTGCTATTTAATCTCCTCCAGATTGGCCATGTTAGCTAAGAACAAGCTCAATCACATTTTAGCTACTTAAGTTATCTTCCACTAAATAGTTCTCATGAATTTAGCAGGTGATGCTTTGCAGCTATCTTTATTTTACCAGCAAGGACAGTGGAACCAAAGCCAGGATGTGACCATCCATGAATTCATGATATAGGTTTTGCATATATGGCATTACACCAGCTCCAAGGGGAAGCCTTTGAAAATTGGTCTGCAAAGTTTCTGAAATTTGTACTTAGGCATTATGTATTGAAACCTATGGAGCAGTTGTGTATTGAAGAATTCTTGAAAATACAGCTTTGACAGTTCATTCTTTTTTAACTTACATTGTCTTCAACATCACTTTACAAGTTGCTCCTTGCTGCACTAGATTTTAGAGGATAAACAATTTGAGGAGATAAAACCCAAAGCCATCCTACAAAGTAGGAGCTCCACTCTCCTGTGAAACTGTTCCTTCCCTTTATCTGAGGGATATTTAAAGATTTCCCAGCCCTACAGCCTACATCAGATGTCTTTTAATCACTATTTTGTAGTATTTCTAAGGTCTGTCAACACAGCCGTTTGCCACCTTGCTCTACTCACTGAGTAGGGTGGCTCCAGTCCCAAGGAAGCTTCCTCCTCATGCTATTTTCAGAGTCTCTTTGAATCAATTCCCTAACTCTTTGTAACCAGCCAAAAATATTATCCTACTGTCCACAATGCAATGCTGCAGAGGCTGACTTACATGAATTCTTTTAGATATACAAGTCTTACGCTGAATTCAGTTAAGGAACTCAGAAAAATTCTTCCTCATTGTAAAACTATTCAACTGCAGTTATTGAAAAAAATCTAGACAGAAAAGTATATCATATATTTATTCTGAGGACTCCAGAGACAAAAGCTGCACTGTCTGTAAGGAATGAATTAAGACAAATCTCTGCGAGGTGTTCTGAGAATGACCTAAAAGGACAGAAAAAGACGATATCCAATTAAAATAAAACCAGCTTCTAAAAAGAGTTAGTGAAATGGTTACAGCTTTTGTGTATAGGTGAGGCTTGAAAAATAATTCCATTTTCATTTGAAAAGAAGATTTTCTAGGACTAAAATTACACATTTAGTTTTGATTTGTCCTTCTGGTTTGGGTTTAGCTTCTGTTTAAGATTGAGCCTTTGCTTTCACTTCGTTTCAAGTGTAGCTGTACTCTGCTATACCAGTACCAGCTGTACCAGTTATGCTTTCTATGTTCTGGAGGGTCTTGACAAGAAAAGCAAAGTATCTTTAAAAGTAACCACTTAAAATGGCTTATTTCTATTTTTTTCTTCCAATTCCCTATGAGGCATCCTGTTACCAGTTAGATAGCAGAAACAAATCCACCTCTTATCAGAAAGGGGCAGGTCATTTAGTTCCTGGAGTATATGGGATCCCTGGGGAAGCTGGCAGGGCTGGAGCACCCAGGACTCCCTTGCCTTTTGCTGAATGAGTGGTGAAGAGAGAAGCAGCAGCTGCCGATTAGGGCCAAGAAGGAGAGGAAGCAGTATGGGAGGTAGGAAGACTGTAAAGTCTGAAAGCCCTGTGATGATGGTTTGTGGAGCTGTTCTGAAGGCTGGGAAGACAAATAAACTAGATGGCTTTTGGATAGATAATGGGAAGAAGGAAAGGAGGAAGGAAGGCGCTGGGGGAAATGCCATGAGACCTGCAACAACTTTTGCAAGCTGCTAGTGGAAGGAAAGGAAGGAAGGCTGTGGCACTTGTATTGTTCTGCTTCTTCAGGCTCTACCGCCCTTCCCCATCCTCCACCTTGCAGTGCTAACCGCTTTGCTGAATGTGCCAGATGACAGACCACAAATGGCATTTGCTGTTCAGCATAGACTCTTACAGAGTAAATATAACAATGATGATATTCTGGGTTGCATCTAAAATGGAGCACAAAAATTAGACTCTCTCTGGTTTTGTATTTGACCTGGAAGTAGAACTTTAATAGTAGGTTAAAATCCAGGCTTTTTTGTCTGTCTGTGGTTGTCAACGCAAGGCCAAGATTTCAGATTTGAATGACTAAATTTAAGTTCCTAAACCCCACATTTATGACCTAAATAAGCTACTTTACCAAAACCCACTGGGCAATTACCAGTAGCAAAGATCAGACTGCTAATCTAGGTAGCTGAAAAGAATTAAGGAGCCTAACATTAGACACCCATTTCTGAAACATGCTGACGTTGAGTTTTTGGACATTTTGATTTATATATTTTTATTTTTTCAAAGTTTTTTTCCAAGTGCAAGCAGTAAACTCCTAGGTTTTCTTGATATCTTGTGTAAATAGACACTGTTTGTAAAAATTTGCCCTCAGCCTGCAGCCCAAGCCATAGCTGAACACTACAGGAGTTCTGACATGGGCTGAAGACTGCCAGCAGCTGTCCCTGCTTTTACTGATCAAGGAAATGCATTTGGCAAAAAAGTGATAGCCACATTAAACTGAAGCAGGATTTATTTAGTAAAATAGCCCCAGCTTTTCCACACCTGGAGTAATTTTCCACAGCAACTTGAGATGGAGTGTCGGCCAGCTACAGAAGTGTGAGCGTTATCTTCATTTTTCATTTTTCTTTCCTTGACAATTATTTATCTAGTTTTTATGATCTCCAAGAGAATAAATTTTCTAGTGAGTCCTTAACTGTGTAGGTTTGCAAGATAGTCATATGATCAGAACCTACTCCAGCTGAGGCTATACTGAGGCTGTATTGTCTTTTGTATAAATAAGGAAAAGTAATCATTGTTCATGATGCAGGTAGGAAGGAAAGAAATGAAATTTGAACAACAACAAGATACAACAAAGGAAAATAAGCAAAACAGAAGCAGAGGTCCATGCAGGGAAGTGGAAGACACAATAAAACTTGTATTGAAGAAACTTGAGAAGCAAACTTTTACAGAGGAACAATTTGGCAATACTGAAAGCAAGAAGAGAAGAAAAGAGTTCGGCTGCGTCCTTAGCTAGGTGTTATGGGAGATACACAGACTAGGCAGAACTGGCCACACTAGCACGAGTGCCTCCTCTATTAATTAATGTAACAAGTCTACATGCCTTGGGATACTGTTTCATTACTCTAACTGTTGAGTATTTGTGTACATGAAGGCCACATCAGTTAAGTTGTGCGTGATTGTGTCAGATGATTCCTACATAAGGAGCAGCTGAATCAGAGAAGGCAAATATCAGGTATTTTGGTTGACATAAAGATCACATCTATCTTACCTTTTGAAGCAAATGTGATGTGTGATTCTTGTTCCACATACGGCTTCTTAGTATTGCCTATGCTCATTTTCAAGCACAGTGAATGTCACAAACCAATGGTTCAGCAAGTCCACAACTAATTAAATCTAAGATATAATGTGATGGAAACTTTCTGCTGTTGCTGGTATCATTTCTAACTTGCAAGTTCTGTTATGCCACATAAATTGGGTTAATGCCTGGTGAAAATAAAGATAATCTCTATTCCATGTAACTCACACTCTGAGTGTGGCCAGACATGGCCTCACATGGCCATGGGAATAGCCTCATAGACATGGGAATGCAATGTAAGGCCAGTGTAGGATGCAGGAGGTTCACAAAAAATAGAAATACAGGACTTCTATTCTCATGCTGTAATTCCTTCTCTACACCTTATTCCATAAACACTTGCACACATAACTTTGAATGTCAAGATGTGTTTATGGCAGTTGAGTTTAATGGGAGTAACTATTTAAACATGTGTGCACTCAATGTACAGAGTTGTTAACTGTCAGGTGTTATGAGCAGACTTTTTTCCAAAGTAATCAGCCTAATGCTTCTTACTGAAATCAGTGGAGGGGTGAAATTTTTTATTATTATTTTATTGACTTCAGTGAGAGCAGAGTTAGTCCAGTCTGGAGGGGTCTGGAGAATCTGCCCTGTAAGGTTGGCTTGAGAGCAGATCTGCCCTGGCCAAATACCAGAAAAAAATTATTTTCAGTTAAATTCCTCAGTAAATATTGCTACTTTCTCTCCAAAACATCTACTAAAAGAATATATATAGCCAGCTCTGAAGATGATCAAATGCTCAAAAAATTTTGTGTAGAATAAATCTTTCAGCAAGAGGTAGCAAAACTCTGAGTAGTCATCTTGACAAATACTGTTCCATCAACTCTACTGTGACTCAGAGTTTGAAAGATTTGGGGGAAAATCCATTTCAGAAAATGGAATAAAATAAAAATACGGCCCAAATGAAGCATATTTTCAATGCAGTTCCAAATGTTGTCAGTAACCAGCAAAGTAGCCTGGATAAAGACACCTCCCATTCATTGTTATTCTTGAAGGATTTGTGACTCTTCCTGTTGTTTTGTGGAGGTTGGCTCAGTGACTCACCCCAGGACCTCCCAGCCAAACAGCACAATCCCAGGGAAATGGAAATATTTCTAACACCAAGGGCTATCAAAGGACTGAAGTGCAGGAGCACTCAATACCAAAAGTAAGGAGTGATTACTATGTACTGCTTGATGAAAGTGAGAAGAGCACAGAAGGGGTTGGCTACATTTTCTTGGTGAAGTACAGATCCTTGCATCCCTTGCTCATTGGTATTCTCCTGGAGCAGTGCTAATGTCCTTCCTGAAACCCTTGCATACTTCCCAATGCTTTTTTGTTTCAAGTACTGATCTGATCCAAGCAGTCTTGGTTACATAGCAGATCCAAGCATCAGGTCCTACAGTGATTTCAGGCAGCCATGTTGAAACAGTCACTTTCTGTAAAGCTCAGCTGTGCAATGAATGTGATAGAAAATAGTTATATCTATTAAATTGAATAAAAACCTAGGTCTCCTCAATGAATACTTGAACAATTGTAATCACTTTACATTTCTCATAATGTGGATGAAGCTATTTGGCAAAACTGAACTTTCTGTAATACTCCTAGCATCTCACCTGGAAAGGAACAGGTTTTTTTTTCTGTAATTGCTTCTACTTTAGCAAATGTGATGGTATAATTATATGCTACATCCCAGGTCTTGGCTATAGCTGCCCATCTTTTGTTAATGCATGCATTTGATAGTCTGTATATAAGGAACTTCCAACACAACTAGCTCCCGATGGACCTAGTATGAACTTCATGTTATTACTTGAATGGACTAACCCTCAGATTCCACAGCTGTGGTTTACACATACAAGCTGAGCAGAGGTCTGAAAATGGGCCTCCACATCTGTGGATGATGACAAAATTTAAATAACCACTGTATTGATAAATTGACAAATGATAAATTTTCTAGACTGAAATTTTACCTCAAAGATTCTGAGGGCAGAAAGGGACTAGTAGAAGTGTGGGCCAGATCTCTGCCACAAACCATCACGCATAATTGTCATGTCATCTTTGACAGATACTGAACATGTTTTTAAACATTGCCTCTTTCCAGCCAAACTGTTCTTAGTGAGTGCCCAGCAAGGCCAAACAGGAGAAAGTCAGTTGAAAACAATATGCAGTAGTTTTACTAAGTGCTTACTTCCTTAATGGATATGATTAGGATACTCAGCCTGAAACTATAGTTTTGTGGATTGTATTGTCCAAGCCTCGTCATTATTCCCCCCTTCTTTTCTCATCCCTCAGGAAACAAAAATAACTAGTTTGTGAAAGTTAATGTAGACCTGCTATTCCTAGCACTGAAAAAAATGAAAGCAAAGTAATGTCAGCGTTTGAAATGCTGAACTTAAGAGTGTGACTCCAGTTGAGCTGCCAGAGTTCGCTGGGATTTTGCTTTTCAACTGAGGCCTGAGAATGAACAGTGTGTAGTCTCCTAATGTGACCCAACAGTAAAGGAAAATATATTGTCTTAACTTATCAGCACATAATATGTAGGTTATATATGTTCTTGCTCTCCATGGAAAAACACAGAGGAGAAGCAATTTTTTTTAATACTATTCTTTGTTTCACTGTCTTCTGAAGATACCTCAGACTTATTTTGGTAGGACTTGACTCCAGATCAGCACTTTTTTCCTTTTAAATTGAGATGTGTTGCTGTTATTGCAAATACATGGGAGCTAATGTCCCTGAGCATAGGTTCATAACTCAGAATATATGACAAACAGAGTATACCATAAAGTGAATTAAAAAGGTGATTGACATAATATATTGTAGTCTAATAACAGCTTTTTGTTACTGCAGGCATTTTCCATTGCTACTGGACAGTCATAAATACAGTATATGACAGCACAGAATGCTGGAGGTCCATTTTAGGCTGTTTTTCTTCTTTTTAAAGTTTTTAAAAAGTTGTAGATGAGTGTAAACAGAGATGGATGTGACTAGGTACATTCCTGATGATAAACTGTCCAGCAATATAACAAATTACCAAAAGCATGTGCAGGTTTGGAAAATTTTGTGCACTTTCCAGCTATCTATGGATAATCTGAACCTGCTTTTAGCAGGTGCCCAAGGAGCTTTTATTTTCGGTTGGCGACTTATTGCCTATTACTGCTGTGGAAAACACTTCATCTCTTTTCTATCTCTGAATAAACTGGAAAGTGGACATGCAGGGAACAGGAAAATGTTTATGATATCTGCAAAGTGGCAGATATGAAATCTGCTAAGCAGCTAAAATACTGGGGGTATATTTTGGCTCATGGTACGGGGATTTTACCCACTTTTCTTGGCGACGTCGTTTCCTTATTATCAGATTGGACTTCAGACCGGACATGCATTGTATTTTGCATGTGTCAAAAGGTGCCTGCCAGCAGGACTCATTCTGATAGCGACAACAGGAAGTCTGAAATACACCAAAGGAATGAAAGCTTGGGAAGCCAGACACTGAGAAGCAGCAGTAATAGCTGTTCTGAATAAGCAGTTTAAGCCACAAAGAGTTCGGGCCTATCAGTGCTGGAAGTTGGATTGGAGTAAATGGTAGATAGCTGCAAAAAAAGCATGAAGAAAAATGCCAAGCAGAGCAAAGCTGTTTTAAGTTAAAGAGTGACTCTGCACAACAAAATGTCTCCTAGACATTGTTTTGGAACATAACTTAGTCTCACATTCATTAATTTGTGAATTCTGTGTTCCTGATTGAAGTTCCTGAAAAAACTACTCATTATGAATCTTCTCTTCACCTCACTTCCATGACAGAGTAAGAGAAGTAGGAAATGAGTGTGCTGGCCTAGATGTTGCTGCATATTTTGCCTCTGTTCTACATAAGGTTCTTCCCAACTCCCAAACCTCCTGTAACTCTTCTTTTTCCAGCTTTATGTCCTGCACCTTGGAAGCTCCCAGAGTCTTATAAGAAGTGGCCCAAGCCTCTCACCTTTCAAGACATTGATAAGCAGAAACAAAGTGAGAATAAGGAAGCTGGATACATTTTTTTCCAGTGACTCCCTTCATGAGTGGATAAAAACATAGTTTTATAATGGATGCTGGGATACTATATTATAACTATAGTGTTGGCTTCTGAGTTGGCTTTTGAGTTGGCTCCTTATGTATAATGGGCTCTTTATAAATCAGACATTCTATAATATTCCAATATGCACTTTTCTGGCACTGGTCACCAGAAAACAAAGCTGACAGTTAAAAACTATAGCTTGCAGAGACCAACATGCAGAGTATCCCCTCATGGGACTGACAAGAAACCTGATACTTCTTTCCACTGCTTGTGCAGAGGAGACCAAATGGAAAGAGGAAGCCACAGAAACTCAGTTCAGTAGAAGTTTAATTTCCTTCAACATCATGCCCAGGAAAACTGAAATGCACTATTGGAATAGAAAGTACAGGTCGTTCTGCAGTACTGAGGTCCACTGCAGGAATCTGTCTTCTCATACTGCTGTGTGGTTTTTAACCAGAACCAAGAAAAATGAGCTCATTGCAGCATAACATAACAAAGACAAGATATGTATCTGGATAGATAGTGACTGGATTTATTCAGACTTTTGGAAAATCAACGCACAGTTCAAACACATACTTCTGTTTTGTTTCCTCTGAGACAGCCAACAGTATAATCATTCCATGCGTTTCGAATAACACAAGAAACTGAGACTGACTCACTATTTCCCATTTCATTAGCTCAGGACAGGATGCAAAGCTTATAAACACATTCTGTGAGTCTTTACATGACATGAAATTACTTGCACAAGTTTGCAAGCCCCGCTGTTTTATATCACTGTTTGCAGTCTCTCCTCCAGCTCTGCCAACTCCCCATATATAAGCGTGGGCTACAATTTGGGGCAATAATATCTTTCCCTCCATGTTCTCTCTCTCCTCTCTACCCCTGTAGTCATGCCTAAATTTCTCTGATCAGTAAGATAGAAACATCCACATATCAGCAGCTCACAGAGAAAGTGAACCCAGAAGTGTGTCCTTAGAAAGTTTAGATGGATGTTTGTTGGAAAGGAACATGTTGCAACTCCAAACGAGAAGCTCACAAAGTCAAGAGTCAATCACCGGGTAAGCTGTCAACAAAAATAGCCAAGTTCATATTTCAAATACATAATTGAATCTGAGCAACTCCTGAAGCCAGTAAACCAGGTCATCAGTTACAGGAAGCTGGTGTCTCTCCATTAAAATATATTGTCTATTGGCTTAGGAAAATAAGAACTGGGTACAAATATTAGACTATCTTCAGTGGTACCTGGGACTCATGAGACTGTGAAATAAATTGTGGGCCAGGCTGGAAAGACAGTTTGGGGGAACAGGAGCATGAAACTTGTAAAGTACAAAGCCCTCTTTCTATGTAAGGTTTTGCTAGCAGCAGAATAGGGAGTGTACAGTGAGAGAGATTCAGAGGTAGCTCTAGAGCAGAAATCTGCTGGATCCTTTTGACAGTGATGTGTATTCTACCAAATGCTTCAAACATAGGACATCCCTTGCAATCTGGCAATCTAGCAGAGTGTGTTTCCTACAGATATGTTCCTGACTTGTATCAGTTACTAAACAACTAGTTCATTCAAGTGTATTTTCATTCCTTATAGTACACATCAGTACGGTTCCAGCTATGAAAGAACAGGAAAAGCATGCTCTTCAGTAACAGATAGCCTTACAGAGTCTGTTGGCAGGGCAAAAAAACGATACTCAAGTCTGATGGCTAGTGTTGCAGTAATAATATTAGATCTAGCCTTGAAAATATCTTTTGTAACTAGAGTACTGAATACAAACTAAACACATTTTGGTCTTTAGTGCCCACATAAAGGCATCTAGGCACTTAGAGATTTAGTGAAATTTTTCACATTAGTGGCTGGCTCTGATGCAAATCAATGACATTTAAACATTTCAGTGCTACAAACAAAAGGGGGCTATCTTGGTTTTCAGGCACTTAAATATATTTGTAAGTCTGATATTTAATATTTTTAATATTATTGTGTGCAGAGGCATTTGGGCATTGACATTTCCATTCCTTGAGATGTTCCAACATTTCCATAAAAAAATCAGAACAAAATATCTACATTTTAAAATTTTCCTCAGCATGAATTTTCAGAGTAACTGCTAGGCATGACCATCAAAATATCTTGTTTCAGCACTGCTCTATTCATTTTTTTTTTTTTTTTTTTTGCATTCTAGTTTGTATTAAAATTTTAATATATGTGATGATAGATTAAAAGAAGTACTTTCTAAAACAGTGAAAAAAAAAGAATGGAAAGTATAAACTGAACAATACGTTTCTACACTAAACTAAACAATACATTTTTACAACTGCATATTTCAATGGAAAGTTATTCTGTCTATGGGAGTATAACCACATCTACTGGTAAATAATAGGTAAGTAATAGGTTAAAAAAAACAATAAAAGGTTGAGATTAACTCACTCTTTTCTGTCATTCTGCTATGAGAGTAAAATAACCATCAGTGAAAGAGAGAGTATCATCAATGGAGAAGGCTAGTGCATTTAGTCACTGTGTTTGTTCTTTCACTTTAGAAGGTCATCAAAGACTGTGTATCTTTTTGGTTTTGCTTTTGTAAATATTTTGACAAATTTAACTTTGGCGCTGACACACGAAATTGCCTGTAGCCCAAAGCAAGGCAGCATGGCTGTCCCTATTATTTCCTGTTTTCTGCAGTGGTGCTTCAAGAATATCAAATGATATGTTAAATTTTTACATTCTCTAAATCTGAAGGGGATTATTTGAACCTCATAGGAGAACTATGCAGAAGGAGGGAATGTTTTGTTCCAAGCAATGTGAACTAAGAAAAAAATACATAAATACAGCCTGAGACCAATAAATCTGTAACTGCAAATCTACTGTGGCAATAAGTGGTTTCCCTTTAATAATGAAATACCACATTGGCAAAAATAAATATACAACTCAGACCTACCCCTACCATTATTGGACTACACAATAATGAGATTTTAAAACAGAGTGCCCTTTCATTCTCTAGTGTGCTGTTGTGGTCATATTTCAAGTTTTGTTCTGCAACTATGAGGAGTAAAATTTTACTTGAAAAAACATGGAAACTGAGACTGTCACACTATCACTTGTTCTGAGGCTCTAAGTAAAACTCCAGGTATTCCAGAACCGGCAGTTATACCACAGTTGGCAGCATTACCAATGACCAAATTTCTCTTTATAAAACAAAGCACACATTGGCACTGAAGCTAAATTTCTTGGTTTGAGAGAAGAAAGAAAACATTTATTCAATAAAGGAAAACTTATTTGCCAGTAGGGGGGAAAAGTGAAGAAGTTTTTTAGTGAACACATAGAGGAATAATCTTTTACTACAAAGATCTTAAAAGCTTAAATAATTTCTCTTTAGGGAAAAAATGTATCTGTTGACAAGAGTTAAATATATCTGTTGACAAGAGTTGTGAGGATTTGCTTTGTTAGCTGACATTGTGGTCTGCACATCAAATACTCTTAGAAGCTGCAGCTCAACTTTGGCCATAGTTTTTATTTCAGTTATGTATTTGATTTGCTTCCTTTATTCCTATTATTCCTTACTGTGTGTGCTGCTGCTGTTCATACCAAGTTTGATCTAGAAAAGGTAGCTACCTTTGATGTAGATGACAGGGTGTTTTATAGCAGGGCAGTTTTCTTGGTGCTCCAAAGAGGCAGTAAATTGCCATAGGACCCTCTAAGGTACAACTTAAGTTGCCTGATATTGCAAGGCACAGAGGCTTGACCTTTTCTTTTCCTTTCTTTGGCATCCACTTGCATGAAGGTAGAGAGCCTGTTCTGTTTCCACTCTTGTACCTGCAATACAGATAACTAATGGAGGGCTGCAACATCTTGTGCCCTTCAGCCCTCCATGACTTACAAGTAACCACCATGCTCAGCAGCAGCTGCAGCTCATTGGGGACTCCTTGCAATGCTGCTGTTCACATCAATAGCACTGAAACAAGTCAAGTACTCTCTTGGACATTCAAATAGTTTCTCTGGGTCTCTACAAAACCCTAAGAAGGGTTCCTATCCTCAGGCCTCTTAGATTTTGCAGAAGTTTCACTTCAGTCTTCAAAATAATAGTAACATTTCCTTTCTGAATCATTCTTTAGAATTAACAGTTCAGGTCATGGCTTGGCAGTGTTGCAGATCTAAGGTTAGAGCTCGTCTTATCACATCAGAAACAGAACTAACCTGGAATTAATTCACTCTCCAAGTTAAAATCATCTTTTTTGTTGAAGGCTTTCTGCTGCAGCATTTACTGCTTTCTTAAGCCACTCTAAATTTATGCCCTAGGTTGGCACAAAACTGGCATGAAAACAGAATGCTGGCACAAAATCCCTACCACACGCAGTAATCAACTTGAATAGAAGTGTCTTTGTATGGCCCACCTCTGACCTGAGTCAAATTTGTATTACTGTGTGATCCTCTCCAATGACCATGAATCACAGTCTCACCGCGGAGAATTTAGTATTTGCATCTCTCATGCACCTACTGTTCTGAGTTTCTCCGGATATAGTGCTAGAATTTTTTTTCTACTATCAGATTTCTATTGAGCACCATCGTCTGACACCTGCAATAGACAGAGGATTTGTCACAACCTTAAGATGTGGAAATGAATTTTTTTCTAACTAAACAAAAGCTATTCCATACATGACGCCAATCTGATACTATTTTCTTCATCAGGTTAATAAATAAGCAGTTTTGCTGGAAGTGCTATGGCTTAGATCCTGAGAGTTCCTGTGTGTAAAACCATTCCAAAATGTTACTTCCCCTTATAGCGCAAAACATTCATGAGGAAAAAAGTCTTAATTACTGCCATAAGTAGGGCTGACTGTTTAATGAGTCAGGCTATTTGTGAGGTCAGTTTTTCTTCTTAATCTTCCTCAGAGTTGACAGAGAGGCAGATGAGCAAATATACTGTACCTTGTTCTCACTGTATTTGAACTCTTGTGATTAATTGTCATCAGCTGCATAAAATCATTAAGGCACAAAGCATGAGAATATGACAAGATCATGTTTTCTTAGCCTTTAACTTTAGAGCTCTACTTGGGTCTCTTCCACCTAACCAGAGAAATGTCTGTGAGAAGGAGAGATATAAAAGTTTCACAGATCAACTGGGGCTGAGGAGAAGAGAGAAATTTTGCTCTGGCTCATTAGACAATCCATTTGAGAGTGTTTCTCTGAGGCCTGTGTTCTTATCACATGGCATAGCAAATTAACATTGCAAGTATCTGTACAGAAGAATAAAGATATACTTTCTGTTCCTAATGGACCAGACCACAGTTAAAGCTAGTTGAAACTTTTCAAATTTTAAAAATAAGAAGTCTAGTTTTCTTTTAAAAACAATGCTTGCTTAAAAAAACTCTCACTGCCAGCCTTAATTCTATGGTATTAATTGAGCAAAAGTGATTTGATTCTCTCTGGTTTTGATACAGAATGAGACTAGCCCATCCCCAAAAGAAAGTTTTTTTTTTTTTTCAGAAACACTCTGTAAATTTTAAATGGTTGGCCATTTTATATCAAATGCAGACCAGAACCTGCATCATGTCTCTGTTTCCTTCTAGGACACCAGAATAACTAGCTTCAACTCTCTAACACAGTTAGGCCATGCCATCCATCATGTGCAGTGCTGTACCTCTTGGCATACTGCACGCTTGTCCAAACTGGTAGTTTGCAAGTTATGTGCAAGGCACTTGTGCGTGTGGAGATGTATCATCTTGTGCAGGGAAGTTTTCTCTGACAGCAGGAATGGTACAGTCATGTGTAATTCATTTCAAAAGTGTATCTTGTGCTGGGACATGGCCTGAAGTTTGGGAAAGGCTGTCATGGATCTGGCTGCATTATCAACCACTGTGTTCGCTGCATATCCACGCAACATGATGGCTGGCCAAAGTCTCTGCTCAGGGGTTTGGATCCCCATCAGTCAAAGTTGCTGCTTTAATATTGTATGACTAGATTCTATTATATTAAAAACAGATAGCAGAGCCCTTTCCTAAATGAAGCCATGAGATGTGGCATCTCCTCAAAAGTTCATGGACAGAGGATGATGTGGGCTAGTAGGTGGGGTGCAGACCACTGCTCCTATTCCTGGCTCTGCCCTTTATCTGCTGGGTGACGCTGCGCAAGGCGCTTCCTCCCTCTGTGCTGATTTCCCCTTCTGTCCTTTCTCAGCTATGCTGCGATGGCCAGCTCTCTCACTGGCTTTAGTATGAAACATCTGTGATTTTCACCAAAGGCTGCAGCCACCTTATCTAATAGAAAGAAGAGCCAGGGTGAGAGCTCCGTTCCCCGCTGCGTTATCCCCCACTACCCAGGCTCTGTCGCTATTATATGTTCCCTTTAAAAGTATCCCCAAATACAGTATGAAAGTTGGTGATGTATAGCCTATTCTAAGGAAAGGTTTGCCTCTGTTGAAAAGCTTTCCTGACCTCTTGGCCGAAGAAGAACAAAATAATGTATTAACAAAAACACAGTTGGCTGCCAAAGAAAAGGAGTTCCTGTAAGGACTGAAACAATAAATCTCCTCCGTACTGAACTCCCAGAGGGAGTATGTTGTGTTTCCTCCTGTTCTTTATCAAAGTCCCCAAAATAAGCAGGAATGGGCAGTGACTAGGCACAGTGTCTACACACCTTTTTCCATGGAGTAATTAAGGCCTGCCTCAGAGTGAGAGAGCACTCCCTGCCCAGCTGTGCAAGGGAAAGCTGACACCACAACCACCACCAGCAAGCATGAAGCTATTGGGGATTGCCTATTTCCTAGCTGTATGCTGTATTTGCACTTTGGGGGGTAAGTTCTTCGGCTTTTTTTTGGGGGGGGGGGAAGGGGGAGTAGACTTGTCACATCTGTAGGGCATTTTGTGAGCAAAAGCTTAGCTGTCAGCAGCTGGATGATATTTTTTTTCTTTTCCAGTGCAGTGATCGAAAGACTGTGTTGGAGAAGAAGGTAGTTGAGTTATATGTGTTCTGTGAAAGAATTTATGCCATTGTATTTTTGTGACAGCTCTTTTTCTGGATATCATGAATCCCCTCAGTCTGAGAGGAATTAAAAACAGAGATGTATTTACAAAGGTTTTCTGTTCTGTTTTTCTTCTTTAAAATAAAGCATCTCTTGGAGAGGTGTTTTTAAGGGAGAATTGAAAAATCTGTCAGATTTTGCAAATAATACTCTTGCAAATCAGATCTGTCCTGATGTGTTCCCATGGATTTCCTTGGTACTGTGCCAGCAATAATTTTGGCCGAGGATGTTTCTCAGAAATAAGTTTGATTTTGGCCCCAAATATATAGGGACCTAGAGTATTTATCAAGTGTCATATAATGAGGGATGCAAACCCGGGGGCAATATTTGTTACTGAGCGCAATACCTCCTTAAAGTCATTCTCAGATGCATAGATTTAATCACATTTCATAGTGTTCAGATGGGCACTGATTGCTATTTTCATTATTCTTCAGTTTGAAATATCATGCACTTTTATAGTCGAAGTAATTACTAAATCCTGAGATGGAGAGAGAAACTGTAACAAGGACCAGAGTCGTCTGTCATCACCTTTGTCAAAAGATAGATTTGAAACTAAGTCTGCTTTTATCTGCACTTTCATTTGCTGGCCGTTCGGGCTGAGCACTCATAACTAAAGCTTCCACAAAGGCTTATAGATTGCCTGTAGGTGAGTTTTTTTTTTGTTTGTTTTGTGTTTTTTTTTTTTTTTTTTTTTGAATCAGATGTAGAAAATTTATAATACTAGAATAATTGATCAGTTAATGAACTTTCCCACAGATTATGTGTTAAAATCTAAAAAGATCTTCTGTGGTGCAGCTTGTGCTATTGCTTGGTCTCACTGCTATTAGAAAAAAAATTAGTAAAGAAGTTTGAAAATAACATTGTGCCATAGAGAGAACTGTTCTTCTTACTTAGTAACACTTACTATGTTAAGTAAGTACAAGTTCTGAAAGTCTGTGCTGAGGTGCTATTTATTCTCTGTTTGCTACTCCTAGTAAAAATAGTCTTCCTGTCATTGTTAAACCTTTAATTTCACAGCTTCTGAAAAGCAAGGTGGAGTTGGATCAAAAGGAACAGAATCACCAGAACAGGCCATAAAGCTTATCGGAAAGCAACATGCAAAGGCAAGAGGACAGTCCTTCCTTTAAAAAGGGTTTTCCTCCTCTGCATGATGTGAACAGGGCAGAACTGGAGCCCCTGAATAAGAAAATTTCATATAGGAGATATTTGCTCTGAACAACTTCTGTTCTGTAGAAATAATGTCTAAAAGAAGCTTTATTACAGGATAGACTTGGTAGTGAATTTCTGTTAGTAAAATCAGATTAGAAAAGTAAGACCATGCATGAGGAAATCTAGATTGTGCATCTCCGTCGTCCAAATAAAAGAACATAATCTGATCATTTCTCCTTCGTTCTTCTGCATTATCATTAGCAATGAATAGTGAAAAGCAGGCTACCGTGCTTTCCTGGTGTGTCTAAAAAAAAAATAAACCACCTGTTAAGATAAAGCAGTTTTATTCAATTTTACTGTCTGTTGTATGAGGTTGGACCAAAGTCTTTAGGCTCCCATTACTTCTGGTGACTAAAGTATTCTGGACATCTGAGTTATAACAGTGGGATTTTATAATCTGAGGAGAGGAATGGATCCTAAGGAAGCTGACACGTGTCCCTCATATTGAGTCTCCCTGTTTTGAGCATTAGAGATGGTAGCAGGACACTCCTCTCTGGCTGCTTAGAAAAACTTAGTATTTTAAAATTATGCTCCGTAAAATTGAGAAAGGGTCAAATTATACCCAGCATTTTAATATTGACCCCCAAATCTTGGAGTTGTTTGCTCCATCTTCAGTTTACCAGAACAAGTAATATGTGGATTTGTAGCCTCTTCATATAATATATGCAAGCAGTCTGTGTTTGAATGTTTTGTAAATCATGCAGAAATGTACCAGGATGTTTGCACTGCAGTTTGTAGGGAACATACCAGATCTTCTGCAAGATCTCAGAATTTTATGCCCTGCCTTTAACTTGTAAGTGGGCTACATTTTCTTGCTAATTTTTTAGTCGTCTTGGGATCTTACATCCTTGGAAGCCCCTTGGGTTTTGATGGGATCTACGCTTTGTCAGCAAATTACTAGAGGCTAATTTACCTGTGTAAATTAGATGTTGATGAGGCAGATAGTCTCCTGACAACTTGTCTCTGTTATTGAGGATTTTCTTCACTCCTTCAGGAGCTAAATGACATGCTGAAGGCAGAAATTCCTCATCTCAAGATGTTCGGACCTGTCATATTGCCCTCTATTTTTCCAAAATATATTTCAAATAGAAATGCTTTTCTGAACTGATTCATAGCACTTCCAAGCTTTAAAGAACAGACAACAACGGAGTAGGTCAAAGAACCTCTGGCCAAAGCACAAGGATCTAATAGTGATGCTCCTGAGTCATCATTAGGGTTTATTACTCTTTAAAATGGATTAGGATGGAGCTCATTCATCAAAAAGATTAGAGAATAGGAATTAGCATATGCTTCTAATTTAAGTGCTTAGAAGATACATCTTCATGTGCCTCAGCCTTATGATACAGCACGGCTGTGGCTATATTGCATTGCAGATGAACTCCGCAGAGTGCCTCCCAGAGCTGTGTTGTCGCTTGTCCATCTTTGTAATGTGCTCACAGCACACCACAGCTTCCTTCTTGCCCCAACAGTCAGGTTTCTCTCCTGCAGAAATGATAGCACAGAAGAATGAAAGCACAAAAGCACAAAACATCTAGACTCTTTGCATCAGTCTGGATGTGTTCAGGTTACGCACTCAAAATTAGGCACTGAAATGTATTGGTCTCATGTTTCAGATCTACCTTGGATGTGTTTTATTAATGACTGATTAGTGACCCCTATTGACAGCTAGCAGTACCTTTCTCCATGAGTGCTCTTGTAGAAATTGGTGGGATTCCACACAAAGACAGACATTTTTCACTTTGAAACGTGGGAGCAAACTTGTCATTGAGAGCATGGTCCAAAAGCAACTGAAGCAATTCAAAGCTATTCCATTACACGTTGGATTAACTCTAACTGAGTGTTTCCCAAATGTCTTGCCTATTATGTGTGTATCGTGGAACCTGGGGTGTCATCCCGTCCCTGTAACATGGCAGGTCTTAATCCCAGGTCTTAGCTTGAGCTGGCCTCCACTAAACCTGGGTTCCTGGAGTCATTGTATAGATTTGTAGTTGCTTGAACTCTGATACCATTGTCAGAGTTAACCAGATGCGACAGATAAATAGTCTTTTCCATTTCCATCTTCTGTGCTCTCAGCTCACAATTTTAAAATGAAATACTATCAAAACCATTTCTGAGCACTTCAAACTTTTGAGCACGATCTTCTCTCGCTCTGGGATATTATTCATGGCTGTGCCCTGGGAGAGACACCAATGTACAAGCTGTCACTGTCTCAGTTGTGAAAATCTGAGAAATGTGAATAGGCTTTAGATAATCAGTTGCCTTTTTATGCCTTTAGTTTACTTGAACCCAAACTGAATGTTCTGGTAGTCTGCCTGTTGTTAAAAAAAAAACATGTTTCAGATGTTTCCAGCACTCCTGGCAGTTTGCAAGACCAGCTTTTTCAAAAATCAAATTGCAGTGCTAGAGCTTACTGTAGCCTTTAATTGAGTGCTTATTCCTGTGCAGAACCTTTCTTCCCTGCTGCCACATTCCTTTGATTCATTATAGTTGCCTCATGTTGGGCCAGTTTTGTCTTAATGGATTTTAAGGGTCTATTTACTATGGGGCAAAAGGAAATCATTTGTCCTAGCCCCAAACCCAAATGCAGGTTTGCTCTGTTTACTAAGGATAGAAATAAGCAGCTTGATACTTGGTTGATGAAAAGATTATGATTTACAGCCAAAACAAATAGAAGATGAATCTGAAGGGCAAGTTGTCTGCAGTGTTCAGCATCAAACCCAAGAATATATACTGCCATATAACATGCTTAACAAGTGGTTGTCATGTCTAAAAATTTAACAGAATGTTTTTTCTAGTTTAGCTATCTCTTTCATCTGGGTTAAAAACTAGAGTTGTTACTAAACTTTACTGATTTAAGTTAGGAAGAATGATCCACAGAGGCTTATGCTTCAGTTTGTTTGCTTGTTTGTTTTTTCTGAATAAGAAAGGAGTAAGAACCTTATATTTGGTTTCTGATTGTGTACATAGCTATACGTGTCCTGTGTGAAAGCCTGCAAAAACACAAATGAAAAACAATCTTTAAGAAACTCTCATCCTGGTGGAGAGAAAGAAATTTTAACTTGTACCATTCTGTAGCCAGGTTAACATCATGGTCTAAAGATGAGTCAGGCTCCATGGTAAAATCACATGAGAAAGATGTCATTGTTTCTGCTCCTTAAGAAAGCTGGGAAGGGGGAGGGTTGTCCATTTGTTTGTTTTCACTGCAATAAATTCAAGAAAGACCCTTTAATGGTTTATTTTGCAATTGTGTAGATAGAGACAGAACTTGGCCTGTTGGATTTGTATGTGTAGCAGTTGTTATTACCAAGTATAAGTCAAGAATTAAAGACGTGGCTCCAGTAGAAGATAAACATTTACTTTTGGTTTCAGCTAGCACTCTAAAAATAGGTGTCCCAGATTTAAACAGAGGATTCAATACCCTGGCTTGTACCATGCCTTGCTATGTGAGCCATTTGCATTGTTCAGTGCTATGCTCGAGCTATGAGGCGGATAGATACTTCTGGATTCGTCTCCTTTAAGTGAATTCTTGGATGGTGTAAAACCAGCACATTGTATCAGACAAACCTACCCACAGTAGGAAAAATAGTTTGACTCAATTTAATATGATGCTATCTCTACATTGTGTCTTCTTAACCTGTCTCCTGCTGTGAGAAAGGTGTGCTTTGACAGTCACTTGCTAGTACAGTGTCTCTTAAACTGAGCAGGCATGATTTGCTGGGGTATTGTCCCATTGCAGAGCAGACAGGAAGGGGGAGCAAGCCCCCTTCTGCCACTCCACTGTTCACCAAAGGCTAGTCTGGAGGGGCCCAAAGTGTCTTCTCGTCAGCAGCGAGGCTAGACAGTAGTGCCTTTCAGGCAAGAATAACTAGCTAATGCTCTAAAGATTACATTTTGAACTAATAGAGTAAGAATTTTCTAACTGTTTTTCAGTGGAGAGTGGATGCTTGCCTGATTCTGGTACAGGTGAAAATCCTAGCCTATTTGTCAATAAACTATTCTTGAAACAATTTTTAATCACCTTTTCCAATGACACTAACGTGCCCCCGGTGTTAGCTGTATGTTGTAGATAGCATCCAATCTCAGATTGCTGAAACCACAGAGCAAGGGGCACATAGTTTTGCACCATATTTATCTGCTGTAACCTTTCTGCCTCATCTTATCACTCTAATGAAATTGTGTGTTTTGCCAGGATGGGAGTGATACTCCAGCCTTGCTGTCCAAACATTTCTGCCAGATATGTAATCATTTTTAAAAGCGCATTCAGCTTGTATTAATGCCCTGAGTTCACAGTTTGTTTGAGGAATGTCAGAGTAATTAAAACTTTAGGGTTAAAATAATTAAATCCCTGATTATATTAATCAGTTGTTTAGGCTTCCTGGATATTTCTTCCTTTATAATCTTTAGCAGAAGATTAGTATCATATTTGGGCTGGGCAGATTTGGCTATTGAGGCAACAACTGGTCAGCATGCCAAAATCTTTGGGTTTTAGTTAGTCTGATGAAAACAGCATCAATAGATTTAGTAAGCTTCCTTACAGCAGTTGCATTATTTTCTTTGTAAAATATATTATTGATTTGTTTGAGTCAGTATTCTTTGCGTGATAGTTATTTGAAGTTACCAGAGCTCTGTATATTCCTCCATTTTTGACTAGTTTGCCACATTTTCTAGCTTGTTTAAAATGCTCAACAGTGAGCCTAGACTTTTATTTAAAAGACAGTATCAATAACCTTCTAAATGTAAATATGTGTGGTGCTATCTATCCAAGTGCAAGGACAGTCTGAAATCATCTGTCTTTGATAGATGAATTACCCCTCCTCATCTCATCATGGATCATATATCACATCAGTGTAGATGATGTAAATGTTGGCGTTTGCAAACCTCTTCAAAGGTCACTAAAGCAGAAGTGTTTCCAAACTTGGTTAGATGAGGTGCAGGAAATGCTGAGAATTTCTTCAGCAAGAATTGAGAAACCCATGTCTTTACCCCCAAATTCTGAGCTGCCACATTGAGAAGAGAGACTCTGGTTGTGGGTCGCGTATAGTGCTCAGCTGCCTTTCTAAGTCCCCAAAAGCCAAAATACTGCCTAAGAATCACAAATTCTCTGATATTCTCACCCAGTTGTCCAATCCTCATTTCCCCATGACTCCTGCAGATGGTTCTTAAAGCAGAAGTCTGTGGCACACTAGAAAAAATGTTTTAGGGGAGCATGAAATTTCATTGCAATTACTCTTTCTGCACGGGACTATTAACGTTTGTTTCTGGAAGACTATTGAATTCTTTGAATTATGGAGCTATCTGGACATTGTGTGGAATTTAACTCTGCTTTATCACAAAGCACATGGGTTTTGGATATTACAGAAGTTCAGCACTGAAAGGATGGCTGCCGAAAAGAGCTATTATTGTAAAGCAGCTTTAGGTTCTCTTTAGGAAGGTTATTCTTATAATAGCAGGTTGCTACAGTGTATTAATATATTTGCTGTGGTTCAGAAGGCAGCAAATATATTTACCAAACTGCTGGATTTCATTTGGAACAGCTCACTGGAGTGGCTGCCAGTGTGCAACCAGAGGAAGAACTTATTAAAAATATATGCCAATTAACCTAATACTTGAGGTGTGCTGATCACAGAAGGGGAAATCAAGAGTGCAGGTATTAGAGACAAAAGCCACCCAGTGCAGGACTGTTTTTTGATCTCAGCATGTTTTATCTGGTCTTGTTCAATTGGCTTCAGAGGAATTCACTATCCTCCTTTGTGGGCTATTCTGTGTGCTAATGGAGTCATGCGGTTAGCACATCTTAATGCTATTGAATTTAAGTGGACTAGTGCACAATTTTATTTCATTGGCTTACTGATACTTTCTTATAGTGCACTGTCTGCTTTCTGACTAATTGCTTTCACCTTACATTTCCCAGAACTGGCAGAAAACACTGTTTTCAAGTGAAAACAGTGGAAAATGAGGATTGATCATAAATGAAAAAAATTGCCAAGGGAGAAGATCAGAAGGATTTGAGTAGGAATGCAACAACTGATTCACAAATACTTGTAATTGTCATGGGGAATGAAATTAGACTTACCTGCACATTAAAGTACAAGTGGCAGCTAAATATGTTGCACAACATGAGATCATCAGTTCTCAGAAACACCAGATTTTGCTCCTAGCTCACCGTAACTTCCCAGGGCACTGACGGGGACCTGGAGTTTTGACTAGCCTCTGTCAAAGCCACTGTCTTGATTTTGATCTACTTTCTGCTCCGCTAGGAAGCTGATCGTCAGCTTGGGTGCTGATTTGGTATCACATAAATACCATTGCTCTTTGCTAGTCTAATTTCTTGTTGTTGACCCTCTGCCTCAAGTGCTCTGCTAGTAACCAATAAGTAATTAATTTCTTGATTTCCACTTTGCAGTAAAAAGCATGTGAGAAAAACATTTTGGATTAGCTTCTGAGCTCAGCTGTTGTATCAGGTTGGTAGAAATTAAAAATAATATGAGTATTCAGTCAGCTTTTCACAGTTAGGGAGGTCTTCCTCAGCTATGTGGTCCAGTTACAGAAAACAGACATTTTTAAAGTGCATCCTGCGTCCTTGCATATAACGTAACACAAATGATACTGTACTCCTGTCTCTTTTGGGCTTCATTTATGGGATATTCTATACTGTTTAGCCTTTGGTTTAGGCATTGTGGAAAAGAGGAAGAGGGCCTCAACTCAGTGTGGAATTACGTTAATTATAGAAGCAATTTTACAATGTTTACACAGAGGTTTTCTGGTGGGAATAGGTTTTTGATGCTCCAGATGTGTTCAGAGCTTTGTCAGGAGCAGAGTGGCATGGGCAAGTGCAGCTGAAATGAGTGTATAGGCTGATGCAGGATATGCTAAAAATGAACACATCATAGCAGCCACTGCAGTGACCATTTCCTGAATTATACAATTAGTCGTGTTGCTTGAGATGCATTTTGATCACAAAGATAGAGCTAAACAAACACAAAGCAGTACGATTTTACCAACGGCTGCAGCCCCAGCACATCAAAAAGGATAACTTCCGATTGACCTATGCTCAACTTCCCCTGTAGTTCTTTTATTTTTTTGTCCTACCCAAACACACTCATTCCTGAGAAGCAAAAATATGCTCAAAAATAATGTGTTACGGAAAAAAACATTGTGGGCATTACCCAGAGAACTACACAGTCTTCTCTCTACTTTCTGAGTGAGGGTGACTTAACACCAACGCTCCTGCTCTTTCCTGTTGCAGGGAAGGGACTCTCCTTTTATTCTTTTTCTTGTTCTGCTCAACAGTGCACAATGTTTTAAAAGCTCTTTCTATATAAAACTGCACCTATTCAAAAACATTTTAAAACTGATTTAGCATGACTAACGCAAGGGGGGTGGTGGTTTGTTTTTCATACTATAAAATAACCTTTAGTAACTCCTACTTTTTATCTTATACATGGACACAGAAATACATTACCATCAAAGGGTGATAATCTGGTGGGTTTAATAGTTTTAAAGGGTTTAATTAAAACCTATTTAATAGGTTTAACAGGTTTAAATAAAGTGAAGTACAGAGCTTGGAGTCTTTGTCCAAAGCAGGCTGGAGTGCTGGTGAGCATTCTGAGCACAGCTTTATTGCTTTATAGAGAGCAAACAATGTCCTCATCTCTCTGCAGCATGCAGTAATAAAGACATCCACCACGCTTAATGTAGGAGCAGAAAGTGCAGAGAGAAAGCTCGAGATTAAGAGTCATTGGTAGGCAAGTTTGCATTTCTTCTGAGTCTGTAAGACAAACCATGAAACTGTCTGCTAAGTGCCTGGATTCCTCTGTCCGCACATGCCAAGCGGTAAACCGCGCTTTGCTTGCTTTGCTTCAGATGCTAGATAAAACATGTGGGCATCTTGCCCAGTCCTTTTTAGTATTGTTTTCGACTGAGCAGGAGCCCTTAGCAACGTAAAGCCACGTTAGTGAGGCCAGCTGCCTTTTTTTCACCGTTTCTCTGTTATGACTCCTTACGTAGGAACTGTTTGCTGTGTGCCCTGAGTGTGCTTTGTGGAAACTATGCTATTTGCTCAAGTAATAAACAATTCTCAGCAGTTGCCTGCTGCCATGGTGTGCCCAATGTTTGGCATGAGGTCGTGCTAGCCACATGTTTGGGTGATTGGGAGAAGCAGCTGGGGCAGTGCTGGCACCAAAGTTTCATTTCCTGGCTTTTCCCTGTTCCCTTTCAGAGAAACTGCAAGGCTCCCTCCCTTTCCTTCCTCTCCTCAGTTGCTGCTGCTGTTGGGTTCCTCTGGGCAGCCCTGCTTGGATTTCCTCTGCGGAGCAGGAGTCCCACATTGCCCCATCTCCAGCTATCAGTTTCCAGGAGCAGCATTGCCCTTGCTTCCCTTTCCTGCTATGGAGGTTCACATTGATGCTCCCTTTTAACTAATTTCTTTCTCCTCGCCACGTTCACAGATGCTTCTGCTTTTCGCACCTCCTATGAGGGAGCAGGGAGGGACCCGTGTCCCTCTGGCCCAGGACTGTCTCCTTCCTGCCTTGTTTTCTTCCTCCAGGCATACATTTCTCCCCACTCTTTTATAGCACACAGTTCTTGTTCTGCACTACCAGTCTGCACACCAGAGTCAGGAGCTTCCAATGGAGAAGTAAAAAGAGTACCTAAATGTAGTATCTCATCATGTTGGGTTTTTATATTATGTTTTAGTTTGCTGTTTAAGAGAGATTTGACTGAAGGGAAGGTAACAGCTTGGCAAACTGGAGGTGGTTTCCCACCTCCATAGGCAGTGGAGAATCACAGGCTTCCAGCTGATTGGCATTAGGCAGCAAAGAATGTGGCATCTCTCCCTGACTTATTTTTTTAGCATTGCCTGTATTATCTGTTTTAATCTCACAGGTGTTCACCTGAAACATGATTGGTGTAAATTTGTTCAGAGTCCACACAGTCCTTCCAGTCATTGCTATAAGATACTAACAATATAGAAAATACTGAAGAAAATGACATATATATATATATATTGCAGAAGGCCACATTAAGAATATTTTCAGATGTGCAAAAGCATTGTGAGACCACGCTGGAAAGACATTTTGTGATTTTTGCTCATGAAGGTATTGCAGCACTGGTGATCAGCATAGAATCACTACCAGGGATGAAGCTTTCTTTTCATCAACTGTTATTTCAGTGCAGATACTTGCGCTTAGATACTACTGCAGACACATCTGAATGTGTGTGTGAGGCATGTCATGTGCTATGTATGCTTTAACACCCACAGAAGAAATATAAAGATATGTGGGCTGTATATTTCTCTCTGAGTTGCTTCAACTTCACGAAATTTGCAAGTGGCTGGTTTAATTTATCACCATTGCTGCATGTTATAAGTGCCAGATGGGTTTCACTGGATTACATCAGACTTCGATTTCCATTTAAATTCTAGCTAATACAACCATAGAGGAAAGATTTGCAATGTAAGTATTTATAGCAGAATGACAATTACTTTAATCAAATTCTTTTAAAACACAATTTCTATGGGGTTTAATATTTTGTTAGTGTTGTTTTTTTTTTTTAATTTTGGGAGGATTGATTTATAGATTTTGTATTAAACACGACTGCTAACATTGGGTTTAAACTTCTTTTAACAGTACATCCCAAATGGAAGATTTTGTAATTTGGGAACACCTATGCTGCTTCTAAGATTTTTTTTTTTATTGCCTGCTAATGTTTTAGATAGTCTGCATAAATAGGTTAGTCATTTTTTGCCAAACAGTGTTTAACTGTGACCACTGTTCAACACTGCTGTTTGATTTTTGAAAGTTTCATGCCATAATTTCAATCTTAACCAAATACTTCACATGAAATTGGATGTACTGTAGGTAAAACTGTTCTTAGGTTTTAAGCAAACACTATAGTTAAAAAAAATGCCCTTAAAATATGCCTGGAGGACTTGAACCTGCAGATTTCCTGGGAACATGTTTCTGTTGATACTGGGTAGCTCTTGTTTGTGCTATTTTAATGAGGGGTAAAAAAGCTGCATCTAGTGGAAATAAAAGTAGCTGCAAAAGTGCAGACGGAGGACTGAAATAGCAACAGCTATCTAAATGAACCCTGTTCCTTGCTTTGGCCTAAATTACAGCTTTGTGCAGCATGTTTAGAGCGTTGGTTCTTACCTAACACATGACCCAAACAAAGCAAAACATTGAGAAAGCTGAGACCAGTTGCAAATGCAAATTTTGCAGCTTGTATCCATATTATTATTATTTTGAAAGAGATAAATGATAAAAAATGTGGACACAGATAATATCTTGAACTGTGAGTTTCTCTGTTCTTATGAAACTCCATTAATGATAGAGTGTGGTGCCATTGTGTGTTGCAGTTTGTAGTCTTCTAGGAAATAGGAACATACTATTATCCCTCTTTTACGGGTGGGAAAATGAGAAACACAGAGTGTCTACATGACAGATTAAGTACCAGAAGCTCTATCTAACCTAATTAAACTGTATTGCTCTACACAGAGTTACTAGAGAGGGTGGAGTAATGTCTACCCTGCAGTCATAGCTATTTATCTTATTTGGGGTGATTTATCTAGAGTAGCTGTAAACTAGCAAGCTCACATATTAATTATGGTAGTGCAATAATGCAGCACAGACCTCCGAGCCATGCAAGAAGTTAGGTCAGTCCTTGGAGAACTGGCGAGCGTGGTGTCGTTACTAAACAGCTGTGAGCATTGGTGCCAGCTACTAGAAAGCTAGCTCATGTGTCTTGACAGATTACCCTGAAGCTCCACGGGAAACTGAGCTTGAGTATACTGACCCCTGCTTAGAACACTCTGCTCTCTCCCCCTTGGCTGGAAAGGGGACTTGGGAAATGGTAAATTTTACTGAGGATGAAACCCCTAAAGCATATAACTGCTAAACCTCACCAGATGAAAACAGGCCTTCTACGGTGACTTTCTCTAACAGCAGCTAAATCTCAAGTTTAAGCCCTAGATTAATGCATTCAGGCATACTCAAGCTCTGTTTGGAGAGCACAAGTGGAGTTTGAGAGGTACCTGAAACTTGCCTTGGGCCTCTGCACATGGGAGAGATGTTTGTGCAGTGAGAGTTGATGGGAGATGAACTGCTTGTCTAGGTAAATCTTTTTTTTTTTTTTAATCTTTAGGAAAAAAATGCGTTAAAAAGGAAGAAGAAATTTATCTCAAGATTTAGGTTAGAAAGCAGTGAACAAGTACTGAGGGGGGGGTTGAGGAGTGAAAACAAAAATAAGGGAAGTGCAAGAAAAACACTAGGCCAGGGAAAGATCAGATAGATAGAAGAATAAAGACATGAAGCAGCAATAAATGAAAATAAAAGAGAAATCCTAATAGACGTAGAGCTCCAAGCTAAGAATAAACAGATTGTGTGCATTGTTGGGCAACAGTTATTTATTGGGAATCCTGAGAATATCAGTACTAGCTTTTCTCATATGGATAATTATACCTTTCCCCAAAGAGGACAAAACAGTGGACAGTCTGCCCACAGATACTGCTGGAGCAGCTGCTATAAGAGTCTTCTGTGGTTGTGGCAGGGAGCAGAATTATCATCCGTTTCTTGTGAAAAGATCACAGTTTATTTCTGATGCTGTGTAAGACAGAAAGCAAGAAGGTGGTAACTTTGACCTCTCCATGTCTTGCATAGGTTCAGGGTCACACAAACACATATAATATGGGAAATGGCACCTGTGGATTCAGCTTTACAACTTTGAAGCGGGGAAGTAACACGTACAGAAGTTTGAGATCAGGTTTCCTCAGAACATGTCTTTGATATTTACTTCTGTCTAAAGCCATTTGTGTATTGATCTGATTTAAAGTGGGGATATCTTACATCCTCAACCTGATACAGGCACTGAAAAACTTGGAAAATTTCCTTAGCATGTAATTCAAATTTCCCTTGTCTGTTACCTCTAGTTTTGTCCTGTGTGGACCTAATGAGTTTATTCCTCTCTTTATAGTAATCCTTTACCTACTTGAGTGCCATTATCCTGCCTCCGGTTATTTTTTCCTCTCCAGACTAAACAAATGCAATTCTTGTAATCCTTCCTGTGGGGTCTCTCTCTCTCTCTCTCTCTCTCTCTCTCTCTTTTTTTTTTTTTTTTCTCTCTCTCTAGACTCCTGATGATTTTTATTGTTCTCCTTTAACCCCACTCCAGGTATCCCGCACTCTTCTCAACAGGTTTCCCCAGGCAGGACAGAGTGCTTCCACTGTGCCCTCACCAGTGCTGATCTGAATGGAAGGATTTTAATACGAACATAAACTCCTGTCTGGTTAGTGCAAGGTCAAGTTAGAAGAAGACTAACAGGTCATTTTACTCACCGTTTCTGTAGTGAGAATAAATTCTCCAATATTTCTTTTCAAAATTAGAAATTGACGCCAAAACATCTAGCTTTTAAATACAGTAACTGATATCATGAGTATCATCAATATATATTCAAAATAGTCTATTCATGTTCAGAAATATTTTTGAATTTTTTTTTTTTTTTGCATTCACTTTAATATTAACTGTTTCAAGTAGTGTTTTAAACTTACTCATTGCTCAAATGAAGAAGGAAAAAAAAGCAAAAATGACTGCCTGGTATTGCATCAGCAATTTCATTCATATGCTACAGCATACTCTAGGGCACAAAGCACTAACAGGCACCTAATTAACACAAGCTCAGGACCTGCTTATCTTAGTCTTCCCAGTGTAAAGGTAAAGACAATGAGAGATGGAGGAGATGAGAGCTCCAAACTCAGGCCTTGGAGGTTGAAGCCTGCATCAAAAGCTGCAGTTTGCGGACAACTGCACCACTGGTCTTTGCTAACTGAATTTAGAATCTCCTTCTGAATTTTAGAAAAGAAAGAAAGAAAATTCAGTTTTTAGGTTAGTTCACTTTGAAATCATGTATCAAGACCAAATTTAAATGATTTTATTATTGTTTTAATTTTAGAACAAATGAACCTTTTCAATCCAAGCCAAGATTTTTTTTTTTTTTTTTTTTTTTTTTTTTTTTTGAGGGGGTACAATAACAGCAAATTCTGTGAACTGTTGGGGGAAAAAAGAAGTAATTGACCTTTATTTTTTTTATTTTGGCCTCCTGACCACAGGTCAGATGTTGGTCAAGTCCTCTTCTTCATTCCTTCACATCCTTCCCTGCCACAATTATTCTCTCAATGTCTCTGTGCCTTCCTGCTCTTCTGCTCTCACCTTATTCCTGTCCTGTTATCTTCCCCTCTTTGTGATTTCTTCTCTCCCTCCTATCTAGTCTTAGTCATGTTTTTCTTTTTTGGATCTCCCACCCAGTAGCGCCATCTCTGCCAACCTTATTTCAGTCCAGAGTATCGTCTTAGCACCTTTTAGCAACGTGTACATTCTCCAGACACAAGGCTCTGTACGGAAGGCACATACACTCGTTTGGTTGCCTTTACTGCCGGGGAGCACAGCAAATAGGAGAGGTTTGTGAGAGGGAGCAGCTGACAAGCAGATCTGGGCTGCTCCCACGGTATACATCAGGAGTCTCTTGTATCAAAGGAGTCACTATCTCTGAATTCCCCCAAAACAGTGCAACTGTAACTTAACTTGTCTTTCATCTAAGACTGCAGCCAACCTCACGTGATCAGAAAAATAAATCTCCCTCTCTGTGTCTCTCTCTCTTTGTCTAGCTAACAGTCTCTAATAGGCCAAAGATTTTTTTCTCAGTCATTTTTAATCTCTTGATTTTATCCCCATAGGATTCTCCTTAGTCACAATTTAACTTCACAAATAACATAATAAGCCACTAGCTGCATTACTTCTTTGAACCAACCAATACCATCCCAAATCCTGGCTAGTTGTAAGCATGTTTTCATGTTGCTTTCAACTTGTTTTTAAAATATACTTAATTTTCCATCCTGTCCTAAGTGTACAATTGATTCATTCATAAAACTCCATTTTTATTCTATTCTGCTGATACAATTTTTCTTAACTTCTCTAGATAAAATCCAAAAATTTGGATTCACAAAACAGCATAGCAAAAGCTCTAGGAAATTGCAGCTGTATCAGCTTCTCCCTGCCTTTGACACTGCTAAGGGAGAATCAAAGGGACAGAGGCAGTTGTGCAGCAATGGTATCCTACTGCAGGAGTGCACTGGGGCACTGCAGTTGCCTCTGAGGAGAATTTATGGAGTTAGCTGGTCATAATGCTATTAACTAATATTAATAAAATGACCCAAATCATAACTGTGACTTAAATTCTCTTTTTTTAATTTTTGAAGAAATATTGCTCCATCATCATGGATATTAAATGCAGCATGTCTTTAGAAGATGAATACTCTGAAAACTACAATGGACTTTTCTCAAGTCACACTGAGTTAGAGAATGAGCTAATTGGCTAGCTAATGTGTTTAGCTGGTGTTACAGACATGGTAGTTACTGAGAAATGTTAAAATAAACCATGTGAAATGTAGGCACTGTTGAACAAACATTCTGCTTTAGTGCTATGGCCCTGTGGCATGGGGAATTAGAGGAGCTTTGTCACTAGCTCTTAATGAGACTTAAAAGGCAGAAAATTGTTCCTTGTTTGGGAAACCCCTAATAAATACTTGCTTTTTGGTCTATTTGGATATAATTTGTTTTCGAAGTATAGGGTTAAAATGTATTAATCAAGGGGGTTAGCATATCCTGACTGTATTCATGTAACCTGGGGAGAAAAGCAGAAGCAGCAGCAGGTCCATAAGGAAAAGATCTCATTTCCATCTTGTGTGAATGGTGAGGTTTCCACAGACAGTAGCTTTCTATACTCCTCTGCCCCTCTGGTAATACAGTGACAAAAATTAGTCTGGCTTTTAGTGAGAAGGGCTACAGATTTTCTACTGAAGCTGCAGGAGGTAGTGAGGATGGCATGAACTTGGGCAAGACACCAGCCCAAGCTGAAATCACTGCAGCCTGCTCCCACGAGGACAGAAACACTTGCCAGGGCCAGCCCTGCTGCCCAGCACATGCTGGGCTGAAGTCAATGGTGGGGACAGGAGTGTACTCCAAACAAACTGGGCTAGTTTGGTGTGTGCTGGGACATGACATTATGAAGGCAGCAGAATGTCACAGGGGGACACTGGTATAGGGGCAAACTCCCAGCCAAGGCTCATTAGAAATACGTGGGGTGCCATCACTACGTCACAGCTGAGAGGTGTGATACCACCTTGAATTCTTTAAACAGCAATTGTAAAGCTTATCTGATGAGGCTCTGTTCTGAACATGTGCCTGCAGAATTCCTGCATATTTTTTCCTGAATCCCCAGGTTAGGTCGGTGACTCTGGCAAGCGTCAGATGGAGCTCATGAAATGCTAATCAGACCACAGCATGCTAAGCAGAGGGAACAAAGCTGACTGTTCTGCCCTGTAGCCAGAAAAAGAGAGCATGCCAACAGATATTACCATGAACGGAGTTACACCAGACTAGTGACATACTGTCCTGACTCAGTTTTGCAATGTCTATATTATGGCATTTTAATGCAGCATGACAGGATGTCACAGTACAAACCTGTAAGCATTGTAGGACTAATCTGTGCCATTCTGCTTTTCCATTCAGTAGCAGAGCTGATCTCTTCCTCCCCAAATGTAACTATCCTTTTCTTACAGTAGCGTACAAGGGTTGTTTCTGATTCAATGCAATTTTGCATCCCCTTCATCAACCTCTGGTGTTAATAGGGAAAAAAAAAAAAAAAAAAAAAAAAAAAAAAAAAGACACTCCAGAAATAAGGATGAAACTCTTCTTATTAAGAAGTCAAAACTCTAGTTGAGTCATGCTTTTAGAATTTTTCTACACAGATAGGAGATGTAGAAATTGTTTTGCTTTTCATTTAGGGTTTTTTTTAAATAAATTTGGAGATTTTTATCTACTAACTTGACCTAGGATGTTTAAGATTGCTATCATTTACTCCAGTAAAATCCCAACAAGCTGGAGTATTCCCTCTAGAGCAGTGTGGAATGCCCATCACTGGTCAACCTGATGTTTCCTGGACCATGTTCAGTGAATTCTCCTCTCTTCCTCATATATAGGGAGAAAGGTAAGGCTGAAAGCATCTCTTGTCAGAAAACAACCCGGAGTCCTAGAAGAGTGCTAGAAAGATGCTCCCCATTAGGAGCAGTGAGGGTGTATCTAACAGATTTAGTATACAACTTGAAAAAGTTGCTAGTAGAGTTGTGTGACTTCATTGCTTCTGGACTTGATTTTCTAGGAAGGGCCTTGCTACTCTGTGCCTTATATGCCTTATCTATATCATAATGCTAAATAGATCTGGAAGATGGCTGAACTAATGTGATGTTTTTTCTGTGTTTATTTCAGAACATAATACTACAGACAATACCACCAAGGCATCCTTTACCATATTAACATCAATATCGGGTAAGAGCTCAAATTCACTGTTGTCTGGTACTCTGAAGTTCATTTTTAACTTCCAGGTTTTCCAGCCACTGAGAGATATCAGGTGAATTATTTCATCTCAGGTGATTGTAGTACACTCTGTTTTTGCCTGGGATTATCATATAAGTCTGTTGAGAAGAATAAAAGATTGAGGGTTATGTGGAGAATAAAGGATTAAGGGTAGTGTGGAGAGGGCTAATTGGAGCGTGTGGGGGGCTTTTTTGTTTGTTTGGTTTGGGGTTTTTTTCCAAATGAAAAAGGCTTGAATTATGTGAGTTTATAGGGTCTCAAGGAGTGTTTAAATTGTGACCAAGTATAAGAAAAGTTAGCTGAGACTTCATAGTTCAAGAGGTTGTCAGATCGAGAACCTGGAAAATGGCACCAGCTGTCCAGCTAGGAATATGGCACCAGAGAGTAGCAGATAGTAACTAATCTTGTTAGGGTGGAAGAGGACCTGGGCTTAAAGAATAGAGAGTTATATAATATTTGACAACACTGGGTCTCAATTAATGTAAGAGTATACATATGCATAAAGCTGTCACTTTCAAAAATACTACTGATAACTTCTTAAAACTATTGATGACATGGTTCACATTTTATTGATGATTGATGTTCTTATATCCACCAGAGCTTTCTGTTTCAGAAGATGCACTCTCCTCTTTAGTTTGTGATTAACTAGGTCAAACTTAAATTCCTAACACTATGAGGAGTTAACAGAGAAACTCTCTAGCTCAAATGGTGAAAGTCCATGCTTCTGGCTTATATCTTCAACTGACACACTCAGTTCGCCTTCTTTTGTACCTTTATACTTATTAAAAACCAATGTTGATTACATTTCATACATGTGAGCTAATTATCAATTCCTTTATTAGTCTGAATGTTGAAGATGCTGCTGCATTTCATAAATGATGCATGTGATGCGAGAAAACTTGGAAATAGGACTGTATTTTCTGATAATCAAAGGCACCAATGAATCTGTTACAGAGCTGAGAGCACTGGGATTGTAATGATGTAAACAGCTGAAATGCTAGTAACGGAGGTAAATAAGATGCAGCCAAGTGAAGTAAGCATATGTTATGGTTACTACAGCACAAGAATTAGTCCTTTTCAGATTGTGTTGCAGTTCTTTTATGCTTCAAAAACCTACGTTTACATCTGTTCTGAACATCTAATGAATGTCCAACACAGCACAGTGGATGAGTTCTTCAAATGTTTTGCTGAAATTTGCCTGATAGTCTTTTGCCTCACAAGGGAAAGCATCATTGGTACTTATGTCTATGAGAAAAGTCTCAGAAGCAACCTATGAGAATAAAACATTTTGTGGGAGTGGAACAAGCTCTCAGGAAGCTCCAAGCCATTCTTTGAGGCATTGCTCTTCTAGGTGAACAGCTAAGAAAGTGAGAATAGAGGAAGAGTGTATGATCAAGTATGTTTTAAAAGTTCTGGTGGGAATATTATATTTAGAAGTACTAAAGTCATATGAAGGAAAACATTTTCCCCACCTATGGAGAGGCAGCATGACATATGTTGGGTTGTTGACAAGGATTGAACTGAGCCTCTATAGCTGACAGTAATATTTTCTGTTTATATTAGATTAGGAGAATTGAAAGCTGGGCTGTTAAAATAATTTTGTTATGTGTTTCCATCCTGGCTGCTTCAACAACAGGTTGGCCAGTCCATTCCTTTGGCCACATGCAATGTAGGAGTGTGGTATGCCACCCATGCACTGACATACCAACATAAAACTTTCCAAAATCTTAGTGATGTCTGCTCCCCTCCTTCTGTACCAGCAGCAGCTAGAAGTGATCCCTGCTGCCCTAGGAAGTCGTTTCTTCTCCTCTCAGCCTCCAAATCTTGCCTCTCTGGAGGAGAAAACAGAAAACTACAATGTGCCTCAGTTTAAAGGGCACTGAGTTCACTGCTGGGAATATCACTCAATAGTGAATGTTATTCCTCTCATCAAGAATTTTCTGCACTTCTCTGCATGCCTCAGAGAAAAGTCTGCCAGGGGCTCTTTTCTCCCCAAAATCTGAGTGCAGAGGAGGAGAATGGAAGACACGTTGTAGAGAGTGGGTCTGGGAAAGCTAGCTGGCAGAAAAACTTAACTGGAGCTGGACGTGGTCAGCACAGACAAAAGGAAAAAGCTCCAGCAAGCTTAGCTAGAATCTCTTTCCCCTCAGTCCTTTTCCTGTAATTTATATAGATATATAGAGATGTTCATTACTTTTTTGCAAGAAAGCAGCTAGAGCTGCGAGATGTTTATTTATGCATGATAAAATAATAAACATGTGAATGTCTTTCTTGCTGTAATGGAAGCTGTGAACACATTCACTTCACAAGTGACAACACTGCAGTCACCAGCACTGAAAACAATTGCAAGAGAAGCTACAAATGAATCTGTCACAACCAGTAAGTGAAAATTTTTTTGAGCCAATTATTGACACATTTCTAAAGAACTGTGTGGAGGGGAAACAAAAAGAAAGAATCAGATGTTGATCAGAAATTTAAGAAGCAGTGCCTCTTGGCCTGGGAATTTGTATTATAAATACTGAATTCTATTTTGAAGCCTTTGGGGAGTACACAATGGCTCTCTTCGTCCGATTCAAGATGACTGCAAAGCAAAGTCTTATAACTACATTACCATGGGCTTGTCTTCAGTGGAATGACCCATCTGTGGGATGTGGTTTCTCTGCAGTAATGGGAGCCCTACTTCATTTTTCTTTTCCAATTTAAATTAGATATGCATCTGGTAATTTAAGATTAGACTGTAAGCAGGCCAATCGGTATTTTGCACATACATGTGTATGCAAAAATTAATCAAATAACTTTAATGTCCTTTCTTTATTAGGCTCAACCCCTTCAACTAACACTACACAACAGACAACACAAGGTACAACAACACAACCACCAGTAAAAACTTCCCCCACAGTGGACGATAAAACTAACAGCACAATAAACAGTAAGTAATAATTTCATTGAAGCGTTTCTGATTCATTCGAAACTAGAGCTCTGAAAAAAACAGTGTGGATCAGTAAGAAGAGATCAAAGAGAGTAGTTTGGGAAACAAATTCAGAGGTTTTGAGAAACAGAGCTCTTCATCCTGCAGTATTACATGTCCTTAAAGAATCTTGCCCAAGAATCTGACGCAAGGAATATTATACCTTTAATTTGTAGAGGAGATGGTCTGGGGTCCTTAGGATTTGAGTCTCCTTGTAACTGGAGAGGTGAATTTGGAAGGGTTTTAGTTTTTTCTTTTCTTCTGTTTTTTTTTTTTTTTTAATTATTTAATAAGTATTTAATTAAAAGAAAATGATTATACATGATCAGAGCAATATCAAAGCATCCTCCTCTATTTATATATATGTTCAATGCTAAGTTAATTATATTCTATATTATATTGGGTCATAGTACTCAAAGCACAGATGTGGTACCAATTACCCTGCAGCAATCTTAGGAAATACTTTTGTTCCCCATAAATCTTCAGAATAACATGTGTGTTGGCTCAATGCATCAAAATGAGTTTCTTCTTAAATTTATTGTATGGCTTTTGGATATTTACATTGCTTACTTGTTTACATTAATCCAACCAGTTAATACAGTGCATTTCTTGAATTTTCTTTTCTTAGAAACCGATCTCTTTGCTGTCAATGAACTACCAGATAAATGTTTGCTTAAGCCTTTTTCTGAACCAGAGCTTTCAAATACTCTATTTTTTTTTTTGTATTTAATTGACTGAAAAAATTAAGAAAGAAATACTGTAAATATTTCACTCAGCAGTCAGAGGTATACCAGCTTGCTCCAAATTGGCATTTAGAGCACAAGTAAATGTGGCAATTGATTAGAGCTTGATTTCTCTTTCCTTGATTCTCTTGCCTGAAAAGCGAGTTCTATTAGTAGACTGCATGCATGCTTACTGCTTTTAAAACCATTGCTCATGGACCTGGCCCTGTTATGCTGCCTATAGAGCAATTTCTCTCTCACACAGAGGTTACATCTTCTACTGATGCAGCGTTCGTGCTGTGATTATCATAGAGAAGAGTCTGATCATTAGTCTGCACTCTTTTGCATTTTGGCTTGCCTTTTAAATGCTAGGATTGGTGAATCACAGGATACGAGTTGGCCAGTGTGCAAGCTAGTGCGGTGATACTGAAAACCACAAAGAATCTTTTTAAGTCTGTACTTGTGATCGCATAGGCCTGTCAGGAGTCCACAGAGCATCACATCATGAGTACCGTTTCCAGTCCTTTAGGCTTGACAGAGGTTCCTGACTTGCGGGTATCAGATCGGCACAGCCACCTGGAACTAAACCTTACTGACAGGTAGAGCTCCTGGCATGGGAAAAAATGCTAATAAGGAATGGCATGCCTGTCTGTGCAGCTTAGTTCCAGGTGCTGCTCTGAACCGATACCCTGAAAAAGTTGGGAGTAGGTCAAATTACAAACCTCCGGAATGTTGCAAGAAAGGGTTTTCCTGTGGGTGGTATAGTCCATCATAAAAATATGCATTCACGTGGAGATACGAGCTTCAGTTGCAAACGGCTACAGGTATAGGTTCTGCAAGTAGGATGGCTCAGGGTGTGAAGTCTTAATCAAAGCCTTTCTTTTCTGTTCCTGTTGTTTTCCCTTTTCACAAGCTGGTGTTCAGTCTGTCTCTGGTTGCTTGGATTTCAACTTATTTTTAAAGCCCTTCATTTATAACAGAAAATAAAAACTTTTATTTTGATTAATTAACCTAAAAACAGAAGGTTGTGTCTGCATAACCTACACCTCTTGAGTAAAGAGGAACATTGAATAAGACGTTGAGAACTGGTCTGGGCCAAAAGACTTCACTGTATTTTCATTTTATTTTAAGAAAAAATGGAAAAACTGTGTGTATGAAAACAAATGTTAGTGTTTTAAGACAAAAATTTGGCCTACACTGCAAGAAGGTCATGGTTTGGCTTCGGTGCAAAGGAGTGGGACAGGACATAGTGTAGGGGTTTTTGGATAGGACATAGTGTAGGGACTTTGCAGATGTATGGCCAGCCCTTGTGCGATACAGACAGGTTCCAGAATTGCTATATGGCTGGCTTGGCTACAGAAATCTGTCTGTTTTCACAGGCCAAGTCACACCACAGGTTGGCACTTTGAAATATTATTGACTTTACTAGCCAGTTCTGGGCAGTATGTACATCCGCAATAGCAGTGCAGGGTGGGGAGGAAAGTTTCTCCCTGAAGACAACACAGGCCTGGTAAGACCGCTGCTCTTAAAAGCAGAAGAGAGAACATGAAAGTTGGCCACTATCTCATATTTTTCACTAGCTTCTCCCCTCTTTTTTTTATTGTCCTTATGGAACTGAGGCAAAAATTGAAGGTGCCTCTATCGCATCTGATTTTTGATAAAAATCAGACATTTCTTTGTTTTCTAATGGAGACCACCACTTTCTGTACTTCAATCCTTGCTGAGAGCTTCAGTGAATGATCACATTCACACAGCAGAGATGTGACAAGGCTTCCAGTCTCTGCTACTATTTCTGTGGCTGCTGTCACCTTTCATTACAGACTCAGAAAAAGCCCTCAATGCTCCATACTCTGTAAAATCATGCAAAGGAATTTTTTTTTTTAAAAAAAAAAAAAAAAGATCTTCAGTATTCTTTCCTTCTGCAGCCCGTAAGTACAATCTCTCCCTCTTTCTGTTCAGGCTCTGTTTGTTATCTTGGAAACCAACAATTAGTCTTATTTATTAACAGGAGGGATGAAATCCACTAGTTCACATTTAGTCAAAAGAGTGATGTCACTTGTGCAGTCTAGACCCCAAAGCAAAATTTTAAGTAGTTTCACTCCACAGCAAGTTGCACCTGCAAACAAGAATGCCTAGACTGGGATACCTGAAGTTATTATCCTTTTGACAAATACGTGTTGAGAACAGTGGTTAACACACTGTCATTTATCTCATCAAAATACCTGCTGGGAGAGCTGCATCACCACCTAGGAGTTCTGCAACTGTAGCAATCAGCCCCATTCGGACAGCTATTTTACAATCTTTGCAGTTTTACAATTTTATTCATAATCAGCTGTTGACAACAAGCCCATTAAATGATGACGTGACTGCTTCGGCAGCAGCAGCCATTCTCCTCTGCTGTGCTGCTTTTCTGTGAATCCAGGCCTCCCTCTGTCAGACAGGCAGAAATCTCTGTTGCAGCTGGCTAAGCCAGAGCATGATGAATTACTGCAGCGATGGATGTGTCAGTGGGGACGGCAGAAGTGAGTCACCACGTGCCCGCACAGAGTCCCCCGCCTTTTCCAGCAGAGAATGTGGGCACCGCATTAAGGGCTTATGCCATCTCCTGCTTTTGAGATCAAATTAAACCTTGCATAGATATGAGTTAAGGGATTTACCAAAAAGGCAGATTTCTAGCACAGTGCTTTCAGTATTGCTATTGCATATATGAGCAATGGCTGGATATGGATGCTTCTGTTCCCATAGGCTTTTGTCACAGAAGCTATTCGATCTACTAAATGTGTTGTTGGTAGAGCCTTTACAGTGTATGAGGCGTAAGGCCTGGATACTGCTTAAGTCCCACTTCAAAGCCACAAGTCAGCAGAGAATTATGTTGCTAGGATTTATTCTTATAGTTGTATAGTGGAATTAAGGGAACCTTCCCTGTGAGGCTGCATTTCTCATCTCAGGAGTGGTGAAAACTTGCACACAGAATTTGTACCTTAGCATGTCCACTTCACCCCTTGACATCAGGAATGAAGCCTGATCTGCAGTCCCCTGAAATAAGTGTAAAAAGCTTCACACAAAACTGTAGATAAAGACATAAGTCATATCTGGTGCTATCTGTAAGTAGCAGAAAGAATTTCACCCAAACTGAATTAAAAAATGAAATGAAAATGAGATCATCTCTCCCCTCCCCTCCTGATCCCCTACTGAGAAATATACAGCGTACAGCACATGTTCCCGAGAACAATCTGTTCTCACAGCTCCTAAACACAAGCAGAGTGCTTAGAGCTGGGCTGCTGCCAGGATTGACAGGACGTGGAGAACGTTTGATCCCGATGGGAAAACAGCTCTCTGGGGGGTTACGAGAAAACTGGCTGCCTCCCTCCTCATTTCTCCCACACACCTGATTATTTTGCACAGTTTGTAAGGCACATTTGTGTTTGAATGTCTCAGTGCATGAAGGATTACTGCTAGCCTGGTTTTCTCTTCATTCTCCTATCACACGCTTTTACTGACTCACTCCTATGATAAGGGAGCGACAAGAGGGTTTCTGTTACTGCTTTTACAAGCCTGTACATGTTGGGGGGGTAGGGGAGCTCTTATTTTTTTTAATTGGTGTAAAGTTAAATTTTAACATTTAAAGTTTCAGTCTAAAATAACTGCAGTAAGAACTAAAAGTGCAAAAGTTTGTGTTTAGAGATCCCTTCCATGATGAGAAATCTTCAGGTGTATCTGACCTGGTTGTCTCATTTCCAGCTACACAAGCAAATGAAACACAATCAGCACAAAATGGGACTTTGGCTGCTTCATCTACCAAGGGACCCTCCTTGCTTCCTACAACTGCTCAACAAAAAACAACTTTTGCTCCTGAAACCTCAAGTAAGTCTTGAAAACACATACTATTTCCTTATCCAAATGGTTGAAAAGATGCAAATAATTTTGAATCCCTTCTTCATTTGTCATGTATTGTTCTGGAATAATAGCCTCTCCTTATTTGTGAGTGATGTGATGTTGAATCCATGTCATCTAGTTATGCCGTTACAAGTGGTGATGGGCAAACTTCAGAAGATTCAGTCTGGATATTCAATGTCATTGTAAGAGGATATAAATTATAGAAGATAATAGAAATCCTTACACATGCTGCATGTGGTCATTGTGTAACATTCACTGACAGAGGCGGTCATTGAGATAAATCCTCTGGCTGCAAAGCAGAGGAAAACAGCTATAATTTTTATTACTGTTAATAAATCTGGAGGGCAAGCTAATGCATATTACCAATTAAATGACATTGTTCAAAGTACAACATGGTCACATGCAAGGTCAAAAAATATCAATCCTTCTCAACTCCCATCAAACTTTATTGTTTTGCCAGGTATGTTTATCCACTAAGCAACTTCGTGGCAAAGGCAGATGCCAGGTCATAAGAGTGATAATTTATTATGCTTTTATCTAACTTAGCTTTGCTAGATTTTGAAGAATAATAAATCACTTAGGTTTTCTAAAGATCTCTTGAGCCCTCACTCAGTGCTTGCTCTCAGCTACATATGCTCTCATCTAAACCCAATGAGGACACAGATTTTGTTTGTATATCCCAATTATTATCACACAGCATCCTCCAAGAGAGATAAGACCCTGTACAACTGTCTAGACTGCTGTATGTGGGAGCTAAGCATGGGAGACAAGAATGAGTCCTCCATAACATTTTGTGGTGGTTAAACTAAGCATGGCAAATGTGTGTGCACTGTGATTTTCTCATGGAGGATGGGACTCGATATAAAACAGCAGTAATATCATATGCTCAGTACATACTGAAACAGTCAGAGCACAAAAAGTTGTAATAATAATAAGCATTTTAGAAATGTTGAATTTTGTTCATTTTTAATCCAGTGCCACTGATTTAGGTATCTTTATTTCAATAAGTTGGTGCCCCATAATACATATATTGTGAGCTGTAGTCACCTGAATATCCTATTATGTTTAGTGTCTTTTAGCAGACACACACAGTATGGAAACCTTACCCTTGTTATGTTGGAATAACACGGTAACTTAAAATATATTTTATGGAAGTTTCTTCCTTCTCACACAGGTAAATTCTCCGGGTTAAAATGAATATGTAATATCTATACACTTATGGGTTATGTGTATTGAATTACCTATTATATTATTTGTACAATTATATTCTACATTTAAAATTTCCCCAGAAAGCTTTTCATCCTTCCATGTGTCTGTTTGTGAAAATCATCATCTAACTAAGCTCACTTTGCTCTAAAACCAATAAATCTTCATTAGCTCAGGGACTATCCAAGAAGCCAGGACTCTAATTGCCTGTCTGAGAAAGAAAGAGACCATCTATCGTGGGCCACTCAGTCTAGGTCCTTGGCACAGCCAGTACTTTGAGTTCCCATAAAATTGCTGTTTCAAAATCACTTTCTAACTCACCAAGGCTTCCACTTTTATACCCTCCCTGTCTCCTCACAGAAATAGCCTCAGGCTTCTCTGTTTCATCTTAAATATGCAAGAAATCCCTTTACTCACCTTGATGAGTTAGCTAGCTTATCTGTAATGGCGGCACCTTTAGACCATCACTGTTCCCTTCTCCTTGTGCAAGTTAAAGACTTAAAAATATTTGGCTGACTCTAAACAAGTTTCACCTCACATGTGCAATTGCTTGGGGCCAGAGGAAGCCACAGACAGCACTCTAATAACTTTAAAAATATTGCAAGTGTGGAGCCAATTGTTTGGATTTGCACTAAGACCAGTAGAAATACTGCATATCTCACCGAGATTAGATTTTTCCTCTACAGCTCTGTAAAATTTCATGTTCAGGTACTTCTCTAGAGATATGGATACCTTTTTGTTCAGCAGAGCAGAGGCTGGTATGCAAAAGGGGCTCACGCTGCAGCCTGTAGGGATAGTAGAGCTTGGAATCTGAAGGCACAGCTTCTGTGTGGGAGCTCAGGGGTACACAAATTAGTGTGAAATTGGTTCAAAACAGCACATTTCTGTTGGATTTGTTCAACCAAAATATTTCAGCTGGCTAACCTCAATCCAAAGTAATATATTTAATTTTGAGGCCATTTTTCACACAAAAAAATGCCATTTTTGTGAAAATTTCTGTTCTTGCTGGGGAAATATGAAAAGAAAAGCAGATTTTGAGGAGAAATTTCCAGCCAGCCATATCAGGGTGTGGGAGGAGTACCACAGAGAGCTGGAGAGCAACTGAAACGAGTGGGGGAGCCTTGGAAAGAACTTGGAGAAACATCAGAGAACAGTATTGCTGTATTAAAAAGACGAACCAGCCAACCCCAGAGGAGGGGCTGCATAGTGCTCAGCCAGGCTACAGAAGGGAATAAGGACTGTTTTTAGCAGAGGACAAGCTACGTGCCTGCCTGTGACACATGTACTTCTTCGGCTTTTGCTGTGTCTGTCATGTATAATATACCTCCTACTCATTCTCTGCCTCCACAAAGGAATGCTTGCTAAAACTTAATTTTCTCATTTTGTTTAATTAATGAAAAATAGGAGATTTAATGGATCCCTCAGAGTCTACATACATCTGAGAAACAGCAGCTGTTGTATCTTTTCATACTGCAACCTAAACAACAAAAAATCCATAAAGCAGTATTAGAGTAAGTTCACCCAGCAGGTTGTTAAGATCAAATGATCTATTATAATAAACTGTCAAATGAATCAACCTGCTGCATCTATTGATATCTTTATTGCACTCCTCAAATTATAAATCCTACTCACTTGATTTGCAGGAGGCATCTTCCTCAGAAAAATTCTTATGAGTAAGTCAAGCTAGGTTTGACTCTTTCTATGCATAGACTGTGTAAGAACTCTGGATAGTGAAATTAGGTAAAAATTACTTCAGTGTCCTCACAAAAAGAAACATGTGAGAATCAAAGAGCTTGGGACATGGAAAATGTAGCAAAGCTTCAGTTAATACAGTTATAGATCTACCTCATGGTTAGGATAAGGAGGGATTTTCAAGGTTCTTAATTTTGCTTTGATTTATATTGCGGTATCCCCTCTGAGTAATCAGCCAAATTTATTCATTTGTTTTGCCAGTGAACACAGTTTCATGTGGCTGCCCTCCAAAAAACAGAAGCAGCAAACTGCAGGATATCAAGGCTGTTTAGGTAGCAGACCTCTGAGGATAGAGTAGGGAGAGGTTAGTTACCAGTTCTTTCTCCATCTGTCAAGCTTCTGAACAGCTCCAAATTGACTCAGGCAGGTATTTTCAAATCAAACCACAGTCATTGCCAATTTTTTATCCTTGTCTTCCTTACTGCACAACAAGGACTCAGCACAGTCAGTGTAGTATACCTCACTTTTCATGATGAATCTGGAAACCTTCCCAGATTATTTATGCAGAGCATCTGTCCCCCCCCCCCCCCCCCCCCGCCAACTCCCAGCCCTGAAAGATGTGGTAAGCTACCAACAGACAGCTAGTACAACTATAGTAAATACGTTAGCAGCAAAATGCTGCTTTTCTTTCTGTCTTTCTCTTTCTGTAGAACAGTAGTGCATTGCCCCACTACCAGGAAGGGCACGGGATGATTATTTATAAAATGCAAACTGAAAACACCTACTCACCTGCTTTGATAAGTGCACTTTGTTTATGCAGCAGGGCTGAGCAATCATCGAGCACAGTGTGAGCTAACAGCTTGCTTGCATACTGGAGACAGTGAGGGAAGAGAGGGAAGGGCAAAAAGTTTTTCTTCATTGCCTACTTAAGTTTTCATCCTCTAACAGAATCCAGATGAGGTATCTTTGGGTAAGATGTTTGTCGTTCTATTGTGTATAGACACATGTAGTTTTTAAGAATAAGAGTCAGGAGGAGACAGGAGGCTTCTATAGTCCCTGAACTACAGGAAAGGGACTGTAGTCATGCTATCATGTTTACTACCTGCGATTCACTCTGCCTTCTGGGTTTATTGAAGTGGCAAAAGTTTGGCCAAGATAGCAGCATGAATTCTGAATGTGCCCATGGGTACTGACAGTCTAAAGGTCACCTGGTACTTCCCATTCCTAACATCACCTGCATACAGTTTTGACAAACCTTAAGTCTTTGGGCTGAAATTGCATATCAGCCTCAGTTCTGATAGATTTTTTTTTCTATTTATTTATTTATTCTGATTTCAGCCAAAGTGGTTCACTTTGTTTGCAATACTGAAATCAAGGGAAAACATGTTAGAATCTTGAGAACTTTCCCTAGGAAAGCTCAGCTCTCATCAGACTTTAGAGAAAAGACTTGAAGTTTTGTAGAAAAGTGACTGACTCCTAAGACTTGGCAAGGTCTGCTCCCATCTCCATGACTATGCATGTGCATGCAGGCAGGCAGGCAGGCAGGCACACACACACATACAGTTTTACAGTTTGCTTGATCAACAATTCCTACATGATCACATTGTATTTTTTCCATGCAACCCCACTCACTATTTCCATGCAACCCCACTGCAGGAAAGGCAGTATTCAAGTAATGAGCAATCATTTCATATTTCAAGGGTTCCTTAATGCTGGATTTAATGGCATCACAGAATCAGTAAGGTTGGAAGGGACCTCTGGAGATCATCTAGTCCAATCTCCCAAAGATTTCCTGGTGCTGGTTCCACTGGGGCTTGAACCCAGAACCTTTAGCATGTAAAGCAGATGTGATAACCACTAAACTATATGTGTCCTCCTCCTTTCTGTACTGTGTGTTACTCCAAATCTTCTTTGACAGTAGTTATTAACTTTCTCAAGCTCTTCTTTAGATCTTGTCATTTAATATTACCTAAACATCTTATAAGCATTACCTAATGAATCATCACAGATTTCCTCTATGAGTAAGATGGCACTACTTTTTGCAGATGAATTGCTGAGACGATAAAAAAGCTTTTGTAAAAAATATCCACTGAGTTTTAGGAAGCCAGCATGAGATATAGTGTACCTTCAGAGTACTTAGTATTACTAATATTTAGTATGTTCAAGAAGAGTTCTCACTGCAGACTTCTGAGTGCTTGACTTTTCAACTTGAACAGGCTTTTCATGCATGCTTCTGATTAAAGTGCAATTAAAGCTCTGTCACATGTGTCATTAGGAGAAATGGTTATTTAGACCCCAATGGCTCAAGTGATTCCTGTTTTTAATTGTGTGTTGAGAGGCGGAAACACAATGGCACCCATTCGAATTTTCAAAGAGTATATTCACAGTATTAGAATAGTGTGTTTAACTCATATTACAGCTCCTATTGCAGGAGCTGTATTTGTACAGAGCATCAGTTCACAGCACTGAAAGTGCAGCAAAGGCATAAAAGTGAATTTGTACTCCCCTGGCATACTAGTCTGATGTGGAGTTGTGTAACCCTGGGCACACAGAGGAGATGCTTGATGCCTGCTCTGAGTTATGGCGACTTTTGCAGCATTACCTTTGCTGTCTCCCAACCTGGCACAGCTGTGATGCAGAGGATGTGGCAGTCGGACATGTTCTTCCTAGGAGCTCTCAGTATAAGATCAATTAAGCTATGTTCCCCACAGTCACCTTGACAGAAGCAAACACTGAAAAGATGCAGCGATGGGGCTTTTATGGTGCTATCCAACCTAGAGGAAGCACCCAAACACCCTGATTTACACCTCAGAATAGCAAGCAACTGCTGAGGACATACAGCCTTGGGGTTGCCTTTTTTTTTTTTTTTGCATGGTAGCTTCAGTAATCCAGTGTGAGAGACCTCAACAGTCAGGCAGAGAGCCAGTCACTAGCCTCTGGCAAGAGACAGTCTGTCTCGTACAAACAGATAAATATTTTGCTGCCAGTTCACGCAGGTGGATATTTTCAAAGACACGGATGAGTTAAGTGCCCAGCTTCCTTTGACTACAGAGCGGTCATAGAAGAGATTTAATGTAACATAATAAAAATCACAGTGGGAGTGATGGTTGTCTGTGGCTGGCCTCCAAATGTGAAATATTCACAACCTTCTTAATTTCCAAGCATGCTACAGTCTAGACACATGAATACAGCAGCATACTAACAAAAGCAGGAATTAGTGTTCTGCACCAAAAATATCTGAAGTGAGCGGAGCAGCTGACAGTGGTGGGCCAGTAAGCATTATGCAGAGAGTAATGTAAGGTCCATTGCTTCCTCATTAACAATGCCTCTTAATCCTGCTGCTCAGCAGTCTGCTAGCCAAGAACACTAAGATAATTAATGAAGATTCATTTTTAAAAGGTTTTGTGACACTTGAAGATGTGTCTCAGGAATCTGAATTTTTTTTATTAAAACACTCATAGTATTTGTCAATTAAATGCTAGCTGTTCACTCCAAAGTTTCTATTTGGTTTTGACAGGAGAAATTTTTTAGGAACGTTATCAATTAATTCAGGATTTTCTCCTCTTGAGTAGAACAGCAACCCAGTGTGGGCTGCGCTTTGGATTCTAGTTCAGTTTATAAGCGACTTCTGCAGACTTTGATAGCTCTGATTTTTTGAGCTCATGAACAGTGTCAGCAGGGCAGCCATAGGCAGCCACCGTTCCAGGACAGTGTTTATTGTGCAGTTACAGAGCACATTGTTAGAGTCTGCCAATTTGCATGATATTCAAAACTCTCCTTGCTTTCTCCTCCCTATAAGCAAGGACATCTAATCTTAAAACAGTTACTAAGAAAGCTGTTCCTTCTGTTTTATTACAGGCCTTCCTGTGAAGTCCACAGCAGGACCAAAAAGTAAGAGTCACAGAAGGGTTTGATCTTTGCACACTTACTAAAAGGGCTGGCTTGAGGTGAGAGGGAGGCAGACTGAGGAAAGGAAATGCTGAGGGAAGTAAGAGGCTCCAAGGGAAGAATGAATTGAAGTGTAACACTGAGAAGTAGATGAGTGATGCTTAAGTTGTAACAATGAGAAACTTCTGTGAACTCAACTGAATGCCATGTTGGACCATAAAATATTGAAAAGATAACACAGCATGAGCAAAAAAAAAAAAAAAAAAAAAAAAAAAAAAATCAGGCCCAGCAAATCACGTCATGCAATGGGAAATTGATATAAAAGTACAGTATTTACCAAGGAGCTTGTTCCTGCTGGTGGCTCTCATTGCTTGTGCTATAGTTAGAACAAGCAATAAGAACTGCCCAGAGTAAGGCAGCAGTTTCCTGTGCTACTGAACCAGTATTGTGCTATTTCCTTTTCTTTGGGTTTATCAGGAAGCAGTCTGCTCTGTACTGGTCCCTGCAGTTCCTGCTGCTGCTGCTAACAGTTTGTCCCTCCTGTTATCACGATGAATCTATTACTCTAATTAATTGTTATTCACATTCCACATCATTCCATAGCTGGAAAATATCTTCCAGATTCACTCTGCAGATCCAGAGAATACAGATAGGTGGGCTGGCTTGTGAGAGAATTTTAACTAATAAAGTGGATAACTGAATTAAAGGTTTTAATTCCTTAATCCATTTTATTAATTCAATAGTATTTCTTTTTAGCCATTGTATTTCTTATTGATGGTCTCATATAGTTAAAACACTGACATATGGATTCCTCTTTTCTGCAATACTCACATTTAATAGAGAGATCTAGGAAAATAACCTGCGGATTTGAATCTTCAGTTTTTCCCAGAGGAGTTGTTAGACAAATACAGAGGATACACATTCATGTTTTTCGGTGTAATTTTTTTTTTCTATTGATATTTTCAAACAGTATCCAGGATAAGTCATTGCTGCAATAATTGCCTGCTTGCCCTATATATCCTGTAGTGTATCAGGTAAGGTAATGGGGCAGTAGTATTCCCCTGGGAAATCTGAAGCAATCACATGGAATTATCAATGCATAAGAATTATTTATGTCACCTCCTGATGGTTCACACGTTCCATCCCTGCATTATCATCTCTCAGCAGATAGGCACCACAGGGGAGGTGACTTCTACTTTAAAGAAACATAGTGCTTTTTCAGAGATAAGGGCTCAGACAATGATTGTTTCCTATACTACAGCATCAGAAGGTCTCAGCTAAAACTGTATTGGTTTGGCACCTTGCAAACACATAGTAAGTGATTATTTCTCCCCAAGAGGTTTCACAAACTTACACCAGAATACCCACCCCCAAAAAAAAGGAAACAAAACAGAGAAGACAAACAACCTGCCCAAAATTCAAATGGCTGCACAACAGCATAACAAATATTAGAACACAGTCCTCACAAATCCTTACCTTTGCAGTACCATCCATGTTGCATTTTAAGCAGAATGTGGCTTCTAGTTATCTGGAAAATCCAGTGTACTTGCATATCCAGCAAACCTGTGAAGAAACTAGCCCCTGGATCTCCTCTGCTTTACTCCTCTTGTGTCAAGTGACATATCTGCATACATTACATATTTGAATGGACATGTATGTTGTGAGAATGGAAATAGGGGTGAAAGGAGAAGAATGGAGAAAAAAAGAGTCTCCAAAACATTCATTGATACTGGACCTGAGTTTAGAATTTGTGCAGCAAGCAGAGGAGTATTGGCTTGGCATTGTTTGTTAACAATAATTCAGTAGACTAGAATTACAAGTACTGCCTGTGCAAAGGCTTCCATAAAAATGATAGGCCTGTAATTCAGAAGCTTCCCAGTAGAGAATTGAATCCTGGCTCTCAGAATGGCCCTGGAAATTGATTTGAATGATTCAGTTAATTTCATGACTCAGTTTTCACCCATCAAGTTGTACTTTCTTCTGTTCTTTGGAGAAGAACTGTGCATCCCTACAAGTGCACAGGGCATATCTATCTGTACACCCGACCAACAGATCAGTGACTGGGACAGAGCCTCAGTGGGTGCATCCATGTTATAATTACTCATATACAAAAAGAGCTATACTCTCTGCTACTATCTCCATTTAACAGACCTTCTTCCCAAGGCACTATTGTTTAGAGCCACATTTGTTATTATAATGAGCAACAGAAATGTTTGGCCTTACATTATGATGTTGATGCTAGGCATCTAGCTATCTATTTATGCAGTTAATGATTGGCTTTTTCAATGGTAGTAAACACAGGTATACTCAAGCCTCCTTTCAATATGGAATATAATCTTGTGTGTATGTAATGTTACTAGGGAAGCACAGAAGTTTGCTTTTTCCTTTTGCTCTCTTGCAGTTCAGTGATTCTGTTTTTATTCAGACTATTTGGAACAAAGTGATAAACATCTTGTGATAAAGTGATAAACCTGACTGAAATTCAAATTGGCATATAAAGAGAGAAACACATTCTGTAAAATCTTGCCTTAAAAAAGTCCCAGAGGCTCCCAACAATCATTGCTGTCTCCAACCATGGCAAAGAGCATACACATGCTTTCATAACACTTGACTCTCAAAAAAATTTCACCTCTGAATGTCTTTGTTTACTATTAGCATTTTTTACTATTAATAGTGAGTGAATTATTTTGATGTTTCTTCTTTTGGAGGCAGGTCTAATGTTCACTCTCTTGCTTATTTATTTGTGCGTCAAGAGATCTCTCTAAAGTCAAACAGTATCTTAACCTCCTAAAATTGAAAAAGTTTGTAGTTCATGCTCTGTAGGTAAGTAAGCAGATGGTCCTAGGGAAGACAATCCATATGAAGTGCTTTTTTCTCCTAGGTCACACTAAATAAACTTTTCTATCTGCTTGCCAAACTATTCAGGTATTATTAAGAACATGTTTATCACTGGAGCACACAATGGCTACAGAATTCAGAACACAACAACTGTATGGGAAGGGTAAGGAAAGAGAGGGGAAGATGAGCTCTGACAATAATACGTTAACCTAGCAGGCAATGTTTCTTCTGCAAATCTAGGTTTTAGCAGTCCTGGAAGCAGCTCTGGAGAAGAGAAAATGCCAGAGGATACCATCCATTATTCTAGTGAGTGTTCCTACTTTATTGTCCATCTCTTGAGTTTTCAGTAGATCTGTTTGGCTCTAGGTGAGTGATCAGAGTAGCAGAGAAATAAAACTGGCAGTTTTATCTTGGTCTTTACCAGAGCGTAGACTTTATTACAAACCCATTTTAAATGTCTGTAATAAAACTCCTCTCAAAGAGAAACAGAGCTTAACAAGTTGATACCATTCTCACTGGAGAACAGCTTAATTATTCCTAAGGACTGAGGTCAAAGTGATACAACTGGAAAAAATCTGAACAGTCATCTCCTGAGAGAGAAGACACAAGGAAATATAAGGAAATATGCAGTCCCTGGCCTGTAGCCCCTGGGCCCAGGGCAGAGCCACCCTTACAAGCCAGCAGGCTAGAGCCTGCTAAATTTGCATGTGGCAGGGTGCTGCCAAAAAAAAAAGAAAAAAAAAAAGAGAGAGAGAAAGAGAGAGAGAGATAAATGGAGAGAAACTGGGTCTGTATGTTTCCCCCAGCAAAGCTTCTCTTCATTACATAATTCTTTCCTTTTTATTTCTTGGCTGGGAAACACCTGTCAGGAAATGGCAGATGGTGGGAAATAATAAAAGGAAAGAAATGTCCTCATTTAAAAAAGAGAGCTTGCATTTTCTATCCCTGGTTATAAGTGCTGTGGGGAATGTCGCTAAATTATGTAATTCCTTGGTGTCTTTTGGTGCTTACAATGTTAAAAGAAAAATAATTACTTTAGTCACTGAATTTCAGATGAGTCTTGTCCCCCCCCCCCAAAAAAAAAAGTCACATGCAGCAAGAATTTGCTCCTGAAACACAATTTGCTCCTGTTTTGTAAAACCTTTGGGGGCCATTGACACTGGAGTGAATCATGAATATTTTGATCAAGATTACAGTGTTCCCACCAGGGAAGATGTTAAAACCTTACTCTCCTACAGAAACATAGCTGCAAGTTGGCTCTGAAGGGCTGTGCGTCTGCCGGGGATGCCAGGCTGGGGAATGACTAAGGATGGGGGAGGGAAGGGGCCTAAATCTTCCCTTCAAAAAGACTGCAAGCCTGACACTCAGTGGGTGTGTGAGGAATAACAGGAGCAACAAATTATCCAGCTCCTGAGAAATTCATAGTTTGATGAAGTTGCTATGGAAGGAGAAGCTAGAGATTCTTCTTGAATTTGTGCATGTGAGTGCATGTGCAGGTTAGTAATGCAAGCAAGAGGCAGCAGGCAAAATGATATTCGCCCTCTTTTTCAGGTGTTATCTTGCCAATTGTGATCACCTTGATAGTAATCACCCTTTCTGTCTTCTCTCTGGTGGCTTTGTACAGAATGTGCCAGAAGAAAACACCAGGTATTTTGCTTTCTCTGTGTGGGGGGGACAAGGGAAATGAGAACCACTAAGCTTTTTATTATTAAAAGATCTCTGGGATTTTTTAGAGTGCCATAGCCATAGATGTTGCTGTAGTCTGATAAGAAATCTTCCTGATTTAAAAGTGTTTGCCTAAAATAGGAAAGAAACACTTCATTTTCAAAATCAGTGTGAAGAATAGAGGGAGTAAAAATGTCTGTAATTTTTGAAGAACATATAAAGCCTTAAAGCTTTTTGTTTCCCCTTTTGCAGGTACGAAGTGTTAACAAACAGCTGTGCTAACACAATCAGTTAACTTAGTGGAAAACAAAGATGCAAAATAAGTTTGGAGATACTGTTAAGAAAATCACCTGTATTCATTTCATATCTGCTCCAAATGCAGGCAAAGGAAAATCAATGCTTTCTTTTAGGAAATATTCAATATTTGTAGTATTTATATATGTATATTATTTTCCAGTTATAGTATACACATGGGCACAAAATCCCCGAACAGACACTATTTTTATAAATAGACAGTCATTTTGACAGATCAGCCAAAGCCAGTACCTGCCTGTCTGTGAAATACTTAACATAATGGAGATGATATAACACCATTAAATTCTATTTGCCAAGTATTCTACAGAGTTGCCAGAGTGGGCCATAGGCAAATGTAATTCTCCATTAAATTAATATGTATATCTGAATCCAGACTGTGTTTTTTCTCTCCCTATGAGATGACATTAGTTAAGAGATCTCTGCAGAACCTTAACTGTGAAATTTCCGGGCCTTGGGAATATAAACTCACAGGGTATTGAAGCTGTAGCTCAAGCAAAATTGCATGTCACAAACAATTTAGCAAATGACATGCAGAACCAAATAAAAACAGGATATTGATCCCTGCTTAGAAAATTACTGAATATTCAGAATCAAGAGGTAAAGATATTGGTTGAAGAAAGTTTCTTTGCCAGGCCCCCATCACATACAAATGCCAGCACACAGAGAACTAGTAAATTTGCTTGGAAACTACAGTAGACATCTGTGGTCCTTTTATTTTTTTTTTTCTTCTTTTTTTTTTTTTCTTTTTTTTTTTTCCCCAGGATTTGCTCAGGTCTATCTGGTTTGCTTCCCCTGCAGACTGAAAGCACTATGACTGGTGCAGTAGAACACAAATTAGCTCTATGTCTCTGATACAACCCCCTAACCCCATCCATCTGTCCGCACTTGCACGTTAGAATAAAATATGTTCAGTATATGATTCATTCTGGAGGAGAAATGCATTTCTTGTTGGTTGGGATGACAGGCTACAACTGGGAAACCTTCAAACCGTGACAACCGTGGTTGGTGAGCAATTAGCAGGCCCTTTGCTGCACAGTCTTTGCTCAAGGACTGCTAATCTAGACTCCATTCCCAAATTTCCAAGAGCTAGGCCAAAGATGAAAACTGGACACTTAACTGCCAGTTTAAGAACCTTGGTCTGAAAACTGGGAGCAATAATTATTTCTGCTATGCTCTTCACAAGCCACACATCTTTCTCCTTAGGTTCCAGAAATACTGGATTGAACAGTATCAGTTCACTTACAAAGCTAACATGGTGTTCTGTTGAGAAAAGGAACCAGAAAAGTACCAGTTACCATTCCTACTGATTGACTGTGTTAAAGTACTTAATGCAATACCATGGAATCGCACCATGTCTTCTGCTGGAGACAGCAATAGCTGTGTCTAAATGTTTTACTTAACTGAGTTCTAGCAGTCAAAATGATACTAACTTTGTTTCTTTTTCCAGAGAGACAAGAGAATGGAACTGAACAGTAGGTTGAATCCTGTCTTTGTGTTTCTTTAAGATCACATGGCGCTTGTGAATGCAGCAGATTCTGCATTTGCTTTTCTTTGATCTTTCTCTATTTAGACACAATAAGAGATTGCTGCCCCCAAAGAACTGCTGTTGAAAGTGATGTGCTTGCAGTTCTTGTACACCTGTTACACCTGTAGGCACGATAACCAGCTGTCCCAGCACGGACAGAAATGTGATGCCTTGAGCTGTTTTGCAGGGGATCCTTTTGAAACAGATAAATGGTTTATCATGTGCCACAGAGCCCAGATCATTGGCCCAGTCTTTCTTCTTCTTCTTCTTCTTTTTTTTTTTTTTTTTTGCCCTTTCATTTTCTTTTCCCATATTTTTTATCTTTTCCTTTCTCTTTTCTCTTCTCCTTTCCCTTCTCCTCTTTTTTTTTTTTTTTTTTTTTGGTAAGTTTTCTTTTTCTTTACTGCTTTTTATTCTTATTTCTTTTCTTTCTCTCATATTCGCTATTGTTTTATATTCCTATGTCACAGTTTCCTCTATGTTGTCCCATTTTCTTTACACCTGCCCATTTGCACAAGCTCAGCTAAAATGCTATTAGCGTAAGGCATTTCAAGAGAGTGAAACTGCAACAGATTCATTACAAATTCATACTATACTTGAAGCCACCTAGTCTAGCTGTGGTCTCTGTGTTTTGTATGATCAAAACCAAAATTTGATCAGATAGATTCTCTGGACATCTGAAGTGATCCTATTTTCATTTCAGCATTGCTAGGAGCATTGTATTGACGGAGGAGGAAGATGACCCCCTCTTTTCCCACAGATGTACTTCTGCTATGGAGCATTAAATTGCATCTGGAGTCATGCAAATTGATTTATTACACATTTCAAGAAAACGGTCTTTTCAGAGATACTGGTATATGGTCTTTTGCACCAATGAGTCCTACACATGATCCTAGGCAAAGCCCAATTCAAGCCCATAGTGGTTGTCAGCATGCTGGAGTGCACTGGCCTAGGTGCTCTCTCTGCATTGTAATCCTACAGTTTTGTTTAGCTGACTGATGTACCAGAGCTGCATGCTGACTCTCTGCTTAAATGTCTCTTGACTTCAACAGGCCCCAATCAGACAAAGAGGGCGTGAAACTTCTTTCTGTAAAGACAACTTCTGCTGAGACTGGTGAGTGTTCTGCACGTGCATGTACATGTGTCTATCTGTGTGTCAGAGCCCACAGACCAGTTTGGAAATATCAATTCCAATAGTAAAACCATCTTCAGTTCCTGTCAGGTTAAAGTCACTGCAAAGGATTCCCCCTATAGTATAAACCCCCAAACTGGGAGGATTTGAAGTTGCAGTACAGCTACATGGTGTGATAGTTGGAAGGGAGAATTGTGACAGTTTTAGGGAAAACATGTTTTTAAGTCATTGATGGTAAGTGACCTGCTGCTAGGCATGTTTTGGAGTAACAGTGACCATGATATTTATCAGCTAGATCCGGTTATGCTGCTCGTCTGACTGATAATACTCCACCAGCCAAAACGTCTGGGAGCCAGTGCTGTATGTAAATAGCTGTCTGCTGGGACTGGTGTTTGCCTTGTTCAGCCAGCCCTGCAGCCAGCCAGCCCTTATGTTCAAAATCCTACTCTTGTTACAGATTCCTCTGTTCTGTACCTAGTTGATATAGTTTCTTGCAAAACATGTGTGTAATTACACTAAAACAAGAAATAGAGGTTATAGATAACGTGCACAAAAGAAACTAAAATCTCACCAATCTAAGCTAAGAGATGGTGGCAGTAATAGGTCAAGAAATAGACCTGCAAGAAATAGAGTACAACAAAACAGGACTGAAGCAGACCAAAATTCTGCTTAATCTGGTTCCCAGCTCTCCAACTAGACAAGTCAAACGTGCCAAGGTAGATCTTCCTCTGGTGAAACGTCCTCTCTCAACCATTTCAATTCCTTCCCTCAGCATTGTAGCTTCCACTCTTGCTCCTGCTGCCATCTTTCATTCATAGAAGTCCTCCAGGAAAAAAGCCTCTTACTTCATCCGTCTTTCTAAGGTTTCTAGCTGTCTGCTTCCCCAGTGACATTTCAGAGTTTGTCTGGTAGCTGCTCTCCCCTTCCTCCAAATTCTTGGGAATCTTCTGAAATGCAGTAGTTGATCTGAACTGTCCTGTACATGTAGGAGAGGTACAGTCTGCACTCTTACAAGCTTCTTTGCAACTCCTAGACGCTTTTGCGCAATTCAAAAGACCAACAGGTCAGCTCAGATAGCCCTTGCAACTGAGGAGTGTCATCTCCAGTGTCTGCTGCCATGCTCACACAGAGCGGCACGCTGTAATGCTGAGGAGGAGGAGGAGGAGGAGGAAGCTGTGGTCCATTATAGACTGGCTGATTCTGTCCCACAGCTGCAGAGCAAATGCAAACTGTACTATGGCAAGTAAGAGACTGCATTTCAGAGCTTTGTTATTTGGAATCTCTCTATATGTATTTCTTTGAGAATCAACTTGTAGCTCTATTTTAAGGGGTATGGAGTTGTGTGTATGTTTACATTAAAATCATAGTAATTCTTTTAAAAGCTGAATGAAGTTAGAGAGGAGGATTCCTAGGCATTCTTGCATTGATTCTTCCCTCACACAAGTTTCAACGGTAAAGCTGCTTCATGGACAGCGGTGGAGTTATTTGTGTTTTGCATCAGCATAAGTGAGAAAAGACTAATGTGTACTGGTTTTTCACCAGATGAGGTCTGACACCTATCAAACAGGTACTGGTTCACAAATTATCTGAATTTCTTCCATCTACAGGATGTTTGATATTCTTTTTTACTGAAGTGTGATGTATGCATGCTATGATTGGAAGGTATGAGTCATAACCACTTAGAAGACAAAATTCTTGCCCTCATCTCATTAATACAATTCTTATTTAAAACAGCTATCATTTTCTCTTGAATTTTTACATCTTTGTATGTTTCAAAATTAAATTCAATTTTACGGAAATCAAAGTCCATTTTTTTCCCCCAGGTTTTTAAAGATGCTTTACTTCTTAAACTAAAGGCACTCTGGAAGGAGGGTCTGTTTCCTTACAGAAATACTTCTTACTCATACAAGTATTTTCAAGTATTTTAGGATGCCTATCCATTTGAATAAGATTTACTTTTTTCATTAAAAATTCAGGTTTAAAGACAAGCATTTCTTAACAGTACAGATACACAGAAACGTGGGAAATGTCTGCCTAATATGATCACTGTTACAGCTACTGAAAGCAATTACACTATATAAAAAGTTTACATATGTTCTTTTTTTAGACACATAAAAGCCAACTCAATTAAAAAGTGAATTCATAGTCCAAGCATTTAGGAAGTGCATGTTATAGCCACCTCTGATTCTGCACACAAACAAAACTACAAAGGATATAGATTAGAACAAGAAAGTTCTTAGGAACAATCTTAACTTTATGGACCTGCCTACATCATCCTCTGGCTATGAACAGAGCTGCTCAGTTGCTTGAAGCCAAGCATGCATATAACAAAAAATTCTGCTTTGACATGCATGCTAATTCAACTCTATTATAAGTGTACTTCATATTTTCTACTTTTTACTTTTATTTTTTCAAAGATAAAATGTGGAGATTTTATAACTGCTTCCAAAAAATATATAAAATAGGGATACAAGGAGCAACTCTGTTGAAGTATGCAAACTAGAAAACCTACCTATGTCATGATGTGCAAGACATATCTTGATCAAAGGTTATAATGAATTTACTCTCACTTTATTTTATCTACTTAAAAGCTAAGCCAACTGCATGTAGTCAGTTTAAATAGATATGTGTTTCCAAAGGGCAATTAACCCTATCTTAGACACACATCTTGAGCTGGAAGGAGCTGACCTGTGGAGGTGCCTGTTTCTACATACTGACTACTGGAAGATCCTATTTCAGGACTGCTAACATCAAGTTGTGACTATAAATTAAAAGAAAAAGGAAGACTATCCTTTTTTTCAGAAGTGTAGCTGAATTAAATCTGATGATACAGTCAAAATATTATTACAAAATATCTACAATTAGTATGAAAGAACACAGGAAAGTAACAGTGATTGATTAAGGCTACAGTAATGTGATAGATACTAATGGAGGCATATCACCAAGAACACTAGGTAAAACTGAGTTCTGATATTCTTCAATTTTTAAAACTCTTCTTTAAAAGATAGACTTACCAATGGCTATGAGCTGTAGGGCAGTACTGATTAAGAACTGATGTAAAGTAAAAAGGAAACAGACAAAACTAAACACTGAATTTCTCAAGCATGTTTGCCAGTAAACTGCAACACCTGATTCAAGATAAGCATCCCTTTGTGCAGCTTACAGGGAACACTTGCATAAAGAACTCAGTGTACTGAACCATTTCAGAAGTTTTACACTAATATGCAAATACAGAGCTTATTGCAGCCATTCCGTGTTTCCTATGTGGGCAAGTTTAGTGGTTCTTCCTAAGAAGAATAAATACAGAGCTCTTGAAAATCTATCCACAGAAGTATTTCCTATTATTTGGGATTCAGTATAAGCCACAGAACTGCATGTTTGGCTATTCAGTGGTAAATAACATTTGCCAAGGATGTATGATTAAGGTTTTTACATGATAACTAAGAAGTCGGCATATTCATCAACCATAATGTTATTGATAAAGTGTGCCTAACCTGAAAACATATCTAGCTTTTACTGTAGTGATTCTTGCATATTTTACTGGAAACCAGCACTCTTTCAGGATGTAAACAAAATACATTTAGGGACAGAAATTTCTCAGTAACAGAAAGGTTGAGGAAAAGAAATTGGGGTAAGGTAGTCCATAAATGTGAATGATGCATGATAGAAATGTTGATACCTAAATAATAATTTGACAATATTCTATTATGGTCCTTGCCTGGAATACTCGTTCTAGATCAGCTAAAACATATCAAGGGTCTTCATAGTAGCACAGCAGTTCAATATTCAATGTAAAATCTCATATGAGTGACATAATATGATGACATATGACATGATGGCAGATGACATAATATTTCAAAGTTTAGGTGTACTCTTGATGCCTAAGTGTGAGGTAATTCATAAGGGTATGTTTTCTAAGCAATGTGTGTTCATTTGAGATGACAGGGTAAAATAAGGATTACTTGGTTTGTAGGGGAATTACAGGTTGTGCATTGAATTTGCTGGAAGGATATTAAAAGTGTGTCAAGGAGTAGGTGACGTAAATTTTGATAAGGCACGTGGAGTAGAAGGTGGCTTGAGAAGTGGTCCATGGTACATGTCTGCATTAGGGCTTCCTAAGACACCTTTTGTGGACACAAATGAAAATTCAAATGTTGCTACTGAACAAAGCTGGGAAAATGTATTAGGCAAACACAGGTATTTGAGAAGAGACCTATCTTGTCATGTCTTAGACACCCTTCATCTGCTCTAAGCAAATTGGAGAAAGGGATCAGTCAGTCTCTGCACTCTGAGACAGCAGCATAGCACAAAATAGTATGAACTGAGGACAGAACAACCAGCACTCCCCATATGTCCCCTATTTCTTTCACAAATTGCTTTTCATTAGTAGTAGTAATAATCTTAGATCTATTATCTGCTGCTTCAACTGAACCTGCTTTCAGCCAGTGGATTTTCCTAACATGTTTCTTGGTTGTATCCCTTGTACAAGACAACCTACCTGCCTTGAAGATAAGTGGGAGTTCATAACAGATTATTTTAACCTCATAACTTCAGTCACTTTTTAGATGACCTTAGTTTGTTCCTGCAGCGGTTCATGACATTCTTCTGCACTCTGAATTCTGAAGCCTTCTCTGCACAGGCTTTGAAGATTTCTAGCATTTAATGACAGAGCTCATGACAGACTGTATGGTACATAGTGACCAGCACCAAAATCATCACAGAACAAAGAAAAAACTCCTGTTTTCATTCAGCACAAAAACTTGCCTCAGCCGTGGGAGTGCATGTTACGTTCAGCATCTTGACAAGAACTTTCATCTGTGTAGCTAGGTTTTGAACCTGGTTAATCCTGTCGTTTTCTGAAGTGATTTGGTTGGATGATGGTACCTTGATCATCACTTTCCGTGAATCTCCTGATGCTGAGACTGTTTAGTTATTCTGTCTCACACATCACACCATAGCTTTGTCTATGGTAGAATAGGACAAGTCTGGAGCTGTGGCCAAAGATTATTCCCCCTGGTATCAACAGACCTGGCTTCTGTTATGCTGAGCACATCTGAGCATGGACAACGGTGTTTAAGGAGGTAAGAAAACTTTGCATTCTTGGCTTATTCTTTTTAACCCGCTTGGGGATCAACCCATGGAAACTTGCTCCTGTCAGAGGGAGTACAGCTCTGTAGGGCATGGTTTCACAGTGAGCCATGACAATTTTCAACATACATTAGTAGTTTCATCTTTCTCACCTTTCATTTTGCCTAGGATCTGGATGGATGCATCTAGGATCAGGCAAAGAAGCCAGGTCTCTAGGTGAGGCCCTCTGTCACTGAAAATTCCCTTCCCTCCTTTTTCTTTCAAGATAAGCCATGCAGGTCAGCCAAGAGCAGTCTGCTGTTATATTATGTGCTTAGAAGTGGTAAGAGCTGATGTTTCTACTAGTCTGAGAATATAGTATTGATTAGTTCTTTTTTCTATTATGAGCTGTACTTTCAGTGTCCTATTTTTTTCCCTGCAGGTAGAAAACCTAGAAGCTGCTTCCTAGAAAAGGGTCCTCTCACAACAAAGAGATAGCTCAAGTACTTGCTTCGCTTTCGTTTTCTTTCTCATTTCTCATCCTCTGCTTTTTTTAAACTTTTATTGTATAATAACCTGAAGTTGTGATTTCTTTCTTCATAGAAACAGAATAATAAATTTTCCTGGCTTTTTGCAGTCTGTGGCTGGATTCTGTTCTGTGTTTTTTTGCACCACAAAGATATGACTGTACACACTTGTGACTGAGACTTTTGGTCAAAATTGTAGTCAAAATATTAAATAGCACAGGCTGCCTTCTGTCCCTGCAGTTATATTTCTAATTGAGTTTGTGAGCTGTGTATATTTGAAAGAGTTTTTAAAGCAGCCTCTTAAAATCAGAGACTGCTTAGGGTCAGGTGAAGTTTGTGTCAATGGAGCATTAGCTGACTTCCAGCCTGCTGCTTTCTGAGTTATCCCCCCATCGGGAGAATTTCCTCCTGTCCTGTTACTGACTGTTCAGCAGCAATTGTCTTCCCATCTTCATCTGAGCGTATTTATGCCCTCCGTCCAACACAGTGAGTGGTACAGATCCCTCTGTCCTTCTAATTGTGGTAAGAAGCTATTTGCAGACATCTCACAGGTGTCACATGTGGCTGGTGTGGCAGAGGAGTGCTGCAGCACATCGCCAGTTCTGGACTCCATGGATCACACTAACTCCAGCCAGTGCATCCACGTGCTGGTCCTGCTCAGCGCTGCTTTCGAGCATCTCTAATGCTCCCCTCCTTCTTTTATTTCAGCATTGTAAAAGATAAACATTTAGATCCCCTCCATCTACAGAGGTAGTTTTATGCTTTTATAAAGCCCAAGTCTCTGCAATCATATTTTCTTCAGAATGAAAGACTTAACGGTAATTCTTTGTTCCAAACCAGATTGGCACTTATGAGCATTTTCTCAGCAGCAGATATTACAGTGAAGTAACAGTACAACTTATTTTTTCTTACAGACAATATTATCTGAGATACAGTACAACCTACTTTTATGTCAAAGTCATTTTCCTTTGTGCTCATTCTCCAGCTTTCCCACTAAATTCAGAGAGGCCTTTGTCCAGGTCAAGACTTTCTGTGCTTGTAAAAATGTGATCTGTTAATTCTTGTATTTTTTATTGTTGTGCTCTGCAGTGTATGTGTATTCTGAATAGTGCGTTCAACTTTTGAATCAAATGGGGAAAATAACAATTTTTTAGAAATGAGATTAATTCAACAGCCTGCTACAAAGGTGAGACAAAGAAATATTTGTTTCAGAGTTTCAGAATTCCTCTTACTCAGTCTCTAATTTCAGCTGGTTAAAAGCCTGTTACTTAATCACATATACTAGCATTGGGATGCAACATTAATAATCAGGAATTAGTGTATTTGTGAGTGCAAGGTATACCACTCTCCAAATCCATTACTGCACAAGTGAAAGTTCAATTTGTCAGAAAGTCTTGCATTTTCAGTAATGTACTATTACTTTCCCAGTTAAACTTTGTAACTTTGCAGAGTCCTCTGTGTACCCAGTTTACTTTCCAGGCCCTTTAAACAAGTATGTTGAAAGATCAGGAGCTATGAATACAAAATTTTCCCATTACACCTTCTTCATCCTCTTAAAGGATGACAACTTCTCATAGGAGGATGCGTGCATGTGTACCAGATTGTGTCCAGTGCCAGCCTGCCAACTGACTTTGGTAGTGAATCTGGTGTCAGGCTCCCAAAGAAGTATTTAGTGACTGCCACAACCGGATGCTGTTCAAAGGAAAAAACCCGTGCTGTCTTGCAGGAGTTGCTAGTCCCATCTCTTTTCGTATTGAAACTGAAGAGGCATACTGACAATGGCTGGCAGGAGATGTCAAGGGAAGAATTAAAAACTAGGAAAGATGTACAAGAATACATTCTTCACTGTACCCTTCCAGCAGTCTATGCCCTGGAGACTTCCTGAATCATAGGCTGTATCTCTTTTGTTTTATAGTCCTCAGTGGGTTTTACTCCCATGAATTTGTTTTATCCCCTTTGACCTCTACAATATCCTGTGGATGTAAGTGAGATAGTTTAACTATAGGTCTGTCTGTATCGTATTACAGTAATGTTTAGAGACTTTGTTGTGCCTGTGTCCTTGTGTTCACAATCCAATTTCAGACAAAAATCAACAGGTAGTGCAACACTGGGGGATGAGAGGAGCAATAAAAGGTTAATAGAAGGCTTTACAACCACTTGTCGAATGTAACTTCCATGTCAGTATCAGTATAATTTCATTTTCCAAGTACTCTACCTAAGGCCTCTTTCTCAAACTGTGCATCATTTCTTTCAGTTTTTGTAGAAGTGCGTGATTTATATGAGGTTGGCTTCTCACTGCCCTCTGCTAATCTATATGAGCTCACAACTCCTACTCCAACAGGAGAGGTGTCACAAGGCAGGACCACAGGTAAAAGGGGTCACATTGCACTTTTCAGCTGCGCAGTTGACAGCACTTGGTTACCTGTGCCAAATAATTTTTGCCAGTTCCCTAATCTCCCACTTTTCACAGTTTACTCTATTATTTTAACAGGGTAAAGAGGCTCATAATTAATTTTCCATGTATTTTCAGAAAATTATTGCAATAGTACTTATAAAATGGAATTGACTGACACTAGGCTACCTTTATGTTAGATGCTGTACAGCTAGATTGGGAGAAGCTGATGGTTGCAGCTTGTCTTGTAATCTTTCATCTACCCGTGTGCACTGCTAGAGTTTTAAGTGTTCGCCATCCCCTGAAGGCACAGTCTGGAATCAACAAAAGACAAATTTTCACTGATTTTGTTCTCCAGCTCTTTTCCTGTTGTTAGTATGTTTTATATAACTATGCCCTTTCTCCCTCTACTGTGTCCTTCAAAGTGTGTAGGTAATCTGTAAAGACTGGTTGAGTACCGCCAGTGCACGTGGAAATATTGGAAATAGATTTTAGGCAAGACACATTCTCTCCATTGGCTACCCAGTTCAGTCCTAAACAATTCCTTCAGTCAATTAAAATACCATCTGTTTTAACAGAACACTAAACACAAGTACTTGTTTTTAATTTCCCGTATGGGAAACAAGTGCTAATCCATTGTTTTTAGGGAATAATGTTTGGGGCGAGTTTTGTTTTTTTTTTTTTTTTGTTTTGTTTTGTTTTGTTTTGTTTTTTTTAACAATCTTGCAATTTATTTCTGTCAGTTAAGGCTATTTTGAAATTGATAAAAATGTCTTCACACTTGCAACTAACCTGAATGTTCTTCTGAATTTGCTGCGTTTTGCAGCTAGATACTTAGCACAGCATCAAATTGCTGAGCCATCAGATTTTAAAACTGATCTAGACAACTGTGTGCAGTCTCAAGGTGTATTGCAGTTCTGTACCTAAAGCAGTTCATTACCCTCTTTACTCTTGATCAGAGAGCGCGTGTGTGCCCATTTCTTCTCCAGAATATAATCGTTCTGTCTTCGTGACTGAATTGTTAGCTGGCATTAATGACTATAGACTCTGTAATGCTAATGTCTTCAAATGCATTAGCAATCATAAAGCAGCGATAACTTTGTTTTATTCCAGAGTTCTTGCCACATGCCTGCTCTCCTGGGAGCAGGGCAACAGTGACAAAGTGGCACAGAGCTATTTAACATCAAACTCTCATCAGACACTCACTGATATTGCTAGGGGGACACTGACACGCAGCAATATTTTAAGGCAGTTTGATATTTCCATGGGTTATGTATATAGTACTGGGAATTCCAGGCAGGGAACATGACTACCTGTTGGGATGTGCTGTGTTCTCTGGTCCGGCATAAAGCAAATTCACCACTATTATAGCACCTCAGCTGTCGATAGGTATGGATCAAGCAGTCTGCTTTCTGTAGCAAGCGTGACTTCATCTGTTTTATAATCTGATCCAAAGCCTATTGGCCCTGGGAAATCAATGGGGAATTTTCCAGAGAGCTGCACTGGCTTTGGAGCGTGTGTTTAGAAGTGTTATTCTTCTGTGGTAAAAAGTGTGGAGCTTCTGTGCAAGTCTGCCTCCTTTCTAGTCTAAGGTTTCCAGCAGAGAATGGGACTGATAACAAAATATTCATATTTTTCGCAACTACTGAAGTTTTCTCCACTGCAATACATTTTTCAGTAAATTTCTCCTACATATTTTTAAAAATTTTCCCCTTTTGCACTCCATTGAAACACTTATTTCTTTATACTGAACAAATATCTAGAAGCAAGGTAGGTTAAAATATGCAGAAGAAAGAAAAGGGAAATAAAAAATGAGAACAATCCTTGAAAATCTAATTGGTTTGTTAATACAAAACTATACAAGAATTTGAACTGGTTGACTTTTTTTTTACATTTTCAAAACAAGATTTTTATCTAACAAAAACTTACCAAAAATATGTCAGTCTTCTTGAAATATTTCCTTTTTTTTCTGCTAGAAAAAGTGCTTTCCTTTTCTTTCTAAATTTATGTAGTGAATTGTTGAAGTAGTTGTTGAGGGGTTTTTCAGATGAAATTTAACATCATCAATACTTCTCAAGCACTAAGTTGACAACATTTTTATAATGTTTCTGAAATAATTTTATCCCAAATTGAACACTTGGAAATGAAAACAATTTCAGCACATTATTGTTGAACCATTTTCAGTGCTTCTCATAGAATCCCATTGGATACAAAGTTTTCTACTTGTCTCTGAAAGGCTGCACTAAATTTAAGAGCACAGATTGCTGCCGAGAAAAGCTGCCTGAAAACCATTGACTACTCTTTTCTATTTTCTTCCAAATGGATTACAACTATTTAATTTGACTGCTAATTAGTTAAATGCCTAATCAGCGAATTTGTTGTAATCCTAATTTATTTTACGAATTTTCAACTCCCATATGCAAGCTATTTAATACAAATTCTACTAGAATTTAGTACATCACTTTCTTGTATCATCTCTTGCATGTTCTGAGAATTACCTTATTTTTCACAGGTGAGCAGAGGGGCAGCAGGCTTTTTCCTGAGTGTATTTGGGTTTCACTAAGCTAATATCTGTTTAAATGGGGCTCTGTCCCATCTGGGGCTATGATTCCCTTTTCATCCTTGTGCCAGAATCTATGGTGTAGAGCAATCTCACTGACGTTACTGGTACATAGGCTTGGAAACAGGACAACCGTAAACATGTCCTCATCTGGAGGCATATTTGTCTATATGTAACTGAGGGCAGTAGCTCAGCTTTTACAGGGAAGGCGGAATGCGAACTGTCTGCAATTACTGCTGAAGTTGTTAAATGCTCATTTTCCTACTTTGGAGGAACTGAGCTACTGTCAGTGATATCAGAAAATTTTGGTTTTATAGATGTATCTTTTTATAATTTAATGCCTTAATCATCGTTTAATTTAATTTAAAAGTCTTAGGTTTTTTTCTAACCTTTCCAGAATCCACTTGGAAGTAATTCTTCCTAGTACCCCACCATCTGAGAGCAAATTATACTGGGAATAAGCTATAAACTACCAAGAGAGTAGTGAAAATCTATTGTGTGAATAGATTTTGCCTGTTAAGTAGGTCTGACAAGGAGACTGCCTAGTTTGTACAGTGAACTGCGATGTGTTCCTGCTAGACTCATTTGTCTTCTCTTTATGTATTTAAATGACCCAAAAGGCATTTTCTGTTTCTTAGGAGAGCACTCATCTCAGGGGAAGAATAAAACTCGACAACGTGATGATTCTTCTTCACACATCAACAATAAATATGTAAGTTTATTATTTTCATCTTGCTTCCTATAAAGTTAATATTTGTTAATCTCAGTATTTTGCCATGTAACTAAAGAAAAGAGCTAAAAATACTCAAACAAAAATACCCTATAAGAGAAGACACTGACTTCAGTTGGTGGCAGCCTCAAGTGGCAATGGCTTAAAAAAAGTTCGGCTTGAGCAAACTGTCACAAGTAAGAATCCCAAATAAACTGAGGCTGATGAAGTCAGCAGCAGGTGAAGAACCTGCCACCTTGCAGAAGCAGACCTTTATGAACATAGCTTTTTAGCTTTGACTCTTAAGCATTCATTTCCTGTTTGTAATTCCTGAGGCCATTTACCTTTTGTATGTGCGAGAAATAACAGATTTTTTAATGCCATTGCCTATTAAAAAAAAAAAAAAGGCCTCGATACTACCCAGAAGTATTCAGCTTTCTTCGATTTTCTGAAAAGTCTGTGTCCATTCCACATTATGCAAATTCAAGCACTTTTATTGAGGTACTTTCTTATAGCTTAAAATTTTTGAATCCTAGCATGCAAAAACTGGCAAGTGTTGGCCTGTATTTTTATGTATGCAGGGACAGGGACTGTCAGAGCACCTATGAAGGCTGCTGTTTGAGAAGTAGGTTCTGCATCTTCCTTCATGTATGGAACTTTCTCAGCATATAGAGTCCTTTGTTGAAGGAGGGAGAAGGAAGAGGAGGAGGCAGTGACTCTGGGAAAGGGCTGATGTGCAGGAAGGGTCCTGCTTGAACAGAGTAAAACAGGGAGGCAGATGATAGGGATACCTTGAGAAAGGAGGTGCCAAAGCATATGTTAGGATGGGCCTAGGCATGAGCTGAGGCAGCTGTGTTGTGCCCAGGCTAAGCAGAGCCTTCGCACCATCATAGGATGAAGCTCCCCTAGAACAAGTCCCATCCACTGAGAGATCTGGTTGACCATAAATGTGGAAAGACCCTTTTGCAAAACATCTCTGACCTTTTCAGCCCACTCTCATTTCCCCCAGAACACACACTGCCCTTGTCCCCGTATTGAGTTTTCCTGTTACCAACAGTAAGGACAAAATAAGTTACTTTTTGCCACTTAAATTGGAGCAGCAGAATGTAGTTTTACCTTACATTGCTCAATACCCCAGAGCTAGATCTGGGTCTGTGAATGTAGGCTATTGTCCTGGACAATGGATTTACTCCTTGATGTCTATTCCATGTTGGATTTACTCTGTTATTCATTTTGGCTTACTGTTATGATCCTGAATAATAATTCCTGGAACAATAATCTTGAGATGCTGTTGTCATTTCAGATGTGAAGCAGCCTGTTTTATCACTGTGTGCAAGAACTTCCCAGCAAAGCTGCAGTTTCACAGGAAATGTGGAGCAGCTGAAGCTTCTAACCAGACAGGACACTTGTGTTAATGACCAGCTCTTAACTTCCAAATCTTAAGTGCCTCCTGTTCTTCTGGAATGATATGTGCTTTTTCGATGGCATAATAACTGATCTATCTTATGTATTTATTATTTCCACATATAGTAAAAGCTGGAAAACTTTCAAGAAGGATGAAAATAATGTAGAAAACAGGTGAAGTTTGGCTAGTAATTATTAAAAATGTTTTCTACATGTACAGGAGGTAATACATTAACATACTTTCTTCAACTTTTTTTAGATAGGGTTCTTTTAATTGTATGTAGCAAAATGCAAACAGGGCCTGACCCTTGAAACAATACTGGGCAAATTGCCACTACAATTAATTCAGTGATTTCCATGAGACTCCTCACTATAGCACACACTTTGCTTGTCGTAAATGTTTACAGGAGGGGATGCCTGGATGAAATGCTGAAGTGTGTGCTTTTTTTCTGTGAAGGGGAGGAATATATCTTGCACTGAGTTTTTTTTCTATAAATTGCTGATATGGTCCTTGTAATGTAGCAGGCAATATAGTTTATTTTCACCTTTTCCTTGGCTAATCCCTGCATTATGTGTGCTGTATATACATATAGTCTTCTCTATAACCTGTGGTGCACAGTAGGGATCAGTGGGATAAACAGCTTTACAGACAAACTTTCTTCCCTGTGTTGAGAGTAATGATTGGGATTCCTGTTGCAACTCTGGAAGTTTAAAGAATGCTTCAAATGATAATTACAGACTATCTTAATTTATATGGGGCTGGCACTTCAAAAATATTGAGTACAGCTTTTACCTGCATGTATCCTGCTTTTCTAGAAGTATAAATGTTTGAAAATTATATTAACAGGGGCATCTGCTCAGTCTCAGTCCACTGACTCTGGCAGTCTGTTGAGAAGCTCCATTGATTTATTGGGAAATGAAAAGGAGACAATCAGTGGTGTAAATATGAGACCAAGAGTCAGGAATTCCTGAACAATAATCTAAGTTTTTGCTACTGTGCTTTTGAGGAACCTCTCATCGTCTCTTACCAGTTTCCCTCTCTTAACTAGTGAAACATACCTAGCTGTCTGGTAAGAGATTGAGCAGATTTGTTAGTTCATGTTTATACACAGGATTGTTCATGTCTGTATACTGGACCATTTCCACTTTCATGGGTTTAATGCTCTGTCTTAGAGGCACCAAGATAAACTTTTGATGAAGCTCTGTGAAAGATGGGGAACCAACAATTGTGCTACATGCTGCAGCTGCACTTTTATGGTTCATTCAAGTATTCCTGGATCACTTGCATTGCTCAGGAACAGAGGAGTCTTTGACGCCTACTTTGGAAAGGTCAGGACATCTAAAACACATTATTTAGCATCTATATCTATTCAGATTCCTGATTGCTGAAATTCCCCATGAAGAAAAACAATCATTGTGGATTTTCATGATGATTAAATATATATATATATATATATATATGTATGTATGTGTGTGTGTGTGTATATATATATATATATATATATATAAAATAGAATGTTGAATCCTACTGAAAGAACAGTAGAAAGGAGCAGAGAAACATTATGAAAATAAATATATTTGTTTCTGTAAAGCTTGTTTGGAAACTACCAGTGTGTGTGTCAAGAAAAATTAACTGCGTATTAAAAGTTATTCTTTCTATTAAGAGGCTCTTATTTTTCTCTTTGCACAATTGCAATTCCTTGCCCATACCCAATACAAGTATCGGACATTACTCTGCATTTCTGTTGCACTGAGTGAACTCAATATGGTAAACCTTGAGGCCAGACATTAGATATTCTGGCAATGTGGTAGCAGAGGGAGCATTAGGCCTTGCAGAAGACAAGCTGGGGGTGGAAAATGGAAAACTCTTCTTCAGTGCAAGAGACAACAGGGAGAGAGCAGGGCTCGCTGCAAGTCTTAGTACCAGAAGAGTGAAAAACACAACAATAAGGAAAGATGTTTGGGATTTTCATGATAAAAGGCAAGGCAGACAACCAAGCTCTCCTCAGGAAACTGAGAAATGTATCAAAAAGTGACTGTGGGTGAGAGTGTGTGCAGTGCAAAGAGGTGGCTTTAGTGATGAACAGAAATGAGAACTTGTGATCTTTTTAATCCTTGAGGTAGTAGAGCTTGTGGTAAAGCAAACATATGATGTCCGCTGTTCTGAAGGATCAGGAGAGAACTGATGTTTATATGAAGGAGAGAGGACTGAGATATGCTTGAAGGATGTTTGTAAAGCAAAGAAAGGATTTGGAAGAATATTTGGGCCTTGTTATTCTGGAAAGCTAGAGAGGCTGGAATTAGACTTAATGGGCGTAACAAACTTTCTGTAGAAAGAACTCAGTTATTACACCAGAAAAATTGCACTACATACAATGGCTCAAGAAGATGAGAAAACAACTCCAGTTGTCCAGCTCTACTGCCCTTGTGTCATACTTGCCTGCAAAATGCAGTTGAGTTTTTCTAGTCACCAGCATGGCCGAAATAGTAATCAAAAGCAAAAGTTGGTTCTCCACATGTGAGGTTTGTCTAGTTGGGGATACATAGGAGAGTGAATCTACATTTGTAAAACACTTTCCAGGAGAGTTTAACTAAATCTAAATTTAGTGGTCTTTGATTTCTGTCATAGTTTACTGTAGAAGTAAATGATACCCACTTTAATTTAGAATGAGAATGCCCACACTGAAGTTATTTAACTGGATATGCTTAGAAGTTCATGATTTATTAGGTAAACAAGTTTCTAGGTCAAGCATATGGTTCTGATCTATATGTTATAATTCAAGAATGAAGAACTTAATTGGCCAGCAAAGACTCTTTTGAGGGTATCACTAATTACTATCGGTAAAGCCCGAGGGGCTTAAGTTTATCAGGAGAAAGGAGTTTTATTCATTGTTCATCTCAGTCAGACTTGGCTTGGGGAAAAAAAAGTCAGATGTTCAAGCATAACAGAGACATTAATAGAAATACTGCAATAGTGACCTGAAGTATATCTGTCTCTTGAAATACAGTAAAGCCTTGGATGTTTTGATATTTCATAAAAGAGCTAAAGTCAGTGGGATTAGCTAATGATGCATTAAAAACTTAATTTTGCATTTCAGGATGAATATTTTGCATGTGACCATTACCTTGCTTGATGACAGTGTTCTCAAATAGTAAGCTACTTTCAATTCAAACAATCATTTCTGTCTGTTTATAATTCAGTGTATCTTTTTATTTTTTTTCTTAAAATGAGCTTCCCCCCCTTTTTCCTTCTTAAATTGTCAGATATTGCTATTTTTTGGAGACACATTTTGATCCAGAAGTTGCGGCATTCTCCTGGTAGTTTGTTGTATTGTCAAATGCTTTAGCATCGTTATGGGTGAACATCAGTAATGTAAGCAGCAGTATTATTCTGCTTTACTATACCGAAAGTCTTCCCTTCTCTGTAAGGCAGAGGGCATCACAATTAACATAATAATATTGTTAAGATACCTGTGGTAATCCCAGAGGCAGTCCCACATCCAGATGTGAACTCAAAGATCTATATTAGTTTTAAATTATTATTTCTTTTAATCCTCTGCTGCGGCCATATCCACTCATTTCAGTTTAGAGGTATCCTATAGCAATGGCTTGAGTTATTTTTAAAGAGCAATGGGCAGTGTGTTCCTAAATAGGAGCAATTGTGCAGAAAACCTCTAGGTCCTCTGGGTGAAACCTCTTGCTGCAGTTTTTGAAGTGGGCAGGAGAAGGGGAGCATTTGGTCCTAAAGTAAGTGTGAGCTAGCCTGCTGATCGAGATGGAGTGCTGTCTGCAGGGCCTATAATGTCATTTTAAAATGCTAGCATTATTATCTATTAAATTACAGATTATTTCAATGGAAAGGCGGTAAATGTAAGAATAGCCTGGAGAGAGATTTTCCGCCCTTCTGCTCCAAGCCTGATTGCTGATCAGCATGGCATGCAAGCCCTGGGAGGAATATGGTAAGGCTAATCATTGTCTTTAAGGGCAGAAAAAATCCCTTGAATTCTTCCAGTATAATGTGTAGCCCTTTTCAGTTAAAAGGTTTGCAGTATTTTATGAATGACCAAATCCATGCAGTGCACTGGGATTTTAGACTCAGTCCCAAACAAGACAGGTGGGCACTTAGGGGGGAAAAAAAAGAAAAAAAGAAAAAAGAAAGCTGCAATGCCATGTATTGACATTTGACTTTCTACTGTAAGATGCTATATCCAGCAACCAATTTGCCTCACATAAAAGAAAAAGTGCCAGAAGGAAGAATACTACATCATTATTTACAGGAAAAAGATATAGACATCAGAAAATAACACAGAAAAATATAATAAATCTATTTCTAAAAAATAGGTGCTGAAGGTATAAACATCAGGTGCTTTTAAAAATCCTGCTAACTGCCTATTAATTTTTTTAAGTGCTTCAATATTTTTGCACGTTTGACTGATGGTCTCATGTAAGTTGTTCAGGAGGCAGGCGTTCTTTTATTCATTATTCTGATTATTTGACCACAGGTGTCACTGATCACTATTTCCCTCATAGTGGTGTTAAATTCCTCTGTCTACTTTAGTGTCTTGCCCCAGAAACACGTTAGGCCTGGTGCAATTCCCTTTTTGGGTCTGCACTGGTGTGTCACCCCTCATGACAGGGCTGCGACCTACTGCTGCAGTTCTGGGCTCTCCTGTAATACTTGACTAATGGTTCTATTTGTGGGTGTCCATGATTTTCTTGCTGTATGCATGCAGCCTTCGAAGTCCCCTGGGCTGGCAGGAGGCTCATAATTCCCGAAACAGTTGTCAGTAATGAGCAGTGGTGACATAGGATTAATCACACAGGAATGCCCTGTATTCATGGCACAACATTTGTGCTAAAATTGGGCTTTGCTACATTGTCGTGAGTTCAGAAGGGATTTGGCAGTGGCCAAAACAAACTCACCCTGCAGGAGACCCCACTGCTGGCAGCAGGGCCAGGAGTCTTTGGGCAAGACTATTTACAGGCTGCTTATGGCAGCACTTGTAAAGGTGCTTAAATAATAATAATTAAAAAAAATCCTCCAAGGACCTTTGTTCACTGTGGGAAAACTGTGTAGCCTGCTGGTGATGACACTGTCCAGAAGAGCCTAAAGCATACACATTTAATGGGCTTTGAAGTGGGGTAGGCATGTGAAATATCTCCGGGATGCCTTGGATACAGACAGCCCTCTGCTGACCACAGGACTTGGCTTTTCTGTTGTGATTCCAGGTCAGGCCCCTTGGCGCCATGGCTGCTGTTTGCAGCCTGCCCTTAAATTTTATCAAGAGTGAGTAATAAAGCACGCTAGCTATTGAATTGTCTTTCAATTTTTGTAGCTCTGGAGAGGTCCCTGGAGTTCGCTCATCAGAGTATTGATCTGACCTAACTGCTCATCTGCTAAAGCGTAGCAGACTTCTAGCACATTATGCAGAATGGCTACAGGCAAAATGCTCTGAGGAGGCTCTAAACATACATCTCAGGACCTTTCTAGCACCATTAATTATAGCTCCTCAATTTCTTCAAATTAGGACTCTATATCTAATAAAATAAATGAGCTTAAAGATTATTCTATTGATTCCCAATTGAGGCAATTTTTTTTCAGTTTGTAGCTGAGGGCAATCTATAAAACATAGGCTTTAATTAACCCCAGTGAATGCAGCTAACATGAAGCACCGATCCTCTGGAAATATTCAGCAAGCACAGCTGAAAGGATCTCCTCAGCTTGCACTCATCAGCCCCCATGAGCTGCCCTCTGCAAAGGGCTGTGGCAGAGGTTCGTCCTCGGTCTGGCTAACACCTGGTGCAGGTGCTGACCACGGACCATTCCCACACTCGGGAGCTTTCATCATGGCTGCCCCAAGGTTCAGGTTGTCCCAAGCCACCTAGATAGTGCCACAGGGAGGAGTTTGGTTTTCTCAGGCTTCACTTCAGAGGAGATCACAGTTATTTCCCCAGCACCACTGTTGGCTTGGAGATCCTGCAAAAACCCGTCTGCTCCCACAAGTGTCTTCCTTGCTAGCAGCACTGACTGTGTCTTAAAGCACCCATGCTTCATCTCATCCTCCACGGCTTTGCAGGCAGCCCAAAGATAACTTCTGCTACAGTTTCCTGGTGCGGCGAGACAGCGCTGATCAGAGCTGGAAAAGATCTCTAGCTGCTTCAAATTGCAGGGTTTCTGTGGCAGAGCTAATGCAGTGGCTTCAGTATTCATAGTGCCTCGGTGTATCAGTGTCCTCCACCTGCAGATATCAGCATTTGGAGCCCTACTGCAGATTTCAAGGGAACAGCACTGAACAGCGCAACCACAGAACTCAAGGTATCAGCCCGCAGAAACTTTCCCCTAATCCCCCCAAAAATAAAACTGGGAGGAAAAACAGGGTTCTGCAAGCAAGGAGCATTTTACTCCTTGCTTGTTGAAAGCTCTGCTTTCAACAGTGCTTTAAATTCTTCCAGATGTGGTACTTTTTGATGGAAGAGCAACTGTGTTACTGTGCTCTTTATTGTTATTAACTTTCAGCTTTCATATTTCATCAGTAGGACACTTCTTTGTTCAGGATTGCTGCTCTTTTAATGAATGCGGTTCATTTGTCTTCCTCCCTCCCTCCCTCCCCATTCTGCTTTTTGTTTGGTTGCTCTTTTGGTAGTAATTTGATGTGTACTGCTATCACCACCTCCACTGCCCCTGGGGCTGATGCTCTAACAATGCAAAACAATTAAAATGCAATGCAATTACAGGCAGTACAAAACAGCAGAGAATAAGACAGCAGAAATTCAGCAGTGTGTAACACCACGGAGACTATGTGACTGTCATTCTCCAACTCTAGGAGATAATTTGGTATTTCTAAGAAACAGTAATTGAGCATTTTGCATGTGCCCTGGTTATGAACTAGTCAGAGGCATGTTTGCTATGCACATAGGAGCACCAGATGCACTGGATAGACCCTGCAGTTCTGTAGGGGCTGCCAGCTTTACAGGTCAAGTCTTTTCCAGCTCCTGTACTTCTAAGTAATTCATTTGACAGTTTTTGTGCATAACACAGGATTCTCTGAATTTACCTGGTGAAGTGAAAGAGGAAAGATTAGGAAGAGCATGTCAAGTGAAATCTATATAATTGGGGAAAGTTCAGATCCTGCACTGATCTCTGCTACTCAGCTCCATCCCAAGAAAAACCTGTAGGAGAGGCAAAGCAACCTATCATCTTGAGCTTTCAGGTTATGCAAAGCATCATTTTCCACGGGTCAGCACATGGCTGGAGGTACAATGTGCCAACTTCTCCCTCTCTCCATGCCCCCTCCAATCACAGCCCAAAGCACCGAATACAGGCATTTTTTTTGATCACATTCAGATGCATTCACCCTATTCTCACAGACTCCATGAATACATTACTGCAATCCCCACAACTTCACTTTTCAAAAGAAGGCTTTGCGTGAGGGAGTTCAGCAGAAAAGCTGTAACTATCAAAAAAAAAAGTAACAATAATTTTACACCTGAAACTGAATGGATTGCCTCAGTGAAATGTATCAGATATGCCTGAATGTATATCTGATACAATGGAGAGAGGTGAGGTGGTACCAAATACCATTAACCACTTAAGGGCTGATCTCAGTACGTCTCAGGTTCAGTTTGCTCTTCTGTGTGAGGAGAGGTTGCAGCATGCAGGCCCTACTCTGAAGGTGAGCTAAAGAAAACTCTTCCCTAAGCGTTCGCCCTTGCTAAGACCTCATCTGGGTTTCCAGGTGGTGACAGCTCACACCCACGAGCAAGCGGCCCCACGGCAGCCCTATGCATGGGGCCAGGCCTGCTGGCACTCTGTCGCCTGCCCAGATCCCTCCTGCACACCTCTGTGAGATGCATCCCTAAAGTCACAGGCACTTGTAGCAGGCACAGACTGCAATGACTTAATCCAAGTACACTGCAGCAATTTAATCTGAGCTCAATGCACTGGACAAGGGTGTTGACCTAGTCCTCCTGGAGACAGAGATAAAATGGGACCTGGGTGTGAACTCTGCTGTGCTTTTGTGCTGATTAATTCTGGTGACTAACAAGCCATTTCAAGTGTTAACTTTGTATTGCATTACTCTGCTTTGCAGAGAGGCTAATGCAGATGGCTCAGGCACTGAGCCCTGCTAAGGAGCTTGACACAAGGTACCGAGGACTCCTGTTACCCTTTTTATTTCAGGTGCTTTTGCTGCTGGCTCACCATGGAAACTCAGCACCTGGGAAGCAACGTGTTAGGCACTGTGCCTTGTGCTTGCCCACTGTGCTTCCTCCTCTGTCTCCTTTTCCCAGGTGGGTTCTCTATTTTTATTGCTGTTTGGTATTGTTTCTGCTCCGCAATGAAGTACATTTGTGTATGAGGGCAGGTAAAGCAGCAAGGTGAGAACTCCTCGTTCTTGGGAGTCCTGCATCGGCCCCTTGGAGGATCCCCTTAGTGGGCGAGCTTGCAGCAGCCCTGGGGCGAAACACATGGATGTGAGGGCTTTGGCATTAACCCCTTGCTCAGCTGACTTCTCACCCAGCCTAGCTGGAGCCCTGCTCCCATTGAGATGTTGTGGGGGGAACAACCCTGCCTCGCCCTGAGGGGTTGATAGGATCACTGCTTTTGGGTCCCCAGTGGTGGGGAAAGAGAAAGAAATGCCCTTGCATTGCTCAGCAGTTTTTCTGTCTGAAATCATCACTAAGCACAGAGTTTCCTGGCTTGTTTTCTGGGTTTGTTTTAAACACAGCTTTTGAAGGTATAAGCTGCTGCTGCTGGGGAGCTGGGCAGGGCAGGTGGCCATGGGGCTGGGGGCTTTAGGGCTTCTCTCCCCTCTCCATAAAAACTGGACACACCACAGCTGTATCCAGACGTGGTGACTAACTTAGAAGCAAGAAGGCTCTGCACTTGGAAGAGGCATTTGCTGTTTGTCTGCATGATATTTGAGTATCTTTCATCTCAGATTGGGTCACCTTTCATGCCTACAGTGATTCCCTCTAAGAGCTGCAGGCATCAAGGAATGCTGATCGGCATATCCGAGCTCGGCAGCAGCATTAGGCAGCAAGAGCCATTGCTTCCTGTTCAAAGGGCTTTCAAGGCAACCACATAACAGTATTAGTCTTGCAGCCTTGATGCAAAGCAGAAAGGAGAGGGGTGCTATGGGTTGCCTGCTCAACCTGTCCCACCATCTCCTCTCCTTCCTCTACCCTGCCCTTAGCCCCAGATGGTGTGCATCTTCCCTACACTGTCCCCACACGGGTCAGTGCAGATAAAATGCTTATTTCTGAGAAAAAATGAATTTGTTGCCCTCTAAGCTGCTTGTCTTCTAGTTGAGCAAAGCACTGTGAGTTTACATTAATGTGTTTTTAAGACTACCTTGTGCATATATCATGCAGCTGAGATATATGCCAGTGTCTGTGTGCGTGAGAGCAGCAGTGGGTATTTCTTGTTTAGTGATTATAACAGAGGATGACAAATTGTATTACTGCACGATATCCATAGCTCTTCTCTCTGGAGGGCTGCTGTCTTCCACTGTTGCATCTAGTGGTGAGCTTTTAGCCTTTTGTGAAATAGTAACCGAATTGCGAAGAGGAAAGGTATCCTTGTCTCTCGGGGGCAGCCCGGCTTCCCTTAAAAAAATCCATTAAAGAATCCATGCATTCAAAAGAGCTATTTGTGAATCAGCACTACCTGATCTTTTCCACACAGACCATTATCAGGATTTATACCTAACAAGTACACTAGAAAGCTTGTTGTCAACTCTATGTATAAACTCAAAGTTTGGAGCCTGATTCTTTTTGCTGTACCCAATCTTAAAATCTGTAAAAGATACAATCTAGAAAGATGCTTGCTCCCTTAAAATGGTTTCTCAAAGGTGAACAAAGTGCTGCTCATCATTTCTTAAACTTCTTTTAAAGGACATTTTAAAAGTCCCTTGTAACTTTGCTAGCATGAAGCAGTAGTGTTGTGCATGAAGAGGGCAAAGCAGAGATAATGATTCTTATTACCCAAGAATGGTAAAAAATGACAAAAGAATCAGAAAGCAGGGAACTAGGCAGGTAGGGTTTTTTTTTCTAATCTTCCACTTAAGGCAATATGTTGGTAGCAAACATAAGGAATAGTTTTTGATGCATGAGTAATGCAAAGAGGATGTCCGCTCTGTCAGGGTTTCAGGGTATTAAACAGTTTATTTTACATCTAGCAATAAATCAAAATCTAGCTGGGCCCAATAGCAAGCAAGAAGATAGCCTTCTCTTCTCCCACCAAATACAGCTGTGATACCAGCTGGGGCCTCTTCGTCAGTCTTTGCTGAAGGTTGTATTTCAGCAAAAGTGCTTTTCTTCTTGCCATTTTTAGATACCATTTATAGATGCCATTTTTAGGACCCTCCTATATTCCCCCCCCCCCCCCCGAGGCCTTCCTTGTGCCCTAGAGCCCCCTTTTTTTTGCCTCCTAATCCCTTTAGGACCCTTCTAGGCTGCTCTGGACCTCTCTTGTGTCCTTCCTTGTGCCCCAGAGACCTCTTCTGACCCTGTAGACTCCTTAGGACCCTCTGTTCTACTCTGGACCCCTCTTTGCTTCCCTTTGTACCCCAGATCCCTCTTTTGGCTCTTTACACCCCTTAGGACTTTTCTAGTTCTTGATAACAACTCTTGAGGCCTGTATTGGGCCCCAAAGCCTTTTCTAGTGCTTCAGCCCTGGGGATGGTTCTTGGGACACCCAACACTACCCCAGGTACCACAGCCCCAGGAGCAGGGAGGGGGACTAGAGCTGGTTTCAACCCAGGTATTCTTGCCCAGTGACTGGGGACGCCCAGTGTAGGGTTGGTGAGCGTATGGTAGAGACTAGTAACAGGAGGTGTTTTTTGATCAAGCTGTATTTGCAATTGCTTTATTTTGTTCGGTGTAATTAAACTTGTCTTGTGGTTTCTATCACCTGTTTAAAACAAAAATCTTATGTAACATCAGATATATACACATAAGTGGAATGTGATATTAAATATCACACTTTCCATGCACGGAATAACTAAAAGAATGTGGCCCAAGGGTACTGCTCTCTGACAGGGTCCCCGCAGCCACCCCTGGGGCCTAGCTGCCTCGGGCGGCATCAGGGGTCCTGGGAGACTGCTTCCAAACATCCTCCTACTTTATCAGAAATAACAGGGCGAGCTAAAGTTCAAATTCTAGTAATTATCCAGCCCTGCTAAATACTGAAACAGAAATATGGATAATGCCTAAAATAAAAGATGACTTGTGAGGTTGTTTATCTTTACACCTGCAAGGCTTTTGCTTCAAGGAGCTATTGATCTCTGTGCAAACGAGACTCTCCTTTAAGGCTCAGTCCGGGCATGTATAGAGAAGAAATTTTCTGAAGTCTGGTGACCAGATATTTTTCAGTTAGTTATCAAGCTTGTAGTTTCTAGCCACCTTTGTCCTAAAGGTGATCATGACTGTGTCACGAATATCTTCTACACAGGTCCATTTATGAAAAATTTCAGTCGGGTGTCAGCCCTTCCCTTTGTGAATGGACAGTACTTACAGGAATCAGCAGCATGTCCTGAATATGTTTTCCTGGGGATATTTCAGCACTGCTGTACATGCTGGGTCTATTAACAGCACAGATCTTAGGGAGGGTCTTACTTCAAGATGACTAGGAAATATTTCAAAAAAAAAATCAGTAAATATGTTGTACCAAAACATCAATTTGTTCAAAAGAAAAAAAAAAATAAGCCCATTAAAAGGAAAATAGGAAAACAAAATTCAGAAAAAATGGTGGAGAGGGGAAATTGCTCTCGGAGAATTAATCTCTTTTTGGCTTTGCACAAAAGTAATCTGCTAGACACTAGCTCTGCCCTCATGTTGGTAATTTCTAGTCTTAATGCCTTCAAGAGAACTAGTAAGAAATGGTCTCTGATGGCTTCTGTGCACTTGCATGAAGAAAAGATTTCCTCACCAGCTCCTCGATAGCAATGGTACAGTGTCCCTGACAGAGGAGCCTACACCAGGTTGGGTTTGGGCTTGCAGTCACTCTGTTTAATACAGAAAAAAAAGCATAACTAATCAAAAAAAAAAATCTCAGTCAAAAAGTTAATTGGGCATGAGATGGTTTTGGGCCAGCTTAGCGGGAAACTCTGGAATTGCTTTGCCTGCTAAAATCAGCTAGGAGCTGGAGAAGCGCCCTGGCTTGGGAGACACGGGAAGGATACAGATCTCGTGGAGCAGAAGTTTGCCCTGGGGGGCACACTGGTCTCCGGGCAGGTGGCAGCGCAGCCGGTACTGGTACACTTGCTGGTAGCACATGGTTCACTCAGAAATAGACTGTTCATTTTAGAGTTGGATTGTTGTGAGGTGCCTGTGTTGTAAATGCATCTTGCCTAGGATTAAAGTTTTGCTTAAGTGAGTGGTACCTGATCTTGCTTTGTTTCTGTGATATAACCAAATTCTAATTCAAGGCCCAATAATTATATAAGTGGCTCAATTTCATGCTGAACTGTGGAACAGCGTTGTGAAAAATGGAGAGTATCTCTTGCAATGGGTGCAGTGCACCAAAATAGCTCAATGTCCCTTATGTGTCTGCATGTGGGTGGGGAGGTTGGATTCACTAGTGAACCTAGCACCATCTTATGAAGCCGTAGCTAGTTTGGCAAGCTGATGCCTTTTGTTAATGTACTTTATTAAGTGGATTGTCCCTGATTATAAAGAGAATCACATCTGGTTATATTACAGTCTCTCTTCTGTACCAGACTCCCCAACTAGGTTTGTAGTCAGTCAACATCCCAACAATTTTCTTGCCTTTGTTTCAGCGCACGATAGGGAATAAAGGGTGGCAACTTTAAATAGCATCATCCTTCTTGTACTTGCTGCTAAGTCCTTCTTTAATTCCTTCAAAGGATAGATGACAGCTGTCTACCGTTTTATTACCTTCTGAGATCTTAAAAAAAAAAAAAAAAAAAAGGTTTTTTGCCTTTTGGTATGGAGCGCACGCACACCCTGTGCCTCCAGGGCAGTATTTCATCTTTGCAGGCGGAGACCAACAGGAGGCTGACAACAATCACCTATCAATTTGCTGTCGGGTTGTGCACTGCTGTAAAAATAGCGTGGTTAATTTTGGCAATAAGAGGAATGTGTTACAGCAGGTGGGTTCAGTTTTTTCCAGCCTGTGAGCTGCTTTAGAAAGGCTTTAGGAAAGACTCTAAAATATAAACCACCAGGATGCCCAGCTTACTCTCACCTTGCAACAAGCATCAGCAAGGAGTTAGCAGCGGCACTGCTGGCAGAAACAGCAAAGCATCCCAGTTTTCTCTGTCTTTTTTTTTTACCCGGTCACTTGCATGATGCTCAGGTACAAAGCCCAAATACAATATTTTCAACGCACAACACAAAGTAAAAAGGATAGCAGCTTAGCGTGCTGCGTTAGTGAACACTAAGCCAAGAGCAGATGTAAGAACCAAGCTAATATCTCTGTCGCTTTGCCCTGCAGAGGCGCCGGTGCCTTCAGTGCCTGGTCAAGTCAGCTGCGCTGCATGGTGCAGACGTCCCCAGTTTCCTGCGGGTGCTGATGGGGTGGTGCTCCTGGCTAGGAAACCGCTCGCCATTACTTCTTATGCAAAATAAAATTCCCATGTGTTTTTTTCCCTTAAACTTTAGGCTTTGACCCAAGTGAGTGCAGTTAAATAATCATCAGCACAGTCTGCGCACTTAGGAAGGAATTGAAAGTTTACTCTAGCTTTAGGTACAACAAAACTTGGGTCTCAGTGTGTTTCTTAGTGGACTATTCAAGTTATTTGCAAGCAGTTCCTGTTGCTTTGGGTCTAAAATCAAAAAATAAAGACAATGGCTTGAATACACTCTCTTAAAAGACCTGTCTAGATCAGTTTATAAGGAAAGAAAAAATGAAGGGGGTGGGAGGAATCAGTATCATTCCTGCTGGAGGAGATACTCATCCCGCTATCTTTAACTAGGTCATTAGCTCACATTTCTGAGCCGCTCAGAGGCATTCGGAGCATCAGGCTTCCAGATCTGCAAATCAAACAGCCCTCGCTTTGCTTAAAGCTTTCTAGTGCCAGCCAAGCAGCTTGCTAGGGCTTGCGTTTCAGGGCAGGCAAAGTGCAATGCCCCGGAGAGGCGTGGGGGGGCCTGTGGAGCACCCCAGGGTAGGGGCCCCCACCATAGCCCAGCTCCTGGTGCACAAAGGCTGCAGCAGGGCTGCTGATGAGCCCCTGCCGGAAACATACTATTGAAGCAGAACCAAAATATTTTATTTTTCAGGTCATTTATTCAGTGAGCTTGGAGAAGGGGAGGAAGCACTTATTTATTTGGGATGAGTTTTGCAGCATGGACACGGTGGCAAAAAGAATAGTTGCAAGTTCTCAGATTTTCTGAAATGATTTGACATCTTGACAGGAGAGAAAGAAACAGCCCGATATGTTAATTGAGTTCAGCCCAGACAGATAAAGAAGAGCTTCCGTCTTCCTGAGAGTGCATTTTTAAAATTAATTTACTGTTCACTAAAAATAATATTAAAAGAAACTGCTTAGCTCTGGTCTGGTCTGGGATCCTGAGTATGTAAGTAAAAATAAGTTTTATGAGATCTGGGGGATTTGTGAGGACTGAGTGTAATGGGAGGGAAGAGCTCAAGTTATATAGCTCTTTGGAGAACAAGTTAAGAAGCAGTTTAACAATAGCATTGAAGTACCCAAAAATGTAGAAAATACCTAACACTAGAGCCTTTTCCAGGCAATCTGTCAAAAGTATAACAATATCCAGAGAGCCGAAAGGAGAAATGGAGACTAATTCACAGGGTTATTTGGACCAGGCTGCCCAGAGATAGCAGATCTTTGGCACTGGGAGCCTTTATTTCTATTGGGAAAGTTTCCTAAAAGGAAGTGGGGCAGGAGGAACAACCTCTGAATCCTGCTAGTAAGTAAGCACAAAGCTTGCAAATCAGAGTATCTTTCTGGATGTCACCTGCTCTTATTTTCTTTATGTTTTTTTCAGTATGAGTTTGAGCCCATCCTAAGTATTTTGGGACAGCTGTCCAGCGAGGCACACAGACACTGAGCTGGAGCTGGACGGGAAGGTATTTCCCAAGAATAGAAACAGAGGAACCAGATGTGCAATGAGAAGGGTCAGTTCTGAAAAGCATGAATGTTTTCCCTCAAAATTCAAACCAGACAGGCTGAGCTTTTTTTTTTTTTTTCTTTTTTTACAAAGAAATCGTTAGTGTTTTTTTTAATAGCCTTTGTAAATCTACTGCTGTGAAGATAATCTTCCCAAAGATAACTGGGCTTAACTAAAATGTTAAAATGATCTATTTTATGGTAGTTACTTCATAACACAATTGTGAAACAAGCTAGATAATAATTGTTCGTATTCATAATAATGTGGAAACATAAAAAATAATGTTTTCATTTTTTGCTCTTCTTTGATAAGGTAGTTTGTCTTGTTTCCACACCACATTTCTTCTTTTTCCTTATATCCTTCCACCTACATGATGTTCTGAGGTCTAGCTCTTGGTCTGAATTTCCAGACATAGATATCCAAGGTGTCCCCATCCCTGTCCTGTAGCCAGCATGGCTGAAATGGCTCTTAAGAGGCCACCTCTTAATTTGCCAGGTGCGTGGGTGTAAAACCAGTGAAACAGCTGCTGCGGATGAGGCATGTAGGAATCGAGAGAAGAAGGGACAGGTTCCTTTGAGCTGCTTGGAGTGCACCCAGGATGGAAAAGAGCACCAGGGAGGGGAAAGGGAACTGACCCAAGTTAAGTACTACAGTGAAGGTTAGTCCAAACCTTCATTTCTGCTTCTGGGCTTCGCGTAGGGTGGGATTCATAACGCAAACAGGGACTCTTTCTAGTATCTCTTCTTTGTTGTTTTATCAGTGTTTGGGCTGCGCCAAGGCAATGCCACCCAGGGCCTGACATTACTGAGGGGCCCTGCGGGGCCTCTGCAGGAAATTCCCTTTCTGTGATATATAAATAATCCCCAGAGCTGTTCCCAGCGAGAGTCTACTGGTACTAGTACATGATCGTTCGTCTTGTACATCGTATGTCCCGGGAGGGATGGGAGACCCTGCCCTCCTTGAGCAGCGACAGGCTATCAAAGTGACTTTTGCTCATGTCTGTTTTCTGCTTGGTTTAACAGTTTTGGCAAAGACTGGTTTGTATTGCAAGCTGTTAATGAAAGTTTTGAAGTAAGCAAACAAAAGAGAAGCGGCAGTTTAGATTTAATTTCCTTGACATATATTGGAACGACTAAATGTGTAGCATACTAAATATACAAGCTATGAAATCTGTGAACTGTAACAAAGGGCACTAAATAATTCCTATCCCAAAAATACCTATTAAAAAGTCTAAAAACACAAATGTTTTATAAAATAAAATAGTACTTTCCATTTAGAACAACTTATGTCCTTTAATTCAAATTAGTAGTAAATTGGAAATGTCAGTATAATGATGTATCTACCTTTCATTTCATTTTTATTTATAGTCAAGCAAAAATAAATTTGGCATTCTGACTGCAAATGCCCTTTAGATCAATGCTCAGTGTGTTGTATTCAGAAATGATGGATAGGAACCAGCTTGTGAAGTCCATATCAGTTTATTTTTTCATGGATAAGTTTCCATCCCCAGAAACTGAAAAACTCTACTGACAAAGTAGAAAAATATTTCAAGGAAAAATAAAACACGTAAAGTACTTGTGTTTTTAACAGGCAGAGACATCTGTAACAGCTAAACCAAATCCTGTGAGATGTGCAGGTCTCGCTTAGCCTGCAGGCCATTAAAGACAAGACCTGTGTTTTGAGCAGGATGCTTTTTCCCGAATTGTGAGACAGTGGATGCTGCTGGCACCTGTGTTTGCAGCGCAGTGTCCGTCCTTGCGAGGGCGGTGGCCAGTCACTGCCAGCCCACGTCAGCCCATCCGATGCAGGAGCTGCTGTTGACTCCTTGTTCCCATAATGATCTCGACCCCTTTCCCTCACTGATTCCTACTGTGGGCTCTCTTTCTGCTTGCCTGTATTGAAAAGCATCCATACTCTGTCCTATGAATATCTAGTAATCGTATACAATGCACACCAAATTCCTCATACAAATCATATGTTAACTAGGAGTTTGCTGTTTGCTATTCCCCTACCGAGTTTTCGTATTTTATCACTTCTGTACTTGTCAAAAAACCCAGATCACACGTCTGGAACTGTCAGAATAAACCGCTCGTGATGGAAAATTGTTCCCATTAGCAATTTGGGGAGTGGCAAATACGATTGCAGAAATTAGGATGGACTCAAAATGTTTCCGAATGGGAATGTGAGCTAAATTTGCAGTTGAGGTTGCGTAAAAACAAAATGTTGCTAGCTCTAAGCAAGACCTCTGAACACCCGTGCTGGTGAGCTTTGTGCGGCCTGCTGCAGGAGGTCACATGTGCAGTGTGCATCAGACCTCCCCCCCAGCACATCTCACCGTCTTTCCTCTGGCACATAGAGGTTGTCTGTCCTCACCACACTGACTTGTGTTTTGCAATTTGACCCTTCTTGGCTGCTGCAACCTTTGCGAGCTCCTGAAGTGAGAAGGGGCACCCTGCTCGCACCCCACGGGGGCCACTCGGTAGGTAGGGAATAGCGAAGGCTGCGCTGACCCTGATCCTGCAGCTCTGCCCCAGGTGGGTGCACTGTAAAGATGCAGAGGTTTTTGCACGCTTTCTCTGCTTCAGCAGAGCACTGCTCTCTCCTGTGCTGTCAACTTGGAGTCTTTTAACAAGTGATGAATTCACTTGAAACAAACATTTTTTATAAACAGTAAAAAAGGAGAGAAAAAAAAGGCAGGAAGATAAGTTGTAAAAGTCTTAATATGGTTACTTTTAGTGTGCAATAATTTCTTTCGCTAGGAAAAAGACTTAAAATCTTAATATATTTACTTATAATTATTTTTCAATGGTTTTGGAGTTCATTTCAAACTCCAGTAGTCAATTAGCAGCAAACAGAGCTCCTAACACAGCAGTGTGCAGTCAGCCCCTAGCCAGACTGCCTCAAGATAGCCTTTGAAGTCTTTCCAAAAGAGATTTTCAGCCCCCTCACAAATTGTACAAGAATTGTATTCTACTTTCAGTGCTGAGAAATGCACTTTCTTTCACAGGATCTCATCTGCAGTGCTTTTGTACATTACACAGAACGGCAAAAAGCTATGCAGATCTCCAGAGCACACTCCTGCAAGTAGCCTGCAGATGTCGTCTTTCGTGGTGAAATTTTTGGAGGAGATACAGAGAATTTTTGATGCCTCATTGCCTCTTCCCTTCCACCCTTCTGGCTGTACCAGGGTTATTCCCAGGAGAGAGCTCTGGCAGGTAAGGTAAAATGCCATATTCATGGGGCTCTGGCTTGTTACTTCACACTACTGAGGGCTTAGACAGTAACACATCACATGAAGACCCACATAAGATTAATTTGAGCTCACGCGATACATAAGGAGAATAGTTTCTCACAGATTCCTCTATTGTTATGACTACTGGTTTTAGTTAATCAGTGAAGTACTGAGTTTTTAAGGATTTGTTGAACTCACCCTCTCGCTTGCCTCACTCCTATGTCTGGAAATCTAAACTCATTTTGGCTATAATATTTGCACCTTTCATTTCTCAGTGCCTGGAGACTTGAGGCAGAGCCAGACTTTCCAGGTGCTTTCTGCATCTTCATTATTTTCATCAGCAGTGCTCTTTCCCTTTTAAACATTGATGAGTCTTCACCAGCAGTGGCAGCAAATTCTGGTATATTTTTTTTATCCTTCTGAAGTAAGGATCAAAATAGTGGAATTCTAAGAAGGATATTTTAGGGAAACCAAATGAGGTGAAGGGATCTCACTTTGCATTTGGGGAGAGATTTGGTCAGCATGCTTCAACTGGAGCATTTCTATCTGCTCACTTTCCAAGCTGTCCTCAGCAATGCAAGGCTGGTTAATGTCTTCAGATTTGCACCATCTCTTTTCTAAATTATTTTATTGTTGTTTTTAAAGAGGGCATGTGTTGCCTTGGAGGAAATTAGATGAAAATATCTTGCCTGGAGATAAACTGCTGTAAGGGATTTTGCTTGGCTCTGCTATTCAAAGGTGAAGGAATTGCCAAAACTTTTGGGCTCTTAGGACAGGCAAGGGCAACTATTAGGGAAATGATGCAGATGTTGTCCAACCCCAAATCTTTGGTGAGTAAGGCAGAGATTTTAGGTAAATCTCTTAAACAATAATAATAAAAAAATCCAGCAATGTCTCTGATTGCTAGAGTAGATACAGTCTAAGAAAGTTTGTTCAGGCTTTGAAATCTCAGCGAGCCTGATCTCCAGCCAGCTGAATATCCACAGTTTCTGGGAGCCCAACTTTTGGTGAACCCTATCAGCCCCAAAGAGCAAGTTACAAGGCACTTTCCACTTCCTTCACCTTGTTGGGCTCTGGTCACCATCACTTTTGCCAGGTAGCATGGGCATGCCGATCTGGAAGTGGCCAGAAATGAGGAATCTGGGTTAAATTCTGGCCTGATTTATGTAGGTTGAAAATAAAGCAGAAGCATGTGACTAGCCTAACTGCAGACAGAGCACAGAGCCAATCTCAGCTGAAAAAATGCCCAAGCAGCAGAGGAGAAAGTCCATCCAAAAAGAAGATTTATAGCAGTCCTGCAGTAATGCAGAGGGGAACAAATGTCAAACAGCACAAGAAGAAGAGCAGAGCAAGACTACTGCAGGCTGAATTCAGCTAGCAAAAAAGCATAAGAAAGACTTCAGAACTTTTTTAAGTTTAATCTTTGACTCTATTGAATTATACATCTTGCTGCTCTTAATGCAGGAACACCTTCTAATGTACATCCGTTGTGGTTTCCTCCTAATCTTTGCCCCTGCTGCAGTGCCAAAACCAGACATGCTTTCAGCCCCACCTAGCCACCCAGCTAGGGCTATGAGCAATTTTAGGCTGAAAAAATAGTACAATGGGACCTTCTTTAAGTGCCATAGCTATAGTGCTTGTGTAGAAGAATGAAAATGGCCAATACAGTGGTCTAAATTTTCAAATTAGAGTTGTGAGATTTCTTTGCATGCAGAGACACATTTTGCTTTCCATGTTGGAGCACCTCCCATCACGATCTGATGGTAGTAGCTTTATCTTCATACATAGGCAACTCCAGCTTTTAATTTTTTGACATTGAAATGCTGGAAACCTAGGCTTTTCTTTCGTGTCAGGGGCATCATGCTTCTCTGTACGCCGAGCAGGGAGGGTAAATCAGTGGTCCCAGGGCCCCGAGCCACTAGGCATTGAGGATGAGGAAGGGCACATGATGACCCATCCTGCCGGATGACTCCCATCATACCTTCCCAGGGAAGGGTCTTAACCTGTAATTAAAATTAGTTGTGGGTAAAGGTTTAGGAGAGCACATCCAGAAACCTCTTTAGATCTGATTTGGCCCTGGTGAACAAATAAGTGTGCAGTTAAAAAAAAAAAATGTCAGACCCCATAGAAATAAAACATTTCCATGCAAACACTTCTTTTGGATCTTGCTAGCCTAAGCAGTGATCGCGTGTAAAATGAAAACCATACATTTTTATTAGGATTTAATTTCCCCATGAAATTAATTGCAGTCATTTAAATCGGCAATACCTTAGGTTGCCAAGTGCTACATTTATGCTACTGAATCTCACACTATGGAAAAGAACTATATTAAAAGATCTTATATTATCTTATATAACACAGAGGGAGAGAACTGTCTCCGTTACAATTATGTTAAGAAGAGGGCAGCTTCATTAACTGTACCAGGAGATGAGCAAATGTATATAAAAGCTGACTCTCATGTAATTTAAGCTAAAGTGATGCAATTTTCATTTTCAGTTGCTCTGTACAGTGCCTTGTAAGATTATTTTGCACATAAGTGACACATGCCTGATGACAGAGGGGTCTCATAGAATAGCTGAAAGGTGGTTTTGGCTCCCGTGGGAGGTGTGAAGGCCACTGCCTCGCACAGGCCTGTGTTAGGGGACTCAACCCCAGTGACGTCGCAGCTCTCCACATAAAAAGTTCACAGGCAGATCTTTCCCAAAACTTTTTATTTTTTGTAATTAAAGATGTGTGTTTAGCCACTCCTTTTCCATTGTTGCTTTCTACAAATATTCAAGAGCTCAAATCAGAAAATCATTTTTCAGCTCAAGTTTTACCATGTTCAGATTGGATTTCCATACCCTGTTTGCAATTTGGCTTAGGCATGTGGCCAGCTCTAAGCAGCACGGGGCAAGCTTCAAAAGCTAGTCGAGTCTCAATTTGCAAACTTTGCAGCGGTGTTGGCTTAGATCATCAGGAATGATCTTCAGGTTTTAGTGGCTAGAAAAGAAGATCTGAGTAATTTTATATCATAAATAAAAGCTCTTCATAGGCCATGATTAATCCAGAAAGGGATTAAAAGGTGAGAAATTGTCAGACTAATAACTATAACAATAATTCTCTGCGATCTTTCCAGGGCAATGCTACAGTGAAGAGCAAACAGCAGCTCACAGGGTTGTAGAGATCCTGTGGAAATTAGACTTGTTTTAACATGCATGTATAGGGCTACCTTATATAGGCTCTTAGGGTAAAACCCAGGTACCATTTTGAAGTGTCCTGTGCCCCTGGAGGGTAGGTATATCTCCCTATAGAAACTCCTGTTTTAGCAAAACGTTGTCAGGATCCTACTTTTGGTTTTGGGTGGCCCCTAGGCTAATTTTTGTGATTAAACAGTTGTATTTCAACGGGCAGTTTTTATACCACCATTAACAGCTAGTAGCGCTGTGCAGCAGCTGGGCTTTGCACTAGCAGTATCATTGCTACAGCTGTCACTGCAGTAAGGGTCAGTGAAATAACAGGGATTAGAGCGTGTCTGGTACCTTCAAAGGTGAGGATTTCTGGCAGGTCTGGCTCTGGCCTCTGGCCTTGGAGACATTTAGGGATATGGTGGAAAGACGCTCAGAGGAGAGGCCCAGAAATGATCTGGAATGGAAATGCAAGCCTCATATCCAGGGCTCAGAGAGTTTAGCGACGCATGTGCCTGGCAAGATGCTCACTGTGTGCAAATAGTTACCGACAGCTGCAATAGCTGATGGTAGCAGCGGCTTTTCAGACCTGCTGACCAAGGCAGAATGAGACACAATATGCATATATAAGTATATATAAACTCAGTGTGTACAAATTCAAGCATTAATTACTACAAATGGGATATTCCATGTCATAGTTGTTTTAAATGGTAAGATTTCCCTGCCCTCAGCCCCAGCCCATGCAGGGCCATGCCGAAATATCCATGCCACACACTCTGTGAAATATGAATGGGACACCTCTGCTGCTGAGGGATTTAACTAAGAGTGCTGTGAGCATGGAAAACAAAATACAAAAAATGTGGCCCCAACAAACTGTATTTAGGTATGTTGGTTGTGACTTACTTCTTCAAATGCACTACGCTTAGGATCCTAAACTTTATGAAAATGATTAGTTCCTCCCATAACATGGGCATAGCTCACCTACACTGTAGAAAAGAGGAGAAAAAGTATACTGGAGGAATTCTAGACAAAAAGTAGAAACTTAAGGGGTGGCACGTGTGGGGGACAGTTATGTGTAAAAATGGTAGGGCAGGTGTAAAAGGGAATAATTCAGCAGCTGGAGCTCAGCTTGCCCTGACCACTTTGGGCCTGTGACCATGAGGTGCGCTCAAACCAGCAGCCATGAGCTTGTCCCAGCTTGCTGCCAAAGCATTAAACCGGTGATGGTTCACAATTGCCAGATTACAGTTTTCCTAACCAATCAGTCCAACTTCCGTCTGTCTTTCTACTGCAGTACCCATGTTTACATACTAGTTCCAAGACTTACTCTACTATCCTGAAATGTAGGCTTAATTCTACGTCCACCAGGGAGTCTCTTCACAACAAAACCTAAATCTAGCAAGCAATAGTGAAGGATAAGAGCTAATACTTTGCCTGTGTATGTAATTAGCCTGTTACCACAGTATTGGAATTACCATAATATTGAGATTACCAATTGTTATAGTATGAGAATTACTGTAGTATTGGAGTTACAAATATGCAATTGTAAGCGTTATCTGACAAACCAGGTTCACCTAATTTATCCCTGACTATTTCTAAATCACTGCACATTTCATATGTCCAGTGAAGTTGTATGTAAATGGCAAGTATGGATTGCCAGAGAACAGACTGGCAGTTTAGGTCAGGGAATGAACCCAAAAGGTCCACAAGCACTAATTTATCCACAACAGTACTGTAGAGTTTGTATATTGATTCTGGCTGCTTTTCAATATAATTCTTCACTTCTCCGCAGGAAAAGGCTTGACTTTCCAAAAATGTCAGTCTTCTGACCATGTGAGGATGAAAATACGAACTTCAGACAAGAACTCTCCATCCTCCCTTTTGTGCATCTTGCTACCTTGAACACTCAGGGTAGGATTTCTCTAGGCCAATTTTGTTTTCATTTCCCGTGATAGAAATCTGTGTGTTGATCCAAATGTCATTCAACTATAGGACGCTTCCGAAGCTGGGCTGCTTCTACCAACCTCTCTAGCATTGCATGAGAGCTCAGAAAGTCTGATGATTTGATTTGGGGGAGGGGGGCAAGCGAGAGGGAGAAGAAAGCATTGAGGGAAAGGAGGGGTACCTTTTAGTAAGCTAGACATTTCAACACAATCAGGTTTGATCTTTCTTATTATTGCTAGAGGATCCCAGGAGGGGACCAGGAGATGTTTATTGTAGGATTCAACACTGTTTAATTAAAAAATCTCTCTCTACTGAAAATATTAATCACTCACAGGTGGTGGGGTAAGGAAACATTCTGCACCATCTCTGCACATCATAAGGAAGCTGAAAAGGGCACATACCTGTTTTATCTCCTGTGCAGGCCAGCTTTGAGGCGAGGTGGCAACAGCTCCTCTGAAGCACCTACCCCTTGCAATTTTCAGGAAGGAGGAAGTTTGCATCTATTAACTTTCAAAAATAAAAGGTTAATTAAAGTCAACAGCCTAAACTAAGCCTAGGTTGAGCTGGCTTGGTATTTTAGTCTGTTGTAGCTACAGCATCAGGTTTTTCACACAATGACTGAGATTCAACAGGATTTTGTGACGGGAAAAGTTATCTCAGAAAGTGAGAATCCCATGTTTCGTGCACCAGAAGATGCCACCACAGTACCCTCTCAAATCTGGGGTACTCCTGGGATCAGAACAAGTGTCATATGGTAATTTAAGTAGGGATAAATGTAATATAAGATGTCATATAGTCAAGTAGCCTGCTTTAGGGCTGCTATTGGTGACAAGAAATTCTATAATGACATGAGAAAACTCGTTTGCCGCCCTAGTTGGGTTTGTGCTGCCGTTGCATCTTTGATTACTGACAGCTCACTATCCTTCATAAGGAAAATGATTGGAGTTGCTTGTAAGCATAAGATTTGGTTCCACCAGGCTGCAGAGATTCAATTAATTAGTCCAGTTCTTCAGCCCAACAGCCTGAGCTGTGACTGCACACAGAGAGCCTGCCCAACATTAAGCTGGTTTTCTCAGAAGCAAGACCCAAGCAAAAGAGCATCACATGTCTTTCACTCATCACAGTGCCGAGCAGCAAGTGATGACACCTGTTATTAACCAGACAGAGTACAACACTGGGCTTCCTGTCCAAATTGGACTAGGGAGAAGTCCCAGATGTAACCCTCCAGTCCAGCCATCTGCAGACAAGGACCCAGCAGTCCCTGCACTAGCACAAGAAATCCTACATTGGCATCTGGTGCATCTTTCAGTAAATGCCAATTATGTTTAATTGTATTCTCTAGGTTATTTATATGTTATTCTTAAGGTTATTTTTATATAAATGTAAATATTATATTTATAAAATTATATTTATTACAAATTTTATATATCTATATATATGTATGTATTTTAAAAATATGCTTTCATGAAGCCTTGCACATAGTCTGTGTGTGGCCATGTGGAACAAACAGGAATGAGTTTCCCTTCTGTCAGTGCATCCATGCTGTTACATAGATGGATTAAAGTCCAGAAGGTAAAACCCTCTCCCACTAAAGTCTGCAGGATTTTTGTGATTAGCTTCAGTGAGGCTGGTATTTTCCTGCTGTTCCTTTGCCTGGGGGTAGCAAAGTAACAACCTCCTGGCTGATGTTTACAGTTATTTTTTGTGGGAAATTCTGAAATACGTTCTTTTTTCTAAAGAGGAAAAAAACAGTTATTTTGAGAATTTCACGTGAAATATGATTTCCTATGTCACTTTATAAATTTTCAAAATGATGTTTTCAATATTATTTAATTTTTCTATTTGATGTTCTTCGCACGTATCTATTAAGCATCACTTCCTCATGGCGCTTCTCTAAAGACTGTATCTGTGACCTCTAGCGACTCTGGTCAAGTTCAGACTTTGGCCTTTAAAATGCACAAGAGAGAAACAGGGAGACATGTAGCAATTACCACAGGAAGCCATTGATGGTAAGGTATTATCTATTAATAATAATTTATATGAATCTTCTTGGAGATTATATTTTGCTTGCTGCACCAAATCTTGTATTTGTTCAAACTATAGCAGAAGATTGAGACTTCAGAATATTTTTCCTTAAATCTTCACAGGGAAATGCTGGTAATTGTAATAGTAGATAACTGTACACTAAAGATGGTAAAAGTAAAATAGAAAACAGTTTTTTTCTAACCTAGCATGGCAAGAAATAGTGGGCAGTTTGTTCTATAGGATGAATATGCTCTCCACTTTCTTCTCTCCACTTCTTCTAATTCTCCACGTAGGGGTTAAAATTATGTCACAGATTCTGTATGGACTTGAAAGGTTTGCAAGACTTCTTGTATGCACCATATCTGAGATGACTTTCATAACTATACTTGCAGGTAAACATTTCATATAAGGATCTTCAGGCAGTGAACAAAAGGTTATTAATTTTCATGCATGGCCTATATTGCTTATTTTAATGCAGAAAGCCTCACACTTGGAAAATTTGTCATCCCAAATTTCTTTCTATGAAGGCAAGTATCTTAGTATTTTATACAGCCTGGACAAAAATTATTTTTAAAAAATGAATCACTATGGTAACCATTGCTTATCTCAGAATCAAAAAGCAGTTGTAATTGTAATTAACAAATGTGTGCTTTCTACTAAGAATTATTCTGAATTACAACTCATTTTCTTTTGCATATCAGGGTTACTTTATCACCCCTAAAGCTTTCAAAATTTATTGTAATTCAGCAGTACAACACCTTATACAGAGAGACTATAATCTGCTTCAAATATACCGTCGGAAACTGTGGTCAGTGCCTTCCACCACTTAAATACCTCTACGTTGTCCAAAGAAACATCCGGAATGCTTTTTGTCCTTACAAAGGAGAAACTGTAAGGTAAGAAAGGATCCCGAAAACTCATGTTTCATCACAACTGGCAGCACTTTCCAATACTGGCGATGCGCAGAGAGGGGCTGCTGCAGGCAGGCGTAATTACTGTGAATTCGGCAGAGCGGCTTTTAGTCACATTGCCAATTACAGTGCTGTGTGGTGGTTTTCGCTGTTTAGAAACAAGTAATTAGAAATGCCTCTATAGCTCACGCAGAACATATGGGTATCAGAAGCAGTGCTTAATTACGTACAAATATATCATCTTTCACTGCAGGGAAGAGTTACATAAGTGAAACCTATGAACTAATAGCTACCACCCAATATATCTCCCATCACTGGCAGCTGATGGAGATTTTCCTTCAGCTTAAGCAGAAGAGTTTTTTGAAAAAACTAAAAATCCTTCTCTGCTGTTCTTCTGTGAGCATTTCTGCCATTAGTTCTGTCCCCGGGATCGGGATCATCTGCAGAAACTTTTGTTGGCTGCAGGGACCTGATGAGGGCTTGCAGCAAAATAATTCTGGCTGCCTTTGAAAATCGTAACATAAGCAACAGAAGCACACTACTCCCAGGGGTCCTCATCTAGCCACTTGGGTGTCAGGGCTAAGCGCATTTTGAATTCAACAGAAATAAAATTGTGCTTCTGATTACGAACTGCTTCAACCAGCTCTCACTGAAGTATGTCCATATATGTAGGTATTATGGAGGATAGAAGACCCCACTGGTAGTATTAACCATTTTCAAGCCAGTAGCATAATGGTGGCTTTACTGCTTCCTCCTGGTTTGGGTCTGTTCAGAGCCAGAATGCAAAGAACTTTTTAGCAGAAATTCTAGCAGTATTTAGCAGAATTTTCCCTTGCAGTTTCATATTTTTCAACTATCTTTTCAACATATATTTCAACTATTTTCAAATATTAATTTTTAAGCTAACATTATAGAGCAAATATCTGCCTATGTTTTATGTAAACAGTAATAGAATTGTTTGCCTAAATGTTTCTTTTCTTCATTCTTTTCAAGAGGGAAGCAGAACAAATGCTTATTTTGTCAGAACCTGTAACTTTCAAAAAAAAAAAAAACAAAAAAAAACCAGCTCACTATTCCTTAATGCAGTTGTGAATCCCCACAGATTACTGAGCTTTTTCTCTTGGAAATGGATTTACTGCTCAGCAGCTGCAATTACAGTAGCAGAACATTCTGTAAAGAGTTTTCAGTGCCTAAAATGAGGGGTTTATTCTTCCTGGTGTGAGGAAGCAGACTCCTGAGCAGAGGTGGCTGCCAGATTAACAGTAATCAATAAGGTTAATGAGCCACAGACTAATAATTTTTATTCCTTTGGCACTGTTCCAGTCACCCATTGACCAAAATGACTCCAGGTGAATGAGAAATGTTAATTAATGAACTGCTGATCCAACCAGCCAGCTGAAGGCTTTTTAAAAAGGATGCTGTAAAAATCCTGACTCTGAGCCTCCTGCAGGGGTATCTGCTCTATTGCATGGGAGGATGCACTAAAAATTTCTGTATCATTTTTGTATTTCCTGATTGGTTTTCTTCCAGGAATACCTTTGCTAGGACATAGGACTGCTAAGAGAGGATGCAAAAGCGTTTTGGAGGAGCAACTTGTTTCAGTCTCACCTTGTTACGTGCTCCCTCCCGTGGGAGAGAAGATTGAGCGATGCAAGGCTATTAGCAAGAAGCCAAAATTATTTGTGGTCCTGTAGTAAACAAGTCACAAACTGAGCTGTTACCAAAGAAGCGGAATAAACATGCACCCATGGCAGCATCAACACAAGTGACCAAGTGTGGCTATGGCAAGGTACGTGTTTGCGGTGGCCCCAAGGCTGCGGAGCTGCGTACCAGGTGGTTTGTCCCTAGGACCAGGGTAGGCTGGTTCAATAGCGTAACTCCTTTTGGGGAACGCAGTGCGGCTCGAGGTGCCATTTCGCCCCGCATGCAGCTCGTGGGAAGGTGGGAGCTACTTTCCTCCAGGGCTGTCCAGCACCCTGCAGCCTTCCCTTGGGAAACACCAAGGCAGGAAAATAGTTGCGCGCCGGGCCTAGCCCTGGCTGGGGTAAGCCAGGACCTAGCAGCACATGCTGTGGTGCGGTCTGGGGCTACGTTTCATCCAGAAACAGCAGCGGCTGCGTTTAATAAAGCCCAACGCACACCAGTCTTGTCCATGACAGCCCAGAAAGCTGTTTGCTGGGGGGACTGCATGTCTGTGGGGCTCCCCTGGCCCATGGGGACTCTGCTTGCTCTTTGGTGAATCCCCCCTCCTCTTCCTCCTCCTCCTCCTCACCAGGATCCTCACTCCCTGGAAAGACAGGAGGATGCATTTCCCCCACCCCCCAAATTTGTAGCGCCTTAAATCCCCCCTCAGCATAGGCAATGAGAGGGGGAAGGTTTGGCAGGCAGGGACACAGCTCGGCAGTGGGAATGGGATGGGGAGAGGAGGAAGCCAGGGCAGGTGAGGAAGGAGGGTGCAGGGGTGTATCAGCTGCTGCAGCTGCAGGGGTTTGGTGGTATCAGCTGGTTGTTACTTTTTGTAGGCTTGTTCAGGGTGGTTTTTCTTTTTTTTTTAATTATTTAAAGTGGTTTGCTTTCAGTGAAACTGAAGGCAGTTGTTTAAAATCTCTGATTTGTAGTGGTATTTCTGCCAAGCTTTTTTTCTTTAGCAGGTAAGGCGAAATCACGTGGTTTTTCTGGGCTGAGCTAACTCTCTAATCTTAAGGTCTGTTTCTGTAAAGTGTGTTTTCCCTTAAAAATAAAAATAAATAAGTAAATAAGCAGCCTTGCTTGGTGGGCTGAAAATAGTTTGTGCAAGTCTGCAAGTTAGTGCTGAGATTGAACGCGAGACAACTCCTCTCTTCCTCAAGAGTTACTCTAAGCTGGCACAGTCCCTCTTAATGCTGGGTTTTGAAATGTGTGATGTATGCTTTCTTTTTAGTAATCCAGAGGAGCACACAAAATCTGTCCAGAGCCCGAGCGCTGCGCTTGCCATGGTTGCTACTGCCAGCCTAAGCAGTAAAAGCCCCACATGCATTTTGGAGGGGATACACGGAGGCTGTCCATAGCCGGACGCAGCAGGTGAGTGTTGCAGCCCTTTACAGTGCTTCTCCCACCCACCTCTCTGCTCCTGCTTTTATCTGTATTTTAAAAACAAGACTGTAACAAGGGGGTCCTTGGAACCTGTGATAACGCTGTGCCTTGCGATGTGCTGGCAGGGTGCAGGTCTGCAGGCAGGAGGAGGGTTTGCTTTAATGAGCTGCTGAAAGGCTTTGAAGAGGGAGAAACCTGAAGCAAAATACTGTAGTGCTGTAGATGGTTAGTGCTTCAAGGCTGCTAAAGCTTTCTCCAGGAAAACAGGATAATTTCTGCAAGGGCTTTTGGATGTGACAAGGGTCAGAAGGAGCTGCCCAGATTTCCACTACTTTCCACCAAAGACTCGGAGTTATTTCTAAGTGAACTCTTCAAAAAAGCTCAAGTCCTGGACTGCACAATTCTATGTCAACACACTTGCCGTGCATTTCGGATTTCAACAGCTTGCAAAGATGAATAGGTGACTTTTCCTCCATGCACGTAGCAAGCAATGAGCAGAGAACACAACAGCTGGCCTGGGGGCTGTGATCGGATTAGAAAGCTGGTGACCAAGTGCGGCGCTATCGCCTTTCCTTTAAGCAGACTAACTTCATGTTTTTTTTTCAGGTGAATTTCTTAACATCTAGAGAAGATATTAATGGCTATAAAGCCTTAATGTTGAGTAGCGAATGATTTCATTAAGCTTGTAGTAATAATTAGTTTAATCAGCTGAAGCGTGGCTCAATAAAGTGTGCTCCAGGAGTACTTGGTGTGTCCATAGGCTGCTGTTGCTGCTGTGCATGAAATACACCTTACTATAATGCTCGCTAATGAGCCGCAGTACAAGAGTGCTGCTAATGGGCTGCCTCGCTGATTAACCGCCAGCTAGGATGTTGGGGAAATAACCAGGGGGCACATAATCTGCTTCTTGATGTTCACCACCGTTTGTGTCAGTTTTCTTCCTTCTTTTCATGTGACCTTTGCAATTAATTCCCTTACAGACATTGGCTACTGGGAGTAGCCAGTGACTCAGTGAGGCTGTGTTTGAGGAGCCAGTCTGTCATGCTTTAGTTAAAATGCTGTGGAAGTGTCTGTCCAGGTCAAAGCAGACCAAACGTTGCTGCTCAAAGGTTTTTGGTGCCAGAGAAACTAACTGAGGAAATAGCTTAAGATGTGCTGCAGCTTTCCTTCATCAAGCCCTGTAGCTTAAGATGCTGCATTATCCATGTCGACTTAGAAACTGGAAATGTCTCTAAAAAGCTAGAGAGGATTGCTTGTGACTCCAGTGTTGTTCCCACCTTTGAGCTGATACTTGTGCTCAAGCAGGACTGTTGCTCGTGGCCAGGTATCGGGGACTTCTTCGCTCACGACTGCTTCATGCCTCAGGGCAGGCAAACTCTCATCCTCAGCCCCAGCTTCCAAATTGTTAAGAAAAAGTTATACTCTGTCATCAGGATGGTGACTGAGGAATGCCAAAATTGCCCTACAGGGTTAAAGCTGAGCTGATATCCACTAGGAGCGAATTCCCAAAGTGATTCGAAACTCTGGCTCCAGAGGCAAGGGAGCTCGTGTGGGCTGGGATTTTGCAAGCCAAGTCATTCTGGAGAGGGGCTTGCCACAGTCCTCCTGAAACACAGGGCCTTCGTACACCATTTTCCTTTACCTGGTCTGCTTAAAAGAATAAAGACTGAAGCAAATTACTGCTGAAAATGCTGTTAGTTAGATCTAACATGCCAGTCCTAGGACTGGCCTAGTAATTCAAGCATGGAGGGTGTCCAGTTCCTCTGGGCAGGTTGAAAGGGCTCTTGCATGACAAACAGGAGCAGATTGGTTCATCTAGGGTAAGCAGGAATGTTTTACCATTTATTAGGGGAACATGCAAAGATGCTGGTAGTTTAATTGTCTTTTTGCTGCCATGCCACCAGGCTGGTTTGGGTACCTGCAGCTCTTCTGAGTGAAGACTAATAAGGCCCTTTTGTGGGGATGTTCAGATTCCTTAGAAAGTTATTTCCATACCAGAGGTCAAAACTGCCTTAACACATAGATGCAAATGTTTCAGCTATCTCGTTGGACTTCACTTGCCGTTACTCAATGCATGCAAAATGATTGCCATGCTGTTTGGCCATGCTTGGGTGCAGAGGGGTGGAAATGGTGCATGCTCCACTAAGCAGCACAAGGCAGAGAGGGAAGGTATAATATAATGGGCTTGAATGGCTTACTGCAGTGCATGCTTGCAGAGTTGGAAAGATAGCCCTCTTCCTAGCGGCTGAGTCTGGCTTACTGGGACTGGACTGTTGTGAACTCTCTTGCCTTTTCAATTTGTGATGGTTTTGGTGTCAAACAGTGCCTTAGGGTGTGGTGTCACTTGCACAAGAGCTCCAACTTGCACTGTTGTGATGTTAGCCTCCTCCCTGCCACCCATCTTGTCTTCCTGGTTTCAAGATGACAGTTACTTACTGATATAACACTGCCCTTAAATACAGAGGTTTTGGTTAAAGGAAATGAGCTTGTCTATGCTGTGAATAAAGATTATATTTCTGGTTTTCAATGTAGGGTGTCTGTGGTATGCAGTCCTGTCTAACAGGGAGGACATGCATGGTCCTCCAGGCCAGCGAGGATGCCAGCTCTTCTCTTGATAAAATGCACAATGAATAAAAGATCTGAGACGTGAGTCAATGGAGCAGAGCAAAATTTGGCCCTTGTGCTACAGTGCTTGGCACCTCCGTGGAGGAGTTGCTCGCCCCAGGACTGATAGCCTCTGCTTTGCCAGTGCTCCCAGCACCTGAGGGTGCCTCTGAGCCAGCACCAGCAGGCGCTGCCTCCCAGTTGCCAGCAGCAGGGACAGCTGGGGGAACAAGAATGGGCTCTTGTGCCTGAGGAAACAAGTGAAGGAGTAGAGGCAGGCAACTTTCATTGCTCCTGAGCAAACTAGTGTGTTAACACTTGTGCTGCCTCACATTCAACAAATGCGCCAACTCTGGTCGCTCAGCTCCTTCCTCCAGGAACTGTGGGCATCCATCTATGGCAAATTTTCCTAATCAGAAATAGGATGGCTCTGAAGCAGCTCAGTCAGGTCAGCGCACTGTTGTGTAGCTCCTGGGCAGTGTTTGGAGGTATGCAGGTTTCTCCAGCCCCTTTTTTCTTCATGGGGAAGATTGTGTAGCACTGCAGTCTTCAGCAATTCTTGTGCTAAGCTTTAAGGAGTACTTGCAAATGGCAATTACTCAAGATTATAGAGGCTACTGTAATCAGAGTGATGCCAAGCTTAAAAGAGCCTACTTCAACTTGAAGTATATTAACATATCTTATATGGGAGGGTAGAAATCTGAATAAAGAGGCTTCATTTTGGAACACAAGAAACAAATTCTGCCATTTGTGCTGGCTATTGTGATGATAAGGCCCTCCATCTACTTTCTCAGCTTGAATTTATTTCCTTCTTCTCTTGAAGAGAGTGAGCCTCTCTTGAGGATCATGATCGTCCTCAAAATGAAAATGTCCTAGCAGAGAGGGGAGGGATTCAACTGCAAGACAAAAATAGCATGTTGCTAAGGTAGTATGAACACTCTCCTAAACCCATCTGTTCTCTTCTTGCAAACAAAACAAATACACATGCCCCCCCCAAAAAAAAAAAATAAATAAAAAGAGCTCCAACACCAACTGATCCCATCCTCCATGAATTGCTCTGAAGCTGAGCTGGTATCTTTAAAAAGTGTCTCTCTGCAGGAAAGCCTACCCTGCAAAGCAGCTTAAGGGGCCCAAGGCTCTCCCTGCTCTGACTTCTCAAAGTAATGCTCTGCCATGCCACTGTTCTTGAGTTTTTTCACTAAATATGCCAGCAAGCCGTTTAACAGAGGCAGGAGAGGGGAGTAGGGCTGAAATAGGTGCCTAGGAAATGCAAGAAATAAAGCATAATAAAGCAAGGTCCCTGCCTCATAGCAGAGCTTCTTTAAACGCAAATACTTGTGGGTGAGAAAGGAGATGTGGAAGTGTCAGTGGCTGTAGCCTTCAGCAGATGTTTCATGAGGAATAGCTTATTTATGCTGAAAGGCAATTGCGTGAAATATAAGAAATAGCAGTTTATGGTTCCCTGTGCAGACTTAATTCTTCATCCTTGTAAATCTACACTATGAACCAAATGAGGCAGAGGCCCTGTAAGTAAAATAAAAGGTATCATATGCTATAGGTGCCTGAGGGGGCAGCTGCAATGCTGTGTGTCCTCCCTTCCAGCTCCAAGATAAAGAATGTTCTTCTCATACAGGAAAAAAATTCCTGGTAGCTTTTCGACTGTAAAAGCCACATTTTTATTAAATTGCAAGTTCCTTAACTTCGGCTTTGCAAGTCAAATTTGGATGCAGACACTGCCCATGCATCTATGAGTTGGGGACAAGGACAAGACAGCTGGGCTTGGTCCTGCATCTCCCCTTTTCTGTCCTCTTTTCTATGCTAGTCTCGAAGTAAAGGTGGACACAGGTTTCTAGGCAGATAGGCTCGGGGTCCCCCTCCCCGAGGGGCACGAGGGTGGAAGAGCAAGGTTTTCTGAAGCTCGGTCAAATATGCATGAAAAATAAGTGCTTTTATGCAGCTGCGCATCACTGACTGCAAGTGTTCTCTCTCCCACGATCCCGAGGTGTGCCCGGGCGCTGAGAAAACTGGCACATCTCAAATAAATATGTCAGGCAGCTAAGATATCCAAGATATAGGCTACTATACTATCACTACTAAACAGGGTAGTGATTATCCGAGTTTGAATTCGAGACAAGGGCGGAAAGAAACTCTCCTTTGAAGGAAAATCGATAAACTATTTGTATGTTGTGTTTTTGACACTCTACCTGACACGGGGAAAAACAAGACAGGACTTCTCTGAGATGCATGCAAGGAGAGTGTGCTGCAAGAGGGATTTCTTCCTGAAAGAAAGAAAGAGATAGATCACTTCCTTTCCTTTCCATCGAGTCATGGACGGTAGTGGGACCGAAAGCTTTTTCTTTTTCCCGTTCCTTTGGAAGCAAGCACAGCCACTCAGCTGGAGGGACGGGTGGTTTTCCTCACTTGGTATTGGTGCACACCTCTGTGTAAGGCTCAGTTATGGGCTCCCTGTGCGATGTTTAGCAGAAACTGGACTGGTGTGTGGGGGGTGAAAGCTGGCAGCTGTTGTGTGGGACAAAAGCTGTTTCTGCCCTATGGGATGCATTTTAATGCAATTATATTCTCGTCTCCCCAAAGGTCCCAGCCTTGCTTGTGGATCAGGAGCTTTTATGGCAGAACAGAAAGCTGATTGCTACTTCTTCAGATTTGCAGACTTGTAGAAATATTTTTCTTGATATCTACTGCAGTTTAAATGTTTGTTTGCCTTCGTATGTCAAAAAAAAAGCCCACCCCCTCCCCACCTCAAATACAGGCATATGCCAGGATGGAGCACTCGATTTACTGCAGCTTCAGCAGGTGAGGGCTTGAGATTTACTTTGGGGAGGCATCTTTGTTCTGCCTCGTTTCAATAACTCAGTGCCTCACAAAAACACCCCCACCCCCATAAGTTATGCAAAACTATACATGTAAAACAAGATAAAAAGGCCAAGGGAAAGCACCTCGAGGCACCCATTCCCCGCTCGCAGGGGCAGCAGCAGGAGGAGGAGGAGGAGGCAGTATCTTGGGGCTGTCAGGGGAGGAAGGCTGGCCGAGGAGGGTCCCCAGCGCCGAGGAGGTGTTTTGGTCCTGGGTGGTAGAATGCTACGGAGGATGTTTTGCAGAGGTTTTGTTACTTTTACATGTTATTTGGCTGCTGTGGTGAGTTTAAAGCTCCCTACGCCTGCCTGGTATCGATTCCTCCTGCTCCGGTGGTGTTCGGGTTTCAGAGGTAACGGCTCGTAGGGGAATTAATCTTCCGCATTTTTATAGCGTGATATTTTCACCCTCTGCCATGTTAGAAACTTAAAAACTCACAAAGGCAAAAGGCAAAGCCTGGAGAGTGATGCAGGGAGCTGCTGCAAGCGCATTCCTTCTCAGATTTAACCATCGTCCAGACTGCCTCATTCCTGGTTTGTTGTAATCCAATTTGGGAGAGTACCAATAAACTCGTTGTTCCTGCCTGCAGATAGGGAAAGAAATCACAGCAGCAGAAGTGAACAGCCAAAAACAACTGTGCGTTTTACTTGTCTAAGCTTGGGGCACATAAGCCTTGAAACCAAAGTAAATAGGCAGAAATCCCTCCGTTTTGTTCTGAAGTTTCTTGCCCCCCCCCCCAGCTGTGTGCTGATGAGGCAGGCAGGCAGCCTCAGCACCGCCCCTGCGCCTATAGCTGCTTTCTCCGTGATGTTTGTTTTTGTACCATGTTTTATCAGGAAAATTGCAATAGGATATAAACATCTCCTTTGAGTGTACGGCACAGGAAGGCAGCAGATGTTGCTTGAGAGGTCACTGCCGTGGCCAGGCATGTAAAGCTACTGGAGAGTCCACTGCAAAAAGGCTTCTCTATAGAAGGCCAGGGAGAGAAATGAAGCTCTTTTCTCTTATTTGCCTTCCTTCAGGCTAAGGCCAGGTCATAGCTGGACAACAGAGTGGCAAAATTGGCAGTGATAGTCTGTGCATGCGGCAGCCAAGATTTTTAACCAAGTCCATCTCTGGGAACTTTGTGCAATGATGAGGAAGCTCACGTCTTGCATTTGGGTGTACGATGACGAGTGCACGTCCCTCCGCTGCTTTTCTCTGCTGTATGTTCAGATAGATCAGTGCATTGACGCCGGCTCTCTCAGGCCGTGTAGCTTCTTTACATATGTTGCTTGTCATCCTGCTGTAATAGATGTGTTAATACTGTGCAAAGAGCACGTGGGCTTTGGGGAACGCTCAGTCAATAGAGCTGTATAAAGAGGAACTAGCGTCTTCTCAAATTCTTTTAATAGTGTTGATTTTACAGCGGGAATATACTGTGCAGGTTTTAATAAGCCTGGTGCAACTTCAGTGTCATGTGCTCAGGTAATGAAAATGCAGCTATTTGAGAATAATTTAAAATCCTCAAACACTCAAACTTTACAGTGGTATAAAGAGGGATTGGGCTTGAGAAATTTTGCCCTGAGACTAAGCCAGATACTTCAGAAATGCTGGCAAAAAAACCATTAGGTACCCTCTTCAGACCAAAGAGAAAAGGAGTAAACAAGGCCATCCATCACCGGGAGCTGCAGCGCGCTCAGGGGAATACGTTTCAGCCACCGGCACAGGAAGAAATTGGTAAATCGCAGCCGCTTGCCCCCTCCCAGAGCTGCATACACATACCGGCTTTCCCTTAGCTGGGCAGCGGGGCAGGAACAGGGGACGCAGGGCTAACTTTGGGTAGGAGAGAGGCTGAATATTTTAAGTAGCTTTTGCAGCTTAGAGGTGCTTCCTGGTAAAACCCATGGAAGGAACTGGCATGCCACGGGCCAGCCGGGAGCTCACCGGCACCCGAGCGAGTTACTGGGCACACGAGTCACGACGAGAGCAGTCCTATTTTTAAATAACACGCTGGAAAGCAAACCAGGGCTGTTATTTCATTTATTTGATTTGTGGCAGTTCCCGAAGTCCTGGGGCCTTTGCCAAGTGAGGTGTTGAAATCCCAGTTTCTGCTTATCCTGGAGCCATGTTGTCCCCCAAAGCATTAGGGTCCTTTCCTTATCCTAGCCTGGTTCTGCTCACAAATGTAGAGCTCTGGCCTAGTCCTTACCCTATTTTTCTCAACCTAAGGAGGGGTTTTAGTTGCCTTTACTGGACTACCCAGATTTTTCACACTAAAAATGGAGGAGTAAGAAACCTCCATGCCTCTGGGTTTTTTCCTCTCTCCTCACCACTCTTTGCAGCCTGGTGAGGACTGGCCACGTTTAATGCCTGCCTGGCTTTTTTTGCAATGGTGGTTTTGACTCAGCAAGTTAGAGCAAGAAAGCTTTGAAAAGAATTTCTCAAACACTGGGAGACGTAGATTTAGCTCCACTCGTCTGCTTTAACACGCTCTCGCTATTTGGCTGGGTGACCTAAGTGTGAGAGCTGTGACTGTGATGTATATATAGAGATAGATATAAAAGATTTCCACACTCTAGAGCCAAGACGAACCTGTAAGAAATAGCTGAAAAGCTATTTTGCACAATCCAAGCTACCCATTTATAAGGTAGTGATGAGCTGATATTCTTGGGTAGCTGAGCACTTGCCAATTTCCAGGCAAGCCACTTTTACAAATGGATCTAAGGATAGCAAAGGCAAGTGCTATCATAATGTGTGGGCAGCAAATCTGAAAGATCTTCGTATTTATGTTTGAGTGACAACTTGTCACTGCTCCAGTAAAGTTCAAATAGAAACCCATCACAGCGGACTTTGTATTTACGTAACCATTAGGAGGAGTCTGCTCTTGGGTTTGATTTATATTGGTTATTAAGTGCAATTGCAGAACACAGGATTGCACCCCCAACAGGCTGTGAACATGTGGGTTTTGCTGCCTGCAAACTCCTTGCTCTAGCGAATTACAGTTATTCCACATTCTCCATGGATCTAATCTCTCCAGCTAGAAATGGAGATCATCCTTGGCTAAGTCCTTTGCCTCTCTGCTCGTCAGTCTTCCAGGCAGGAGAGTGTCCTGACTTTGGCAGCATCTCCTCCACACCCTTGCACACAAAAAAACCCCATGTATCTAGATGCATATAAGGGAATTACGCTCATCGCTCGGTGCATTAGCAGGCTGCTAGCAAGGTGCTATCCACCCCTCACCCCTGAAACCAGCCTCACTGTTGGCTTCTGACCAAGGTGGATGGTGATCTCAGGCAAAACACGAGAACAAGCTACAGCTCTGAGCACTTCTCATTTGTCTGACTGCAGATATCAAAATGTTGTTGGAGGTATTTACCACTGCTAAGTGCTGGGAGAGAGCACAGTACCTAGCTATGTTTGGCAGCCTCCTAGTTCTGTATGTCACAGACATGTGAGAAGATCTTAACATCTACCAATGCTCTCTTCTCCTGGGAAGTTGTTAATTCACCTGGGCACAACTGTGACGCTGACATTTCATCGTGGAATCATTGGCATCTGTCTTTCTCAAACGCCAAAAAGCACTGGTTTTGCGAGGAAAACACTAACGCCTTCAGCTGGCAGGACAGGCGTGAGCTGGGACGCGGCGGACGAAGTGCTCCACCTGCCTGGCACGTATGCAGTATTCTTTTTAGTTAACACCATGCATGGTGAATGTACCGTCTTCTTCTGATGGCCTTCCTTTACCAGGAACCACAGCTTACCCCAGGTATTTAGGACTGCTAACTTGGGCCTGTGGACATGCCGGGCAGTGGAGCTCCCTTTATATAGCAAACTTGCCAGCTGGGACGCTGAGGGATGTGAATCTGGGCAGCGTTATGGAGGGTTGGGAGGTTTGAAACTCTTCAGTTGCATGTTTATGTTTCTGGCAAACAAGTGCTTTCTGCAGCTGGCAGATGATGTGTCGCAGACTGTCTTGCTTGCAGTGCTGTCTTAGCAGAGCTGTTTCTGAAGAGTCAGAGCCGCAGCTCCAGCCAAGCAGCTAATCCTTTGGAAAGACCCCTGTGTGGCCTCCATCCACAGCCCTTTAGGAAACTTGGCTCCATGTGGTGAAAGCATTTCAGAGCTGGGATTATCTGCCAATGTGGAACAATTATTTTTTTCTTAGGAATTCGGAAAAAATGTTTCTTAATTAGCTCTTATTAAGGGCATCTCTAAGCTTGTGTCACTCACTCCTTGGATAAATAGTAAAATAAGGCCAAAGACTGAGTATCTGGGTTACCCAAGAGGTATGTATGTGAGGTGTAATTTTTTTTTAAAAAAAAAAAAAAAAAAAAGGGCAAGCAAGGGCCATGCAGGTGGTGCATCCTGCCGAGGTGCTGCACGGCAGTACTTGTCGTGGGTAGTGGGCTTTGACACTTCCCTCCATTGTGCCATGAAATCCAAGCCATTTTCCTACTGTCCATGCAGGATGTAGAGAAACTTAGGAAAAGTATGAGAAGGGCTAACGCGCAGGAGCACAGAGACTTTGCAACCACCTTTTGAAATGCATTGTGCAACTTTGGCAGAGCTATGGCAGTCCTCCGCAGCGGTCACTCCGTCCTCAACTCCTCTGCGGTTTCTCTCAGTAGAGCACTCATCCTTTAGGTAATGAGAATACATTTTAGCTGACTTATATAATTGCTAGAGCATCCCCCAGAGGCTTTTCATTCTGGAATTTTTCAGCCAGTATGTATATATATAAAAAAAAAAAGTGCAACGACACATCTTGCAAATGGTCTCAGAAAACTGCTAGCTGGTATAGTTCTCATGTAGGTGCTTGAGTCTTCTTCCTCTGAAAAAGTAAGTTATATTACGGTTGTTACTGCTATTTTGTGAACAGGCTTTGGGCAGATAACAGGGGAACTGATAAATGTGTCATGCGGATCCAAGGCCCAGATTCAGTAGTGCATCCGGCTCTATAAAATAATTTAAGCAGATATTAAAGTCCTTTGCTGAACTGGGACTATTGGGTAAAACGCACTAGACAGTTCTCACCTGCCTCAGTGTCAGCAATCAAATTTCTCTTATCACCTAAAATAGATATTTATCAGTGCTCAAGCAAAAGCGCTGATGTTTTACTTAGAAATATTTCATAAAGATCCTGTTGATGGTAAGTCGAAGCCAGTGAGTAGGCATTTTGGGAAACAAACGTGGATAAACCCGCGTTGTGCCGCATGAGTCATATTTTCTTAATTTGTGAAGAGGGAGGGGGAGGAGAGGCAATTGGCTTATTTAGTTACATTTTCAGCTCACAGCAGTACCAACGCAAGTTGCAAAGGGAAAACTGGTGCAAAGGGTGCCAGGCCCCTGCCTGTGCCAGGAGCTCCCATTTGCACTCAGCCCCGAAACCCAGCTGTGGGCAAGGCTTTGGTGGCAAGCTACCCATTTCACAGCAAAATCATCAGGAGAAAGGATCTGGTCAGCTTTAAGCTTCAACAGCATTTTTTCTAATTTTGTTCAAAAGACTTCTCACTCTAGCTCAGTTATACCAGCAATTATCGAAAGCCCGGTGAGAAACGGGAGGTGCAAAGCACTCCTTCAGGGAGGGGAGAAATGCCATCTGCATGGTGGGGAAAGGTGGAGGCAGACGTGGCAGTTTATGCATTTTACAAAGATTGAGAAAATTTTTTCCATTTCTGGGAGGCCTCTCCCAGTTCCCAGCTTCTTCAGCTCGCGTGTTTTAGCAGTTCGGGGAAGGCACTTGTCCAGCGGCCGTGAGGTTCATTCCTTGCAGCTGCTCACTGCTATTGCACTAGCCTGCAAACGTATCCAGCCTGATTTCTGTAGCAGTGAGCTGCTTTTACAGGAAAAAGAAAAAAAAAAATCACTTTGGCTTGGGCCAAAAGACCTGTTTCTGACAATTGTGGATGCTTAGGAAAAGAAAGTGAGCCAAGAGTGATCTTGACCTGCCTATACCTGCCCAGGAATTAGCAAATTAATCTACATCCTGAGCCAACAGCTGCCTCCAGAGTATCATATTCAATAGCACCCAGCTACTTGCCTTTCATTAAGTACCAACATAATTCCCTTTCTGGACCCATTTTGAAGCCATTTTACTTAGAAATATTTCATAAAGATCCTGTTGATGGTAAGTCGAAGCCAGTGAGTAGGCATTTTGGGAAACAAACGTGGATAAACCCATGTTGTGCCTCATGAGTGAAAGCCGTGGAGCTGTCTTACAGCAAAGACCTCCTCGGCTGAACTCCCTGCTGCGTGGATTTTTTTTTTTTTTTTTTTTTTTTTTTTTTTGTGTGCAAATCTGCCTAATTATTTCATTGCACACTCCTTGCTTCAAAGAGAAATACTGACTTATCACTTCAGACAACAGGCTAAGCTCATTTTTTCAAATATAGGTGAAAAAATGTGTTGTGTATGTCTACCCATTTATGAAGGAGATGTCAACAATGTGTTTTTATTTCAATGCCTGTTATTAGCCCAGTACCAAATGACAAATGGCTGTGTCACTATAAAACTAAAAACTTTTTAAAAAAAAAAAAAAAAAAAAAAGGAAGGAAAACTATTTTTTAATTGAAACATTCCAATTAGTTGTTATTCTTTACGGGCTTTAGGGTGAATAATTTTGTCCTTTCAAACAAATCACATATATACACTAAATCCAGAGTGTTATCCTTTCACTGCTGCCTTTCCTCCCCACAAATTGGAGCACAAAATAGGGTTTATCACACCAAAGAGTGCGGTAAACCACAGCATAGCCTAAACTGCAGTTATGTGCAGGGGAAGACCTATAACTGGCTGTTATTGCCCGTGTTGTAAGTAAGATGCTTCAACCGAGGTGAAGCCTTAACAGGTAGAAAGATGTAGAAAAAGGCAGCGCCTGTTCTGCACACCAATGAACCAACAATAGCTGCTTTCTAGAGAAAAGGGGAGTTAATTTTGACTGAACTACTCCCTATGTTTTTAATATACATACTCAGTGTTAAATAAAAGAAGCTGCTCGTCTTTCCCGGCGTGTGCATGGCAGGATGAGTAGCTTTAATGGTAAAGAGCCAAGCTGCCACTTACCTGAAATAGATTCTGTCTCCCAGTGCTATTCCCCCACTTAAGATGTTTTAATGTCAATAAAACCTTAAATATTAGTCCTTCAGCCTGTAATCTCCTCCACACAGCTCTGTAACTGTTTCTGTAAATACAGGTGGAAAATGCTGTCTTTGAAACGCGGCCTTTCTGTGATTTTTGAAAGGCAAGTCTCCAGCAGCCCCGGCCACTCTGAATGCTTTCTGCCAAAGGGTCGTAAGGTAGCGGAGCCCCCGGTTGCTTCACTGCACATTTTGCAGGTGGGTAGCAAAAGTCTGAGGCTGTTTCTGATCATTTCTACTTCTAGGCTTGAAAGACATCTGATTCTTATGGAGAAACTAATGTAGGAGAAAAAATATATATGTGTGTGTCTGGAAACTTGCTTGGTTCCCGCTGAAGGGAAGACGTGTGCGGATAACGGCTGTGCAGACCGTCAGTTCAGTGGCTGATGCAGTTTCTAGTGTGCATCACCGGTTCCCCTTGCCGGTGCCCGGATGGAGAGCGGTGTTCTCACGGGGAGAAAGCCAGGTTTGCAAGCAGGGCTGTGGCAGGTTCAGCAGGTGCTGGAGCTGGAAGGATGTCCGAGAGGAGGGTAGCTTAACAGCAACGTGTGAATACATGGATAACACTGAGAGCTATTTGGATCTTGCATTTGGCTTGTCTTAAAATAAATTAAGTATCTCTTTATCACATCTGGCGGTTGACCAGGGAAGGCTCGGATGTGATGTTCTCTGGGCAAAGCCTCGTGTGTAGTGTGTGGACTGTTTTGTTCAATAACCCCCTATACAGAGGAAGAAAAATTGCCAAAGCCTGCAAGAACTGGACTTGGTATTTCTGAGGTCCCTAAGCTGAAGCATTACCTGACTTCAGCAGAGTCCTTCAGGCTCAGTAGAGGGGACTATTTTTTAAAAAATAATCTCCTCTGTCTTAGACTTGATGTTGCTAAGCCAAAACATGTGATATATCAAGTGTTGTGTTGCGAAAGGAAGTCACCAGTGTATAATTTTGGTGGCTCTTGACAACTTTTTGCTACATGCAAAATGCCTGTGTTGGAAAATGAGAGCCAAATGTTGGCGAGGATTGGAAGGAAATTCTGTAATATTCACCCGGTTGAGACTTCGGGAGAGCTCTTCCTCATTGAAGTGCCAGCGCCATAAATATGTATATCCACATTTAATTTGGCTACTGCTTTTGCAGAATCTTTATCTTAAATCTAGTATACGCTTTTTCAGTATTTTGCTTCATTTGCCTTCAGTGTTCCTGTCAGAGGTCAGCTTGATAAATACCATTTTGACATGCAGGGAAGCGGAGCATGAGCTGTGTCCCTCAATCTTCATCTCCATCCATCCTATCTTTTTTCACACTGTTTTGTAACCAACCCAAAATGGTTTGCAAGCAGTTTCTGAGTGTCTTCTGCACAGTGGCATGAAGGAAAAGGCCTTATCACAGAGGCACTAAGACACGAGTTAGTGGCAGACTGGCAGGTAGGGTGAGTAGAGACCATGCTGCTCTGAGATGGTTTGCTACATGGGTATTTTGCTCTATATTGGTCTTTGTCAAGTCGGTGGAGCTCATGTTTTTCAGTGTCTCGCAGAATGGCATGTATTACATACAAAAAAAAAAGCAGAAAATGGGTTCTGTCTTTGTTTTTAACTGACCACTGCAGAGCTGTTGTGTTTATTTGGTTAGTTGTGTACTGTCTCTCTAGCACAGCCTCCCCACAAGGGACTTCTGCCCAGCAAATGTCAAAGATTGATCTTCAAGCGCCACAAATGACCCCAAACCTTTCCCTGCAACCCGCCGGTCCCAAGCCTTTTCATCACTGATCAAGGCAAGTGCTGGCTTCCCCCCATCTGCTCCTGAATGCATGGCACTGTCTGACTTAATTAGATTCTAATAAGATCCCCTGAGCATGGGCTTTTCTTGTCATGCATGTTTATAAAGTGCTGCAGACTCCGGTCTCAAACTGTTAGGACAGATCAAGGAAAATATAAGTTTCTTCCAGCTAAGAGTCCTGCACTGCCGATGGGGGAAGGAGTTTGCTCCCAGACTGGCTGCAGGCGCTGTTTTAGCCAGCACTGCGCTGTTTCTTTGGCGTGACATATTTCTTGCTGCGTTGCAATTGGTAATGACTACTGTAGCGACTTTTTGTCATGGGATTACTTTATTGAGATGCTTAATCCTCTGCAGGTGCTGTGCAATATGACGTGTGGTTATACCTTAGAGGTAATAATGTTGTATTGATGTTTTACTACGCTGTTAACCCTCGGCTTGATGAGGTAAGACAAACATCATTTATCTTGCATTCTGCTACTGATAATGCGCACTCTTGCTCGGAGACATCTTGCCAAAGCGATGATTGATACGGAATAGGAAGCAGCATACTTCTTGTGGCCAGGTGTTTCTATTGCTCTTATTTTCCATTTATATGGTTTCTTTTCTGTTTCAACATTGCAAGTTCTCTCAGGATAAAATGGGGGATCTCGCCATGGGACATGGCATGGCCTTCTCTTACAGATGTGCCTTGCTGCGTGGACTTTGTAAGGTCTCTAATTATTGTAGCTCCTTCTGCCTCTGTTCTTTATTAGGCTTAAGATGGCATCATGATAAGAAATGTAACAAAAGAAACATAAAATACTGTGTAATTCCCCAAGAATCTACCACTAACCTGTGCCAGATGTGATACAGCTATATCTGAACTGATCTATAAGGCAGTTCTGTGTTACAAGTCATCTTTTATTGCTGTGCATATTGTATCTACTTTGTTTTTCTTGGCCAGTGAAAATAATGGAGCTTTGGCTAAATTTCTGTGGAGGAATTCATTTAGATCATGAATTCTCAGTACATTAAATATTTTTCTGATCATGATTTTAGATAATCAGGGAATTTTCAAAGTAATTAGAAGTCACTAAAGGGACATGATCCTGTTTTGTGGAATAGGAAGTTCTGATTAACTAAAGTATGGACAATTAGCAGTGGAAAAAAAGCAACCAAAAACCTTGAGACATTTAGGGTACCACTTTTATACTGACTGGGCCATCACAACATTCAGACCTTGGTAACTTACTGACCTAGAGATCATCTTAAGAAAATCTTGATGATGGAGAACCTACAATTTTCCAGTCGCCAATATGGTTGAAATTCGCCACGCAAACTTGTGTCCAATTTTGTCTTGCTTCCACTTCTAACAGTTTGATTTTTGTTATGCTTTTGTGGCCTGTCAAAGTTTTCTCTCAGGTTTTTGTAAACAGTAATCAAGTGACCTTGACTCTTTCAGGAAGAAGTTTAAGTGAAATCTGGGAGTCTTTCACCCTAAGGCTGGTTTTCCAGTTCTTAGTTCATGCTTGGGGCTATTCCTTCTACTCCTTCCAATCTCTCTTCTTTCCCTCCTGATTCGTAGCTGGTAGAAATGGGGGATGTTGTGCACCAAGAGATCATTTTACATGAAGTGCCTTTCACGCTAAAATGTTTTACCAACTGCCTAGACAAGGCGCTGGCTAAACATACACATTTCTGGCTGGATCGCGACCAGCAATTGGGTTCCTGCGTAATGCATAGAGGCAACAGAAAGGGAAATATTTAGACATCCTTCTCCCCAGAAGTCTCTGCTGCTATGAAAATAGCAGCATCCCTAACAGACGCTTTGCAAGAGAGGAAGACTGCAAGGTTGCTGCAGAATGCTGCAGAAATACAGTTTATCTCCATAAACTTCAAAGTTTATCTACAAAGCATCCTGCATAGTCAACCTTCTTTGCAGCATCAAGGTGGCTAGTATGCAGGTTGGAGCATAACTTCTGCTCAGGGATTTATGGATATCTGAGTGTCAGCTGATTGCAAAATAGGTGCTAGAGTTGTGAGACTGCCTGTCCCACAGGACAGCAGCACAGCAAACATAGCCTGGTGTAATGTATAATTGCACAGTAATTACACAGCATCTGTAATTATGCAGATGACTGTGCACTTGTATTTATGATAATAAAAAGGGTAAACAAAATAGGCCTTCAAATTCCTGTAAAATTGGAAAAGCTGCTCTTGCTGCCCCAGGTGTCCGTATCCCACCATGCATACCTTAATAAGCAATCAGCCTTCCTGCAGAGCGGCCAGGGAGGCCCCAGAGGTGGCTGAGGGCTGCAGCAAGGGTCCCGGGGGACGCTGCCTGGCTCAGGTAGTGATCGCCTGCACCCAGACCAGCAAATATGCTGCTGCTTCACCAGGTGAAATGGGTGGTAGTGGCTGAGATTTGCAGCGAACTCAGTCCTTGATGATGAGCTCAGGTAGGCCATGAGGTAGCCAAAGCATCCTTGGTGGCTCCTTGTGAGCACCTGCTCCAACACTCGTGCACAAAGGGCTGGGGGGAGGGGGTGCATCAGCATTTGCAGCTGCTGATAACCCCCTGTCCTAGCCTTGTTTGGGTCACGGAGCCAGAGGACTTGGCACTTGGCTGTAGGAGAAGGGGTCAATCACCTTAAGGAATAGCTAGTTTGCTTGCCTTAGCAGGGGTGAAGAAGAAATCCCCTGAGAGGCCATACACCTTGAGAGTATCAGAGACATTGAAATTATCTGAAACTACTCAGAATTTCTTGCTGGGCATAACAAGCACATCACGGAGAACTCCAGGCAACCCAATTTTCCAGGAGCTTCAGAGAGTAAAAACACAGTACATGTGAGGCCTTCGAGCTCTCGCAAAGGGCCAGCCAAGACTTGGCCATGAGGTGCTAGATGTGGCCAGAGGCAACAGAGACCTTCTGATTAGGCCAGCTGGACTTCTAATGTTATCTCTACACATAGAGAAGAGTTTGGGTGAACACCCTGTACCCAGCCACTGGACGTAGCTTATTCCTGATCATTATCACAGTCGTTGAATTTGCACATCAAGTGGATTTGCTGCCCGTGTCCTTGTCTTGGGCTTGTGTCATCTCTGCTGGTTGTCTCTCTTGGGGACCAAAGGAGACATCTGCTGGTATCTCTGCATGTCCTCGTCCCTGAGGAGGGGCAGCTCAGGGCAGGAGCTGACACCCAGCATTAACGTCTCGGTCTGCAGCTCGGCTTCTGTCTCAGATCACTGCTACTGAGCTACGCAAGATGCAGACTCAAAAGGCAGTTTGGGAAAAAAATTCAGTGTGGGAAACAGGTTGCCACAGATTAATGGAGACCACGTCAGTCTCAGGAAGTCCTTGAGGAGAACATTGCCCACAGCACGTCGCTGCTCAGCCTTGCACCCCAGGCGTTATTCCCATGGGAACCATGAGAGCTGTTACCAACCTTTGACTAGGACCACCCCATCCAGCCTTTAGATAACCATGAATATTCCGAATGCAGCCCATTTGTTTGTAGGGAGCTAAGCCAGATACGAATTGAAAAGAGGATACAGGGTTTTGAAATTGTCTCAGTAGCAGCAGATGTTACAGAGCGCTGAGCAATGTAATACCCACTTTCTTGCTTGCATCACTGAAGATCGATTTGCAAATGGAAATTGGGATTTAAACCTAGTTCTGCATAGCAGAGATGATGTCTGCAAAAATCCTAAGTCTTATTTTGGAGCACCCACCGGAAAGCGCTTTACACAGAACACTGATAAAGCATAAATGCAATGTTCATTTTGTATCAGTCCAGGAAAACTTTCTTAAATACTGAAAATATGTCATTATGTTTTTTTCCTTTTGTAATCTAGTAAGAGAAATGATATGGGGCATCATATGCTCCAGGCCCTCTGTAAAATGCTGCTTTTTGGAGGACAGGCATGTGCCGCTCAGCAGGTGGGCGGTGTTTGGGGACACCTCTGTCGGCATGCATCTCACCGCTGCCAGCAAAGCAAAGAGCCGGCCGCTGCCAACAGCACTCGTGCTTTGCACAAGCGCCTTCGACGGTACTGTGCTGTCCTCGTGAAAAACCCAGCAGGACCTCTTCTGAGAGCTGTTCCTGCTTTGGCTGCTCCTAGGTTTTAAGGAGGAGGATAGCGTGTTTTCCCCTGGTCACGGTGGGGGAGGAATGAAAGAAAAGCAGTAATCACAGATTCTGGCTTTGCACATCCATCTAGTGGAAGTTACCAGGGAAAATTATGAATAATATGTATTAATTACATGAAGAGAAAAAATTCAGCAGTGCCACCCGGCCACATTGAACATCTCGCGAGCTCCACGTGGTGCTATTCACCCGAAACGCCTGCAGGGCCCAGGCGGCACCGTAGGCAGCAGAAGGGTTGTGCAGTTTCTCTGCCATTTATGTAAAACTGCAGCAAGTTCCTTCCCTAGTGGATGCTGGGGGGGAGAGGGGCAGGAAGGGAAATGTACCTTTTCACCCAGCAAAATTTTAACTTTATCCATTTCTGCCAGTGGTTTGGGCATGTTCCGTGCTGCATTTCACTTTTGCCTTGATTCGTCTCATTTTGTTTCTTTTGGGGGCTCATTGCCAAGGTGCAGCCCGAGTGCACCTTGGCCTCAGGTAAAGCCCAATCCCCCAAATCGGACCTGCCCAGGAGGCTTTTATTCTCATGCAGAAATATGAAAGCTAGGGCAAAACTAGGGGAAGAAATCCTGCTATCTCCATGGACCGCATTTTGAGCTGCTTGCCTGAAGTTTCTGCTCTTTGCCTTGTTAGAAACCCCGTGCGAAGAGCAGGCGAGACCGAAGGTGCTCGGCCCGAATCGGTACGTGACTTCCGCATTTGATTCCTCCCTGACCACGAACGTATCCGGGCACAAACGCTTCGCTGCGCCCATCCTTTGCTCGTTGGGCTATCGTCAGGAAGGTGAGCCGTGCTCCCATCAGAAAGCCCTCGAAGAAAGCGTGACATTTTGTGACGCTGGAAGGCAGGAGAGATAGATGGCTGAGCCGTTCCCTGCACTTAGGCAATCTGATTGATGTGACAAGTGCAAATGAGCTCGCTAATCCCGCCACCGTCCCGGCTCTTCTCCCCAGCAGTCGCTGCTTGAGCGCAGCACCGAGGCGGCGCGGTGAAGTTTCCACAGGGGCCTGCCTACGCCGCGCTGGATCGCGGCCAGGGCCACCACGGCTCGGTAACGCCGAGCCTGGGTTTGCTCGGCAAATGGAAGAGAACGTCTCCCAAGGAATTAAAAAAAAAAATAAAAGGAAAATTCAAAAGAGCCTCGCACCGAAATAACACTTGCAATTAAGTACAAAAATCCCAAAATTGACAAAAAGCTCCCAACCTTGACTTTGGGCAGAAAGAAAAGGCCCCGCTAGCGAGCCCCTATGTTTCTGTAGGCACTGCACTGTGGTTTCTGCCTTGGCTTTACGTCAGTGTGCTAGTGCTGTTGTTTCGCCCCTGGTATCAACAGAGCTCGCCTGGTAGGTGGGTGGGTATTGGGATTCATATTGTAAAGAAAATCAGGAATGCTCGAGCCTTTTTCTTTTTCTTTTTTTTTTCCCCCCAAGCTTTTGAAAGTCCACTGGGGACCCCTAATGTTCATTTGATGCAGAGGCACACACTTCAAAGCCAAGCCTGCAAAAACCTTTTTAGAGATCTATGGGTTGGACAATTTTAATGTGCTTTTATTATTAGCAGTAATGCTCCCTTTTTTCTCCTTCTTCCTCTCTAGAGTAGAGTTAAGCATGTTTCTGGGAAAACTCTGAAAAGTCCTCAAAACTTTCAGGAAAATGCCATTTCAGAAGTGTGAAAATATCTCATTAATGGTAGCACCCCTAGAAATGCTTTTCGATGAAGAAATCTTCCTGCTACCCAGGTAAGGCACAGCACTCCTTCCTGCCCTCAGCAACGGTAGGAGAAACACGTAACATGGTAGGAGAAACATAGCCAACCAAGAAGTCTGCAGGATAAAAATTACACCTGTTTTACCCCATAGTAATGTATGATCTGTTTAAACAAACAGTCATATAAGGGGGGAAAAGGTAATAAAATAGGTGAAATGGCAACATAAACAGAACTAGTGGTCATTGTAAAAGTTATTGAGAGGAATAATTGTGTTTTATTTAAGGGTATCGGTGACAGATCGGTAGATATCCAACCCCCAACGCATCCCCACTGCCTATGCCCTGCACTTCCGTGTGGCCACTTTGCTTTCCTGGGGGGAAAAATAAATCTCCGTTGCTGCTGATTATAGGGGAAAATGCAGCTAGGCCAAGAACAGGCCAAGAAACTGGGGCTGAGCTGTGCTAAGCCACCTAAAACTGCAGGAAAAAAGGACAGTGAGCGAGTAGAGCATAAAATTCGTGTGGCCCAAAGACCTGTTAGCTGCTCCGGGCACAGTCGGCTTTTCCTCTGCCCCTTCCCCAAGCCGCAGCAGGCTGCACGGCGCCCGCGCGAGGTCGCCCCGCTGAGGGGGCTCGCTGCAGAAATGCGTCGCCTTTCCCACCGCGGAGGGTTTCTTTTCCGTCTCGCGGCCGAAGGCAGCGGCACGGGGGAATCCTGCAGGCCCTTACCGGCGGGCAGGCGGCAGCCGCACCGACCCCCTCCGCAGCGGTGCGGCAGGAGACCGCTGCAGACGGGGCTGGGATGCAGTGCCCTCTTCTCGTTCGTGTCTCTGTCCCCAGGTTGAAGTGAATCAGGGAAACCTGTGCGTCCCAAGTGGCTTCCGACGTAATGAAAGTCAATTAGAGCAATTAAAATGGAGCTGATAACTGCAGGTTTTCACCACCGACTCTGCGTTAAATGTGTACTCCGTGTGGCTTGCAAGTAAGTGAAAGTGCGGAGAGAGGAAAGGATCTTCTTTTTAAAGCAGTTAAATTGCCTCTAATTAGCAACACAACTGTAGTCAAAACATAATGTGAGGATAATAAATTGATATTTGCATAATGGAAAAGCTACCAAAATGTACTTCAAATAAGCTGAATTAGATTATAATTAGCACAGTGTTTTGGGAAAGAAAATCCTTCTAATTGCCTGCGTACAGTCCGTGCCAGCGAGGAGAGGTCTCGCAGCTGCCAGGAAGTCAGGGGGGCCGTTTGCAGGATGAACGTGCGGCGAGCAGGGGGCCAGGCTGTGGGCCGGTGCCGGGGTTGCGGGGCGCATGCCTGCGCCTGCCCATCGCCAGCGGCCCCAGCAAGCCGGGTTCGTGGGCAAGCTTGCAGCTGAGCTGCCAAAAACAGCGATGTGAAAACGAGATCACCGCTGAAAAGCCAGCCCTGCGCGTGCTCGGGGCCTGGGTCGCTGCTGTTGTCCCCACGTACGCGGTGACGGAGGCGAAGGCTGTTGCCTGCCCCGGCTGTGCCGAGAGCTGTGCAAACACGCGAGGGGTCGGGGCCTGGGTTTTGGCCATCGTTCAAAGGCTTTTGTGTCTCGGGCTGAGTCTGCGCTAGACAGGTTTGTGCTGGCCGAGAAAGGGAGCAGCCTTTACAGCGACGCGGCCGACCCTTGCGGCTGCTCTGGCTGGACCAGAGATTAACACTTGATGCTGAGTGGCTCCAAGTGGCAACTTTGGTGGGTTTTTTTTTCTCTCTTAATAGAAGAAAATAACAGAAAAAGGTGATTCATGCAAATACAGCTAACACCTGCTGGCAACCTTAATCTTTACCCTAGGCGCCTCCCGGGAGCCGCTGCGGCTGACCCCACCGGCTGGTGGCGAGAGCCGTCGCGAGGGAGCAGCCGGTGCCTGGAAAATCCCAGGGCGCTCTTGGTTTATCTTTCCCGGCCAAGAACCGCGGAGGAGTCGCCGGGCTCGAGGCAGCAATCTTGTCTTTCTCAGCAAACAAGGACAAGCCCGGGAGAGGAGTGGATCGGCTGGTTTTCCTCTTTTGGTAATGGAGAGAGCAGGAGCACGTTTTCCTCGCTAGCTTTTTTTCTTTTATCCGAGGCCAGGAGGAGGATGCTGGTACACCGGAGTGCACTTGCAGCCTGGCGATTTGGGGGAACATTGCACCCCAGTAAACATGCCTGGAAAAGAAAGACGCCTTCTAACGGGTGGTTTTCAGTTCATTTGCTTCTGACGATAGAAAGTCATAACTGGATAGAGGATATATAAAATTCGAGGTAGTATAGGTAGGTGCATTTACTTCTGTGTTACGAATGGACATATAAATACGGATTTTGTTCTGCAGTTTCTTCAAGAGCAAAACTTTGAGCACTGTTTGGCCATAGCTCCCTACTGCATGTCAGCCGGGTGCCAGGGCTCACAACGAGACCTGAAACCTTTTGTGGAGGGACGTCCCTGCTTGGGACGGGTTCCTCACAGAGCCCTTGCTCTCGCTGGGGCCCTCAGGAGACTCCTCGCGTGGCCCCTGCCTTCGGCAGTTAACTTTGGGGGACATCAGGCTAGCTGGCAGCCTAGACGTGCGACGTTCGTAACACCTTAATGGTGCCAGCCCTACCTCCCGGCTTGGAGCTGGTTTGTCGCCGCCTTTCATCTTCCACCTGTGATCCCCTAACGAAATAAAGCAACTTTCTACATCTTTTAAAATGCTGAATTGAGACTGCCAACTAAATGGGAAAAGTTGTTTCCAAATATTGATTTCAGCTTGCTTAGTAACAGGTTTCAAAGCATTTTTGAGCTGAGTGACTCCTGCTTTTATCACACTCAGAATGTATCCTGAAAACACAGCTTAAATAATTTGTCATAATATTTGGTCCCTCTTTACTAACTGCTTGGTGCTGGGTAGGAAGCATTGAAAACAGAGTTATTTACACCAACGGTCATTTGGCTTAATTAAGGGGTTTTGGCTGGTGGAATAAACATCTAAGAGAAGGGAATTCAGGCATTTCTGTGGCCCAAGCACAAAGGAAAACGCTCACAGAGAGGGAGATGCTGGAAGCACTGTTAACACCAAAGAAATGGTGTGAGGCACACTGTTGCAGATTTCCAAGAAAAAGGGAAAGAAAATCAATAGTTGAGGTATCAGCCACGAAACATCCTTGCTCTCCACGGCTTCCAAGCAAGCCCTGGCTCTGCTTTTGCTCCCACGCTGGTCAGGTGCCGTGCGTGCTCCGTTTTAACAGCACACCGATGTGCCTGGCTGCTTTCTGAGAGCTGCTCACCTTGGAACAGTTTCAGTGCCACGTTTTACTTACTGAAGAGGTGCTGCCCTGGGAAACAAGCTTCCAGGGGTTGAACGGAGTGATTGCCGTTTGCGGAGCTCAGGAAGTGCCCGCTCGCCTGCCCTGGCCGTGGGGTCCCCCCTCCTCTTACAGGACGGTGCCCCAAAACCGGGGCTGCTGCATGGCTCTACAGGAAAACTCTGACAAAAGGTAGGCTGGATATGAACGACAGCACCAGCTGGTCATTGACTTCGAGATTATGTTTCGCTGGGTGGTACTGAAAGAAAACCCAGGGGAAAAAATGTATGGAAAATAAATCTGGGGTGGGAGAAATCGGTTTCTCAGTGAGTTGGTGTAACGATAAAAATTGTTGTGTAAGAGCTAGTTCTGTAAGTTGCGCTACACCCGTGAACATCTTTCCCTGGTGAAGTATTGGCCCAGAATTGAATTGCAATAGCCTTCTCCCACTGGCGCTTGATAACTGGCTATATTACCTCAGAGGGTTTTTTTTTTTCCTGTCAAAATATAATGCGAGGTTGCTCTTGATTTATTTTCCAGCTTTACTGCTTCTTGTCAAAAACCAGGCAACTCGGAAAGCAATTGGTGCAACACTGGGCGGTAAGTCACTCAGCTGTTACGTGAGATCGGGTCCGCCGGGGAGGACGGGTGTGGACCTAATGAAACTGCAGTGGAGGTGAAGGAAAAATGTAGTATTTGGACATGCTTTTTGTAGTGAATGAGAACAAAGGAACTGCAAAATGAATAATATGCTGGCAGCATGTCTTGTCGCTGAAGCTAAGGCAGCGTGAACCTTGCTGCGAACACGTCGCTCTGACTCCGGTGTCTCGCAGCCCGTGTCAGTGAGCACCGTGGACAAGGCAGGAAAGCTTGCCAGAGCGAGCCAGGTCTCCGCACAGAGCCCCGGGGGGCCCGTGCCGGGCTCTGCACAGCCCTCCAACGCCGTTGCCCTTCAGACGGGAGAAACGTCATACCTCAAAAACTGTTTTCTGGAGGTGGGTGTCTCTGGCTTTCGCTGAGCTCCCCTGGGCAGACTTCAAGGAATTCAGCCAGTCTTCAGCATAATGTGATTTTTCTTTGCTGCTGAAGGCACATTTCTCTGACCTGGTGCCTGTGGGTGAGAATTTGAGATACAGCAGTACGTGCATGAATCGTTGCCAAGAAACTGCTTCACTTGTATCAAACCTGGGGCCATTCTGTCATTTTGTTATAAACAAATAACATGGCACCAGCTGTGCTGCTTTCATCCAAGCACGCACACAATGCAAGGCAAAAAGCAGCCTGCAAACCTTTGATGTTGCCACCCTACAGCACCATAAAGAAAGCTCTGACAACCATTATTTTTGTTTCCTCATTGCCTTGGAGCTTCATATTATCCAAGCTAATGACAGACAATCTCATAGCATGCAGCCGTGTGGAAGGAGCCTCACAGCTTGCCCATTAAGCACCAGTAACAGTACTGCAGGAGGTGTTTAACCTCAGAGGTCTATTAAAACACAAGGTCCTCTAGAAGCAAAGCAGTTTCTGTTTGTTTTTGGTTTTGTTTTTTCTGGTATCAGTGTGTCCATGCAGTATGCAGGATAAGTGCATGTGGAGAAGTGCATCAGGAGACTGAAGGTATTGTATTTTTCCTGCTCGAGATACAAAGAGAAGTAAACCACAGGCCTGAAACAAATGTCCATTGCACTTAACTGATGTGTCTATGTGTATGTATGAGACACATAGCATAGGTCTAGTTTTCAAATCAGAGAAGAGGATTTACAGCTCATATATGCTTGCTGTTCAAGAAAAACTTGGGTATGAGACATGATCCGGGGCTAACCTATGTGAAGGGAAATATTCCCCTTGCCTTCAAAGAGTCCTGGCTCAGGGCCCCAGTCAGCAACTGCTGCACAGGCAGTAGCAATAAGCACCTTTTAAACTAGCAAACACTATATTGCTTCTCTACGTGAGGGGGAGGGATAAAAGAAACTCAGCTGGTGCCCTACGCTGCTGCTTGCTTTGCAGTACCAGATTTAATAAAAGGATGTGTGGGAGGGGAGCACAGAAGGAAAAGACAAAGGATAAAAGCAGGCTAAGGAAGCAAGGGTCTGTAAATCAACCCGAAAGAGTTAACCTGCGATACGTGCTGGCAGAGATAAGTTGGTGGGGGAGGCAGGAGGGAAGTAAGGCCTCTGTGCTCCTCCACCCCGCATTTGGTGTCACTGGTGCAAAATGCACATCTGGCCCCGGGAAGCAGATTGCCTTGGGGGCTCCCAGGCTGCCTGGAGGCTGGGCCAACGGGGGAAACAGGAACCTGGGCAAGGAATCCTTTAAGTCTTTGTTGATGAGTCACAGTGTAAAAGCAGTTCTTCGAAAACAAACTCGCCCTCCATCACCATCTTGTTTTCTTATTTGCTCTCTCTGCTGCAGCCCTTGGGACGCAGGCTCGGCTGCACGGTCTCAGACACCGCGAGAAGCTCAGGCACTGACACAACACAAGAAGCAAGCTGGGTGATCATGATAGGAAAAAAATAATGATTGCACACCCACAAACGCATCCCAGGGAAAAAAAAATTATCGCTAGCGAAACACCGTGGATCTTTGTTTAGTAAGTGCACTTTCTGCTAAATGTAATTACTCCCACTGTGGCTTTAAACTGAGACCACCTTGAAAATGAAGGCAGTTTCCGCTAAATTTAATTACATTTCCCTGAAACTGGCATGGTAATGGTACAGCTGATAAGGAACGGTAGCTATTAAGTGAGGGCATTATTTATATTTTCTATTAAATCACTGTTATTTCTATTATAAGTGACATCATGCATATATCATGCTGATTTACAATGATAAAGCTTCAGTCTTGATCATTTATTGCAATGCATAAATACAGCATAAAATACATGCAACACAATCGACAAATTAACACCGTATCAAGCCCCAGATCAATATTTGGACCTAATATTAGAGGATCAGTTGGTACAAAGTGTGATCACCAGCTGGCAATTACTTCTCAGTAAAAGAGAGGTGGTTTGCTCTCTCCTTATAATTCTAGCAGTTCTTTTTCAGACATTCATATGTCTGTTGTTGTCCATGTAAGCCTTAAAAATACTCCTCTCGTCCATCACACTGTTCCAGAACTGTTCAAAAATGGTGAACCATAAAACAAAAGGGAGAGTATCAGAACATTGATCATTTCAGGTATTTTCCTATCCCACACTGTGCATTTTATGACAAACAGACTGAATCACCCTTGCTGTTAAAACTGAGACTGGAGCTAATCTGTACTGCTCATCGATGAAACTGAATTCAACCTGAATTCTCATCCATTAAAAGAAGTGCATATAACTGTATTTTTTTTCCTGCATCTTGCAGCAAATCACTGCTGTAGATCTAATTGTGGTGATCCAGTGCAGAACAAATGTAATGTCCTGTTAATGTTTCGAATACTTAAAGACTATAGACATTCAGCAAAGATGAAGCAGAGGAGCCAAACACAAAAAAAAGGCAAGGCTAGAGGAGCGTCGGTGCTTCTAGCTCTGCTGTGGTTGTTCAGGGAAGATTTCTGTTCTTGAGAATATTTTCTAAAAGTTCCTGAGCTTCTTGGAGCCCTTGGGCTGCAGCCACACCAAGGAGCTTTTCCACTTCCCTGGAGGACATAAAGTCATTATCAGGAACATGTAGAAAGAAGTTTCATTTGCTCCTATATGATTTTTATCTACCTAGGCTTTTTTAAGAGGACCATAACTACTTCTGTAAAGTCAGTTCTCCATTATTCAGAAAATTACCTAATTTTCTTTCTGCTTTTCCCTGTCACCTTTGTATGTATGTTTGCATTTTGGTGATCTTTTCAATTTAATTGAATTGCAATAGAGATGAATTTGGAGCTCTCAGGATACATACTCCTCATACAACTGAACCCATGAGCCCACCTGACCTAATACACAACACAGATCTAAATGAAACATGGTGGTTTCAAGTCATAGGGTTTGCACAAACATTGTTTTTTCACTTCCAGTTAGCTTAAGTTTACTCTCCCCAAGCTCAATTTTAAATTTCAAATTAGGAATAAACTTTAAAAACTCAGAAGAAAAAAAACAGAAAAATGATTAAGTTTCACTTTGGTGTAGGCAAGACAAGTCATCTTTGGCTATCTGATCTTGCTGGGAACATGTGTGTGCAGCTCAAGTATGCATAAGTGCATCAGAGTAAGAAAGATGTGTCCTGAGTAGCTTCAACAAAACCCATTGGAAATCAAAAGAAAACTTTTAACTGGCTTCCCTAGACTTAAAGGAGGGCAAGAAAGTGGTGCCTCTGAAAAGAAAGACTATTCTTTCTAGCAGAAAATTTGCGTGCATCTTCAATAGCTCTTTCTATACCAGTATGATTCTCACCGACCCTCACTCCCCCTGGGAAATTACTGATGGAAATACATACACAACCAGATTACAAGCATTTTAGGTACCGTGTCATCTAATTTTTAAAACATCAATGGGCTAACCCAAGGGGTTTTGGCTTTCTAGCTACAGATAGAACTGCATTACTGACAATATAATGATAAGGCATTAAAATGCTTGGGTAGCAACACCTATAGAGACTGGTATTGGATCACCACCCACTCGGAAAGAACCAGCAATTCAGCTGCAAAGGAAAAGAACAGGAACAGTTAACATTACCCTTCTTCAAGTGCCATCGTCATGTTTTTGAGTGCTCCCACTGCCAGGTTAAAGGAGGAGTGTGGATGGCCCTGTCCTGCAGCTTTTCTAAAGGGAGGAAAAAGAGGAGGAAAGAAAATGATAAGAGAAAATGCAGAAGAAGAAAACCTTAGTTTGAATATTTTCAAGTAAGGTAAGCGCAAACAAGGAGAAGGGTATGTATAAATCAGTATCCTGAAATGACCGCTTTAAAATTGTCAGGCCCTGATTTGGGAAAGGCACTAAGGCTTCGGTGTGTTACTGAGTATGGATGGCCTTAAAGATGCCTTCCTGGTTCACAACCCCTGGTGTCACAGGCCCAGTTATTTTAGCCCTAAAGATCTTGCAGCTTTATGCTATCTTCTTTCACCTTGTTTGTGCCTTAACCAAACGCATCTGAAACATCTGACATGCCTCTCTCTCTCGGCTTTTTGTGCAGAACGGAAAGCCTGTCCTTCCCATTTCTCAGCAGGAGCTGAAGGGCGCCTGGGCTTGGCTGAGCTGCCCGTGGGTGTCAGAGGAAGAAGCCCCAGCTCTCGCCAGGGATGCAGCTACCTCATGCAGCACTGCAGCAGGTACCGCAGCAAATTCACGTGCTGGGGACAGTTGCCTCATTTACATGGCAGAGACCTCCTGTGAGCGTACACAAAGGGTGGGAAATTCATACACTGCTGCTTTTATTTTCTGTTGCCTAAAGCAGCTTCTGTCCCCTTCCACTCTTAGGCCAGGTCACATTTCCCTGCTGCTACCTGTGGCTGAAACCTCCCCAGGAAGGCTGCACTGGCCAACACAGTCATGGCAGCACCGATATCCCTCTCCATCAACACACTTTGCCTCCCACTGATTTAAAAAATAGCAACAGCAGATAGGGAAAGCAGTGAAGCACCTGGCAGCAGTCAGGCGCGATGGGTCTCCCTCCTAACACCCCATGCTGCATCACGGGACGGGTTGACTCAGCTCTCTTTGCAGGAGGCACTGCTGCCTCTTCTTCCTCCTCTCCTCCCCCAGGAGAGAGCTAATTGCCATGTTGGGAATTGTTTATTCCCGCCTCACCTGAACCAGTGCATGGCCATGTCCTCATTTTTTTCCACTCCAGCTCCTAGATATGAGACAAAGAAAAGGAAGTGAAGTAATAGTTAGGATATGAAATATGATATCCAAAATAGAGCAGTGTGGTAATGTGCCACAAAGCACGGAACCACATTTGTGTTTCTTTTTTATACACACCCATACTCTGACACCAAGTTAAGCTGGGCTTGGAGAAATATTACCTTTCAAATATCTCTGTCCCACAAGGTGCTGGGCATTGGGGTACCCCAGATGAGCATACAGATGAGCCACATGGAAATGGAAGTTCTCATAACACAGCAAGATGTACAGCAGGAGGAGGCCAGCGATGACTATAGCTGACAACTGCAAAAGAGAAGGAGAGTCTTGATGTAAGGAAAAAAAAAGAAGCAGGGGACCAGTTACAGCAAATATTTCATCTAAACTTTAAGCCTCCTAAAGCTATTCCCCCCAAAAAATGGGAAGAGAGCCTCACACAACAGCAAAAAATCAAAGTAAGCTTTAATACAGAGCCAGTTCCAACACCCATAAAGCCAGCAGAAAAAACTGCACTGACTTCAGTGAGCAGTGGATCCAGTCTCTAGTTAATACTGTCTTTAGCTCTGCTACAGCAAAGGAAACTACAATCGTTTTATTTTCTAGTGGTCCTCTTGAAGAAAAAAAAACATAAGCCAGCATCAGACTTCTTTGGGCAGTTCATCAAGAGAGTTTGTCAGAATGAGTCTTATTCCCCAGGCAGATGAATCTTCAGCCCATCACCTTTTCACAGCTAACTGCGTCTCCACTGTATGAGTGTGAAAGCTCCCTTTATAAACTTCACCAATTCATAAGTCCTTTCATCATGCATTACAGTGAGGGTGCTTCAGAAACTTCCAAACTCGACAGTAGAATAACCTTGGGTCTGAAACTCTTCTTGCATCCAGGGTATAAAACAGTGAAAAATCTGTTGTACTACACCTGCAGAAAAAAAGGTCTGAGACCAGAATCAGACCAGTTACTTTTTGATGCCAAACTGTATTTTCTTTTTCCAGTGTGCTACCTGTAGGTTTCTAGTGAAGGAGCTGGCAACTCAAGCAACCGCATCTTAGCAAGGGACGGAGATCCCGGGCCTAGGAAAGAACATCAAGGTTTATGGAGAAGCCCTACAAGCTGCAAATGGAGGCTACCTGTACAATCTGCAGAGAGCCATTTGTCTCCACATTGACTTGCAGTATGAGAAAGTCAAACATTTCACTAAGAGTGCCGGCGTTACAGATGTTAAAATCCTTCATTGGTACATGAGGCAATAGAGGCCACACGCTGACACTGAGTAGAAGACATCGGTCTTTGAAAATAACAACGGCGGTAAGCGCTGCTCAAGTTTCCCAGCGTGAACGTGTGCTGAGAGAAACCCCACTGATGGCATACAGACCGCTGCAAGTTGCTGATACCTCATCCTTGAACTCTGCAGTTTCTAAGTAGTGCTTACTCCTGGGGGTCTAGTTTTCAGGGGGACGTGCGAGAGCACACGCAGGCTAGGTATGTATCACTGTCCCTCTTTTATGGATGCAGGAACAGAGCGGTTACGAGCAGCCTCATTTCAATGCCCGAGTCAGAAACAGAAAGAGGCTGTTGTCCCGACTCCCCGTGCGCATGGCTGTGGCTGTCACAGAATAAGTGTACTTTTGTGTTCACGCATAATTTATTGCTGCAGGTCTTTGTAAAGACTTACTACAGCACGTATTTGAGTTTGCTACGTGTCGTTCTCAGAATGAGCCAAGGCTGCAAGAAGTAGCTGAAAAGGATGATGCGATGCAACAGCTTTAAGGTTCAGGGATGTGTCTGGTCATTACAGATGGTTTGATGTGACTGACGTGGAAGGGAGCAAAAAGCAACCACCCCCTTTTGGGGGAGGGTTGGCACGAGAAGTGTGTTCAGACCCTGCAGAAGCTGCCATGCGTTTAGCTCCTGATCTGCTTCTAGACTGGCCTGAGAGCTTGAGGGCAGGAGGAGCTTGGATCCAGTGTTTCCCTGCGGCTTCCAGAGGGTTCCCATGCTTGTGCTGTGTCAGCCACTGAAGACGGCTAGTGACCAAGATCTCGTCTCCTAATTGAGACCCAGGTCCTCATTCAGGCCCATTTCTAATTGGGAATAAAAAGTGCTGAGAATTAAATGAACTTCACTAATTAAACTAATTAGTTAAAACAGGTAAGCAATAATTGCACGAAAATCCCCCAAGATTCATTTTTTGGCTGGCAAGCCTAGGGATGTGAGGCTTTTACTGTTCTGTTTCAGATTCCCCCATTCAGCTAGTGCGATGTTCCCTCTCAGACAGGGATGATCCCCAAATGTCTTGACAAAGAAAGCTCTTTGGAAGGGCAACGGAAACCTGCAGAGCCTGAAAACACTGAAAATACGTAATATGCGGTAAGCCACAAGCAATTCCAATGGGAAATACAGATTACAGATTGACCCAGTTATTGCTGAAGGCTTTTTGTCTCCCTCCTGAAAAAACAGTAACGGCTAGAAACAGGACAAAAAGCGCTCCTTGCTCGAGACGTTGTTGATTTTAGGGCTTCTGCTCAAGCAAGGCTGAGGGCAGATCTCCAGTGTCTGCACACCAGAGACGAGGCCGCCACGGAAAGATGCTCTTAGCACCCAGGCTGCCGCCGGGTGGGAGGGGAGCGTGCGGCGAGGGGAAGGCAGCGTCTCAGAGCAAGGACAAAGGCTGCTGAGTAAGAGCTGCCACGTGTGATGGCAGCGGGCTGCGTGCGCAGCCTCTGTGAAAGCGGGGGGGAGAGTGGCAGGGCAGGCTGGCGCAGGGCTCGGTGAGCAGACGGGGAGAAGGGCTCTCCGAAATCACGCTCGCCGGGGGAAGGGGGACGGGAGTGCCGCGTGTCAGAGCACAGCGCTCCACCTTTGCAGCTAGAGACTGATCTTATGCTTTAATTGCAGTATGATTTTTCTTTTTGTGCATTAGCTAACACTATTACTATGATATGTTGTCATTGTTACAGTGTCTAGGGCCTCAGTATTTCAAAAACTGTTTCATGCAATTGCACAAGATATATTGCAAAGTATTACAAGGGCTGATGATGGTTTTATTGCACTAATTTGGGGGCTGCATGATGCTTGCAGCTGTGATATTTTCTTTACATGTTGCACAGGATTGCCTGAATTATGAAGAAAGAACTAGGAAATGTCACAAACAACATTATGTTTGAGAAGAGCTTTTGTGGAACACTCTGTTGTGAGTCTGGTATGAAAAATAAGCCCAGGAAAGCAAACAGTGATGGGCTATTTTTAAATTGAAGTGGAAAAGAAAATCTTAGGGCCATTTCCAAATGCTTATGCTAGGCTGCCCTGTTGGAGGCATTGCAGAAACAGTTCAAGCTTAGCCAAGCCAAGGTGGTCAGGCTATGTCTTTATACAGCTGATGAGTAAGAGCGGAGATGCCTGTGAGCCTCCCTGAGGCTCGGTAGCTAGACAGCTTAACCCTTGGCGCAACCCCCCTGCAGCTGTGGGATCCCATTCACGGGTCTCCCTTATATTTTCCCCTAGCTTGCTTATAACACCAGGAGCATTCAGCAGCATTAGTGAGAGGTTTTGTGCTGCTTCTAGTCTGCTAACACTTTCCTTGTCATCTCTTCAGGCAATGCCACAGGCATGAGTGTCCCTCATGCCTCTGCCTGTCCTGTGCAATGCTGCTAGATATCATGCCAGCCTTGTGGTGCCCACGCTGCACTACTTGGCTGCCTTGCAAGGAAGGCATGCGTTTCCAGTGTGTTTCAGAGCTGCTCAGACTCCTTATCATCTGCAAGCTTGTCTGCCAACCCACACGACCATGCCCATTCTTTCCCCTGTAGGACACATACAGGAAAACGAGGAGCCAAAGTTCTCCGTGCATAAACTAGGAAAGAGCACTTGTGATTCTCCTGCAAACCAGGAAGGCTTGAAGGGCCAGAACCATCTGCAAAAAGACTAGCTCTTTAAAGACATGTACATGCCAAAAGCAGCACCCCTGGTTGATGAGAACCAAGTGTGGTGAAAATCCTCCCCAGAAGTCAGCTGCTAGGGAAACTCTATAGCAGTCAACATGTGCCCTCATCATGGAAGTACATCATGGCACAAAAGTCTCATTGCAGGGCACCACCTATCCACAGCAGTGTCTGTTACGGTCAGATGCCCACTGCTGGCAGCGATCATGTTCACTGCTATGGTGATACAATGCCTGGCTCCTCAGAGACAGATGGCATGGGAATTGCCACATGCCCCCCCTCCTTTTTTTTTTTTTTTTTTTTTTTTTTTTTTTTTGTCTAATGCTTTTTTAACAGGGCTGCTTTCAGCTTTTTACCATTGAGTAGGCACTGTCACAGGTTGCCAGTGAGAGCTCTCACTCACAAGCAGTTCCTTTAGAAATGGCTTACTGAGCAGCCCTAGGTTTTTTCTTTTTCTCACCTGTCTTTCTTTTCTTTCTCCATCTTTCCTTCTTTTCCTTCCCCTAAACCTTCCTAAAGGGCAAGGAAGTGCCCCCTAAAGGGCAAGTGGTGTTTGCTAAAAGCCAAGGAAGACCTAGACCTATGCATGGCAAAATGTAGGCACACTAAATGCGGGAGTGTAATGATCCCAGCTGCAGGAGGGTGGCACACAATTGGTCCTCGCTTGGCTGCACATCAACATCTAAGCAAATATCTAAAAGCACACAGCCACTCCGACAGTGAGTAGAAGAAACAGAGATGTTGCCACAGGTTTTCATCAACATCTAACAAAATGCTCCTTTTCCCTGTGCTGGGTACGTGGATATTCCAGTGTTCCCATAAATGTTCTGCCTATTCTGTTTCAAATGTATGAAAGAGTTGACATCTTTGGATCTTGTCACTCTGCTTTTTCCTCAGGTCACCTCTGAGCCAGCTTATCAGCAGGTTTACAGATGGTTGCTGCCAGGCCGGACAAAGCCAGCAATAAGAAAGCTATGTATCCTGTGGTGGGCAGTGAGACCTCTGGTAGATAAGCGGGTGACCATTCAGCCTCTTAAACAAAGCTGTGATGGTTTTGTTGTGCATGACTCCTAAAGTCAAAGACTAGGAAAGAGGGGAAATGCAATAGTATTTCTCAAAAGCATCCACTGGTGAAGGGGTGGCACTCTGATGTGAGATTGCACCTGAATGATGGAGGAGGGAGGTGCAAGTTCCCACATTTCCTTCAGTTCCCCTTTCCTTTCCTGGTTATCTGCAGCTCTTAGCCCTCACAGTCAGTGTTAGGGATTGAAGGTGCGGTACAGAGCACCCTTGCAGAGGTGGTTTGACGCTGTATGGCTCGTGAGAGGACAGGCAGTGGCCCAAATGCAGATGTCTTTGTGGAAGTGCAGCACAGTGCCCTGGAAAAGGAAGGTTTCACCTACATTTTGGAAAAAGGGGTTGGGGGAGCTCATTTAACACCAGCTGTCCCTGAAAGCAAGAGCTCCTCAGAGACTGCAAATTCAGAAATGTGGGAAGCTTATTTGTATCCCCCTAAATAAAGGTGGGAGGTGAGCCACTGGCCTGAAACCATCTTCTGAGGAACATCCAGATACTCATTTCCAGCCTTTCTTTCCACAGTGACTCATTTAGAAAGCAGTCTGCATGTTCCAGACCTTGCATCGTTTAGCTGCTCTAAAGCAAGAGAAAGCCCAGCGGTACCGGTGGGATTATACACAAGATCGGGTGGTTTGGGAGTAGAATTAGCCTAACATAAATACGTAACTAACTCTATTTCTCTCATGCACACTTCCTAAATCCAGAAAGAACAAAATTCACACTGGTTAGGTCAGAACTGGAGCCTAAAGAATCACACTATGAGCAGCCAGATCTTTTGGGGCAATAAAAGACAGTGAGAGGCTTTGCATCCCTCCCCTCCTGAGACCTGGAGCCTGGACCCAGTGACGCCGCTTTAAATCCTGTCTTGCACTGGAGGAGGAAATTTGGCCTCTCCAGAGACTGCCCTTGTATCAGTGCCAGGGCTCAGAGCTGTCGTTTTTTCCTGAGCAGTTTCAGCTGCTTGGTCTGCACCGTTACCCATATGCCACAGCTAGGCAAACGGGAACAAAATCATGAGCATCACCCTTCACAGAATGCCCTTAAAAAATATATGTATTACCTGTAATGGTTGTGTTGGAAGATGCCAAATTACTGCACATGAGCAAATGCCCCTGCTCCCTAAGCTTTGTCTGTATTGCAATAACTATCTTCAACACATTCCCTGTGTCTGTAAACAGAAGACCCCAGGGACTTCGCAGAGGCTTCAGTCATTTACAATCCGGTCCACACAAGGCCGTGATGCTGAGAAAGGAAGTGCAGGATTCAAGTTTGAAGCACTGTGTATACAAGAAGCTTCCTGTGGCTTCCCAAGAGGCTCCAACCTCCTCTGGCGTCAACGGGTTTCACAGGCTGCATCTCTCCCGTGCACTCACACCTCGTTGCAGGATCCCGCTCCACCTCTGCCTGGTGGCTGGTTTTACTGCTCACGGGCCACAGCAACGAAGACAAGCAGCTGACCTGGAAGCAGTGCTGTGCGCCGCAGGCAGACGCCTGGCGCCCCGCTGCTTCGGCTGTAATCGCGCAGAGGCAGGCAAAGCTGCGGGGACCTCATCCAGCCGGGGCACGGCGCACAACGTAACGCTCTGGGCTTGCGCTCCCAGCAACGACCCCTGGCTGCACACTTACCTCCCACTTGCTCCACTCGGGACGAGAGAGCTTCCTGCTCCTCCGAGACAGGCTTGTCTCGTAGGTGGGAGCACCGCCGTCCTGGCTCCTTCCTTTCCGTTTCCGCGGCACCACGGGCTTCGTGTTTCTCATCACTCCGTCTTGCAGAAGCTTTGGGCGCTTATGTCTGCTCCCAGTGTTCCCAGCACTGCCACCAGCCAGCCGCAAATCTCTTGTAATAACTCGGTTATTCTTGCACCTGATTTATGCTGTTGGTAGCCCAGCTGCTTCACCAAGATAAGAAGGATAGATACACATCACTCACAGAGCCATGGAAGAGAAAATCCTCCTGCTGAAACCCTTTTAACCATTGACATTTAACTCTCTCTCTGCCAAATATGTCTCTTTAAAACCTTCCCTAGCTTTTGTGACAAAATGTTTTTTTTCATTTGCAAGCCATCACCAGGACAGGTGGGTCTTTGTATTGACAAATTTGACTAAGAAAGAAAAGGCTATTTATTTTTCTTCTTTCTGTTTTTTTTTTTCTTATGAGAAGGAGATTGCTTCACAAATAATGATAATGTTATTCACCCTTGCAGATCTTTAGTATCTTTTCATTTAAATTGCCTGGTCTCCACTGGGCTATGGGGTCCGTTGTATCAGGCTTTGGACAAACACAAGAAGGTGCAGGCCCTGCACCAGCCGATTTGGGGAAAAAAACAGAAAAAGTGCTAGTTATCAGACCATACAAAACCTCCACAAAGCTCAAGAGGATGAGTTGGGGGGGTTTTGTTTGTCTGGTTTTTATTTGATTAGAAAAGATCTTACTTGTCAGAGGTAGTCATTTTATAGCTAGATAGTTGTGTTTTTGTTTTTCTGAAGTTACACCCTCTGGTGTTACTGGTACAGACAAATCAGGTTTACCTTCACAGTTAAGAAAACATGGTTTTAGCACAAGATACCTAATGCCTGTTGTCTTTCCTGCTCTGAAGTGGTAGTTGAGGATCTGAACTGAATGGCAATTAGACAAGATCAGTCTCATGCAAAGTTCTGACCTTGCCCAGTTACCTGATAGTAAAAAAAAAAAATGTTTTTTCTCTCCAATTTTTAGCAAGATAATGGTTGTGCTATCATTTTACAGACAACTCCACCCTTCACGGAAGAACAAGGATGCCTCTTCAGCAGTGATGACTCAGCCTAAAAATGTTATTGAAGAGGAAACCCTTCATCATTTTGTATTTTTGGTAGGATTCTTATTTCTTATGTTATACTGCCACCACTGGGACAATTTCATTTGTTCAATTGCAGCCACATTACATTTTACAAAATTTATATCCATTCCATGCATGACCCTGCGTATCATTTTGATCAAAGGGCAAAGCATTTTCACAGTATATTTATTTAATTGGGTGCTAATAATCAGGATTTGTTGCTTTTGAGTGCAAATCTCTGGTTTAGGAAAAATGAAACAATTCAGAAATTTCTAAAACAAGTCCTGAAGAGAAGGACCTAGGTTACAGCAAAGAGCAAGGAAGAGATGAAAGCATATGTAAAATCTAATACCTACTTACCTCTTTCTTTTCTTTAGCTACAATTGTTAGAATTTAAAAATAAAGGGGGGAAAAAATGTTCTCAGGGAGTCATCATTTTGGGAAATGAACTAGCCTGTAGCTGCAGAACCCAAATTCTGGCATAAGTGAGCTCTTGCAAATATGTTTCCTTTCTGAAGGATTAAATCAAAAAGCCTTATGCACAAATAACCCTCAATGGACAAAAACTGGGGAAAGGAGAAGGCTGAGATGAAAGAAAGTCAAATACTAAAAAGTGTAAGAGCTGCACTATCTGTGAAAGTAGCTGTATTTCACTTTTAGTAAATGTGTGGAATCTCATATTGTTCACAAACACATAAATTTCATGTTGTTCAAGAAGATGCTATTTAACCAGTTTAACAACAAAAAGCCTACCCTCATTTCCTAAATGGCATATTATTGTAAATGTGTATGTGTAAAAGTTATATTCATACTGACACAAAACCTAGCTTTATGAAATCAGTATTTTTCTCTGTATGAAAGATGACCTGGTGCTTCCAGTTCTTTGTTGCAGGTGGCTAGAAAGGAGAACATGTTAATATTAATCACACATTACTCGGTGAGGGGTATGCTGTTTGTGTCATAAATCAGTTTCTATACAGATTCTTATTCCAGCAGTGAGTTTGATCTACTTCTCTGCACAACTCCGCTGATACCATGAGTAAAAGGTAAATCAGGATGTTTATCTAGAAACAAATACTGACTGCATTGTAGCCGCCTTCTACCAATGGAGAAGAAATTGGACACTTCTGTCTGCAACGACTTTGGCAACGAAAGGACGAGCCCCCTAGTGAATTTTCTCTCTGCTGTTCCAAGGGCAGATGGCATTTCTGTTTTCCCTGTCATCTTCACAGAACAAGTTGTGAAGAACCATTTCCAGCTCCTACAAATGGGCATTTTGATTGAAAACCTGGAACCAGCAATATTCAGGGAAATGCAGTTTTCCTCCTGTTTCTTTTTCATGGAAATTTTTTCTCTTTTTCTCCTTGCTGCATTGAAGTAGTCAGGGCCAGAAGCAGTTAGATACTCCATTTCAATTGAAAGATGGATGGGAAGTGTTGGCAGAAGAATGGGTGGCAGTGAATATAAAGAGTTAATAGGACAAGGTCAGCCTTTGGGAGAGCTGCTGATTGGACTGAAGCCCTGGGGAAAAAGGAAAGGAATAAAAAATACAGGATTGCACTGAAAAACAGAAGTGAAACTCTGTTTTCATCCTTTCTCATTTGATTTTTAAAGTTTGCTACACTTTGCTTCAAATTAACTATAAGCTGTTTAGCAAACAGAGTGATTGAAGAAACATAATTATTGTTATAATATATGAACATAATATATGAAACATAATATATGAAAGAATGAAGGTTATAAAACCAAAATAAGATGCACTTGTAACACATTATCAGTCACTGTTCAAACTAAATACATTGATTTCACCACCTCAAATACAGACTGTTTACAATGCAGGCTTAGTCTAAGTGTGTTAATGGATTAAACAACAAGAAGTGATTAGTCTGAGAGAGTATTTTCAGGTTGCTTTATAAGGAAAGAAATTGATACAACTGACATGTTTCTTTGGTATAAGCCTATTTAATCACAGTGTCCTCTGAGCATAGATGTCGTAGACCAAATTAGATCCACCTCGAGACTTCCACAGCTTGAACACAGTTTGAGCAGGTTCTCCAGTACAGCTTTATACAGCAATTCAAAATATGGCATAAATATTACATATTTCAGCTACCATATTGGATGGAGCTCTAGCACAGGTAACAAGGAAGCCAACAGCCTTGCTATAGGGAGGATCAAGGTGCCCACAGCAATAAAAACGGACTGGAGAAGAAAAGTTTCTGCGTAAGAAATGTTTTCTGCAAAAGGCAATGAGAGGGATGAAGGTAAGGACATCTAGTTGGCTCCATCTCTGACAGACTCTCATTTCATTTGGCCCAGCCAGCTACAGCTTCCTTTCACAGCTGGCTAAACAAGAACAAAGCAAAAATCTGTGCAGACTAGTCATTATGACACTATTAATAGCAGATACAAGAGCATACAATGAACATAAGTGTAGATATAAGGGGAGTTCAAGTCCCTCTGATAATCAGTACGCAAGTATTATCTGCAGATCTATTACAGAGACACAGGAAGCTGTTTCTAGATACTAAGTTAATAAATGTATCTATTAAATCAAACAATTGCATCCATTCATCATCAAGCACAACACAACATTGCTACCAGAGAGCATGTGATCTTCCTTAACCCAAATACACTAGTTAGCAGAGAGACTTAACTGATGCAAAACCCTGTTATTTCACAGAATCCTGCAAAAGGACAGCAAGGAATACTGTGCCATGGGAGAAGTCCCCAACCTACCCCTCAGTGTGTTTAGCCTGGAACAGCAGGCAAATGCAGGCCATCCTATAGTTCATCTTACCACAAAAACAGAGCCAAAATGAATGTAAGCAGTCACCACAGATACTAAAAAAAGAACAAAAAAGAATACAAAAAAAACCCACTCACTTAAAGGGGGAGTTGGGCGTGTTAGACATTTCTACTAAAAAAATGTGATCCTGAAGTCTCTGCCACCTAAAACCAGAGGCTCATGAATTCACTAAATGTCTTCTGCTGTTTAGGTCTGAAGTCCCGCAAGCGTTCTGATTTGAAATGCCAGGAATATCATAGTAAGATTGAGCAGCTAGGTATATATCCCCCACATAGAGTCACTCAGGATCCAGAAACCGCGAAGTTCCCTGAGAGATCTGATATACAAAGTATTCTCAGAGCACAACCACCACAGACAAGAATTACCCTTCAGAAAAATACAACAGCTATTACTATCTTTTAAAATGTGTCTGTGGGCACCTGTGCTTCTCTTTTGGCTATCTTGTAGTATATATATGGTGGCCTTCAGCCCAAACCCATACAGCAATTATTTTTGCCAAGAGTTCACTAGACTTCCGATGTTCCCTGCGTTCCTGCAAGGAGATCCACCTCCTTTCACCATCCTCCCAGGAAGCACCTCCAATGGTCCAGTCATCCTCCCCACCATGAAGTGCAGCACTTAGCTGGCCCAGGAGATCTAGCCTCGGTGTGCAGACTCCTGATGAGCAGACCTCAGAAAAGATGAGCTGATCTACAGGTTAGCTCCATTACCCTGAGAATGAGAAATTTGGATTAAATTCTTTTTACCTCTTGATGAAATTCTAGTCAACAACTCCTGTCTCCCTCGCACATGACCTGCCCCAGTCTCTAGCCCATTCAGGCTGTCATGAAGATGAAGATAACCTCTACCTCTTCTGTAGAAACTGAAAAACTGCAAGAAACAAATTCAAGAGATAATCCAAATATGACCATGTCCATAATCTAATGATTAGTGAAAGTGAGAAGTGGTTCTTGCTTTAGAGAGTATGTCCATATTTGAGAGGAAAATGAAAGTGAGCTTTAGCCTCTGAAAAAGTCATATTAAGTAGTAAGCAGAGCAGAAAGGCAAGTGGCACTACACTCCATGTCTAAGATGCGATGAAAAACAAAGGGGAAATCTATTACATTTTTGCAAGAAAGTATCTGTCCCCAGGATATTATGAATCTCACATGAATAGTGATACCTTTCTGTAGCCATATGTAAAGCACTATTAAGGCATGATCTCTCCTCCTCAGCATCACTCAGGTGATGAACATGCTGGGAATTTCAGGACCTATTCTGTGGTGCATATCTTTCCCTGTGAACTCCATAGGGAGCTCAGGTGTCTAATATAGAGCTCTGGAGTCTATGGTGAAGACAAGTTCCCTAAAAATACATTATAATCTCCTGGCCTTTGTTGTGTTTGACACACTAAAAGAGATGAAATAAATGCATGCTTCCTTAGTGATGTGATCTGCTCTAGCATAGATGTTACAAACTATAAATGCCAGAAAACAGAACTATAGATTCCCTGTATTTTGCAGGTAGAGAAGAATGAATTCTGTCCATACTCCAAGCTGATCGGACACTGGAAGACAGCAGTAAATGTAGCATTGAGCTTCACCTAACGAGCCCTGCTGGAAGGCCACATAAAAGGTGAGCATGGCAAGCCTGTATCTGAAACATCCTCCAGACATGGCTGAAGATGAGATTCTTGGGAGCAGAAGGTACCTTGGTGAAACTCCGCCAACCAGCTGCTTACTCCGAAAATGCAACCAGGTGATTCAATATCTCTGGCTTTCAATCCTCTACCTCTAAAGTGGAGACAATTCCTACCTGAGAACTTAGGCTGTAAGGCTGCCTTCCTCCCAGTGAGGATTTGTATAAAGCCTGCTAACACAGGGCTCACTGCTTGGTCAGAGTTAGTAGGTTTTGCAGCTGCGCAAGAGCAGCACTCAGCCTAGGGCAGCACTACTGACAGGCATCCCATGGTTGTCACACCCCATGTCTGGGCACCGCTTTGCTGCTTGAGGAGACATCTGCACCCCTCACTTGGCCATATACCCTCATATATCATAACCATGGCCTGTCTAGTGGATTGAGTATAACTGTACTGCAGTGACATGTCAGTCACAGCGTATCTTAAGGCAGAAAACAGTTTGGTATGAACATAGCGTCTTGTAATGAAAAGCATCAGGAAACCTTAACATTAATAAAGCAGTGTACAAGCACTGAAGGAAATGAGACAAAACTCTTCATCACTGACGGCCACTGCTGCCAGAGGTAATAAAAAGTTACCCCAGCAGGCCTCACTGTTCAGACTACTGGCCATGAATACCATTATACTATGCATCACCAGATTCCTTATAACCTTCCTATTAGAGGGATTTTTCACCCCATTAAAGGGACCTATCAATGTTAATTGGACCAACAAAGGCTAATTACTCAGTTGTGCCCCCTTGAAGCACATCTTCTCCTCATGAGACAATTGTGTTATAAAAGCTGGGCAAGAAACTCAGAGTAGCAGTTTTGGGGTATTGAAAAGAAGAGAAGAAGCTTGGTTGTATCAGAAGGATAGAGGTGGTAAGTGTTCCCTTAGCATACAGGTGATTGAAGTAGGGGTTATTTGTGTTTATAAGTGGCTCTAATTTTGATTTTAGGCTCTTCCTAGAATATTTGAATTAGTTTCACCTTAGCATTTTAAATATTGGGAAGGAGGGGAGTGCTGGTTATGTTGAGAGATTTGTTAGCTATTGTAGGGTAATTAGAGACTACTTTCATATACTGCTCTATCAGATATGATCATCTGATCTCCTTGGTATCTATACACCTTTGATCTTTGGTGCTACCTACCCTGATCTTTGGTGCATACTAAGTGGGGTTATGCTTGCTTTAAACACATCTGTGCAAAGCACCACCTTCAGTTTTATGCTGTCTTACCCATGTAGTG